>NW_026555073.1:6017500-6617500 GCF_021234165.1 Pteronotus mesoamericanus
TTTAACATTAAAATAAGAATTTCGCTTTGTCAGAATATTAGAACTGAAAGGGAACTTAGTAAGCATGAACTGCACCCCCAAGGTTTTAAAAATGAAGAAGTCAAAGTCTAGAGAGGGACAATGACCTACCCAAGGTTTCAAAGATAGTAAGTGACGATCTTTGCCTCATAATGCTGGTATAGATATATTGAAGAACACTCTATTTTGCCTCCTAGGGCTTTTTTATTCTTTAATTACAGTTAATATTCAATATTATATTAGTTTCAGGTATACAACACAGGGGTTACATATTTATATAATTTATGAAGTTATCTCCCAGGTAACTCTAGTACTGCTCTGACATGGTACATACTTATTACAATATTATTTGATTATATTCCCTAAGCTGTACTTTATATCCCCTTCACTATTTTTTAATATATATTTTACTGATTATGCTATTACAGTTGTCCCATTTTTTTTCTCCCCTTTATTCCCCTCTACCCTACAACCCCCGTGCCACCAGCATTCCGACCCCCTTAGTTCATGTCCATGGGTTGTACATAGAAGTTCTTTGGCTTCTCCATTTCCTATACTATTCTTAACCTTCCCCAGCTTATTTTGTACCTACCAACTATGCTGCTTATTCTCTGTACCTTTTCTCCCATTCTCCCCCTCTCCCTCCCCTCTGATCTCCATTTCTGTGATTCTGTTCCTGTTGTAGTTGTTTACTTAGTTTGGTTTTGTTTTTGTTTTTAGGTTCAATTTAGGATAGTTGTGAGTCTGTTGTCATTTTACTGTTCATAGTTTCTGATCTTCATCTTTTTCTTAGCTAAGTCCCTTTAACATTTCATATAATAGGGGCTTGGGGATGATGAACTCCTTTAATTTTACCTTATCTGGGAAGCACTTTATCTGCCCTTCCATTCTAAATGATAGTTTTGCTGGATAGAATAATGTTGAATGTAGGTCCTTGTTTTTCATGACTATGAATACTTCTTGCCAGCCTCTTCTTACCTACAAGGTTTCTTTTGAGAAATCAGCTGATAGTCTTATGGGAACTCCTTTGTAGGTAACTATCTCCTTCTCTCTTGCTGCTTTTAAGATCCTCTCCTTATCTTTAATGTCGAGTAACGTAATTATGATGTGCCTTGGTGTGTGCTTCCTTGGGTCCAACTTCTTTGGGACTCTCTGAGCTTCCTGGATCTCGAGTCTATTTCCTTGGCCAGATTGGGGAAGTTCTCCTTCATTGCTTTTTCAAATAAATTTTCAATTTCTTGCTCTTCCTCTTCTCCTTCTGACACCCCTATGATTCGGATGTTGGAACGTTTAAAGTTGTCCCAGAGGTTCCTAAGCCTCTCCTCATTTTTTTGAATTCTTGTTTCTTCATTCTGTTCTGGTTGAATTTTTTTAAAGATTTTATTTATTTACTTATTTTTAGAGAGGGGAAGGGAGGGAAAAAGAAAGGGAGAGAAACATCAGTGTGCGGTTGCCTCTCACGCATCCCCTATTGGGGACCTGGCCTGAAACTTAGGCATGTACCCTGACTGGGAATCAAACCAGCAACCTTTTGGTTCACAGGCCGGTGCTCAATCCACTAAGCCACACCAGCCAAGGCATTGGTTGAATATTTGTCTCTTCCTTCTGCTCCAAATCATTGATTTGAGTCCCAGTTTCCTTCCATTTACTGTTGGTTCCCTGTATATTTTTCTTTATTTCACTTTACATAGCCTTCGCTTTTTCCTCCATTTTGTGACCAAACTCAACCAATTCTGTAAGCATCCTGATTACCAGTGTTTTAAACTGTGTATCTGATTGGTTAGCTATTTCTTCATCACTTAGATCTATTTTTGGAGCTTTGATCTGTTCCTTCTGATCTGGGCCATATTTCTTTGTCTCAGGGCGCCTGTTATGTTGGAAGGGGTGGAGCCTTAGGTTTTCACCAGGGCAGGGCAACCCAGGTCGCTAGGTTGTGACGTTGTATGTGGGGGAGGGGTTTGAGAGGGAACAATGCCACTTACTCAGCTCTCAGCCAGCTTTCAGTCACTTCCCTGCTGCTCACAAGCAAATTGGGCCCTTCTGGTGCTGATTCCCAGGTGGGTGGGTTTGTGTACATTCTAAGACCCCATGGATCCCTCTAATGGACTCTCCTGTGAGGCTGGGAGTTTCTCCTGCCACCACAACCCCCACAGTTTTTTACAGCCAGAGGTTTTGAGGCTTTCTTTTCCCACACTGGAACCCTGGATTACGTGGTCTGTCTCACTTCCCAGCTGTTCCTCCTGGTTTATCCACATGCAAAGATTGACCACCTGGTCCTCAAGCCGCCACCTTGCCGTGAGTCCTCTCCACCCTGGCTGCCCCTCTTCGCCCCTCCTACCAGTCTGGATGAATGTTTCTTTTTAGCTCCTTGGTTGTTGGACATCTATACAGTTCAATTTCATGGCAGTCTGGTTATTTTTTGTTTTTTAAATTTGTTATTGTCCTTCTTTTGGTTGTGCGAGGAGACAAAGTATATCTACCTACACCTCCATCTTGTCCAGAAGTCTTGGCTTTTTATTTTTTTTTAATTAATAGAAGTTGAGTAATTGTAAAACAAAAAATAAATAGACAATTTAAATGCCTGCAAAATAAACCAATCAGCAACTATTTATAGATCATTTACCTGGTGCCCAAGTCCTGTACTAAATTATGTTGTAAGGAGTAGAAATGTATACGACTCAGTTCATTCTAATAGGGAACTCATCATTTAAGTAATAAAATAAAAATAATATATGCATAAAGTTGAATAAATAACTCAAAAGTTACCATAAGGCAGTCGAAAGAGAACAGAACTAGGAATCTAGATATCTGGATTTGAGTTCCTATTCTAACAGCACTTACTGTGGGATCAGTTACTATAAAACTCTGACAATACTTTGGCTCTCTCTCTGTTTCTTCCCCTGAAATGAGGACATTTAACAGAGGTTACACCAAGGAATGGTATAGTGTGGGGTTGGAGAGGGGGTTTCTCAGTTCTCTCCCTTTTCATCAGTTCTTACTCCTTCATCCTATAATATTGACAAACAGTATTTTCTTGGTTGTGCAAATATCAGGTGTCCTAAGAAACCCCTCCAGTCTCTGACTCTTTCCACCTGGATTATCTCTCTTAAACTTTTGTTATATAGGAGCAATTTCTAAATGTCCTTTCTAATTTACAGTGTATGCTAGGTATGCAAGTATAATAGGTACGGCCCAGCCAATTTGTGCTGCAGGAGCACAAAGGGGAGAGACATTATTGAGTGTGATAAGAATAGAGATACATTCCTGAATCAGGTGGGATGTAAAGTAAAAGATGCTGGAATTGTATTAAGCTGAGGAGAAGGTGTATTCTGGGAAGAGGAGTCAGGAGGTAAATAAATGGAAATGCCTGGAAAAGAGTGGAAAACCTAGTTTGTCTGATATGGAGAAACGAAAGTAGGTAGGGTTGGGCAAAGGAGTCTGGGTTTTTATGCCATTTGCAGTGGATGTCACAGAACATATATTGAGGTGGAGAACTAAGAGGTGATACTAAATATGATTTGAGGTCCATATGCAACTAGTCTATAAGCTAGCAATAACCAATAACAAAGGTTAAGTTTCCTCTCTCATTCTAGTCCTAGGGTGATATGATCTTTTTGGGCTTTCTCCTCCTTCCCAGAGTTGCTCTTCTATTAATCCAGTTTCAAAATTGGTCACGCAGTAAATCTTATTGACTTCAAGTTGGGACAAACCCATAGAATACAATGAAAATCTAACTGGGAAGCTACCAATGGCCAAGAAGAATGGCCCAGAGAAGACAGAGCAACTACAGAATGCTGAGCTGGATTAGTAGCAAGGGCAGGAGCAGGTTTCTGGCACTATAAAAAACTTGGATGAGGCTCAACAGGTCTGATTTTATCAACACCTTATTTAATCCATTGGAAATAAAAGAAGGAATTGGGACTATAGATGAGAGAGGGAAAGAGTAACTGATCTTGTGAGATGTTATCATTAGTTTGTACCTACGTCTTCATACCTCCAATTTCCTACTGAAAAAAGAAGACATACAGAATCTTTGTTCATAGCAAGAACCACAACATCAAAACAAAAAGGAAACTTCCAGAAACATTTTTAATGTTTTAATGTTTAATAAACAGCTTGTAAACATATATTACAGAACTACAAACTCAGAGTCTACTGTAATATGGTTACCTAGTTAACTGAGAGCCAGCCAGACTTTGGTCTCATTTATGTTCAACAAATTCAACTACTTTCCAAGATAGTGACTCCAGTGGCATATATGCATCAGATATGTATTTCAAATCATCATGTTATATAATTTAAATATGCATAATTATATCTGTTAGTTATTTCTCAGTAAAGCTGGGAATAATAACCTCTTCTCAGGTCCTGAGCTTCTGGTATTTATCATGGCAATTAAAGACAGACAGAATGAGAACATAAAACCTGTGGCACTTATTGATGTCAACTTTATAGGAATTATTATTTTGGATATCTAACTAACGACTACATATTTTCTTTTAAATCATGCAACAAGCACTAATTGAGCATTCACTATTTGCATGATGCTGATAGAATTAGACTAACTACAGTTTATATTCAAAATGCAATCTCCTACACAGAGAGAAATATGCAAGCCTTAAACTAACAACAGAAAATATCTACCAAAGTCTTAACATCCATATAAGAAATTGGGTTCAATTTCAATATCTTGTAGAACACAACATATTATACTGTCCTTGATTGGTACCCTTAAGGACTTTACTGTGTAGAAGAGATGATGTGATTTTATAGTGAAGATTTTAAGCTGAATATTAAATAATTCATAAGTCTAGATAGACAGAGAAGCAAAGGCATGCATGACAGAAATACTGTGAGCAAAGGCAGAAGTGTGTATGTTTCACATTTTTAAGACACTTTGGGGTTTTGTATATTTCATATTAATGCAGATTTGATCGTCTAATCTGCTTAACCAAATCAGTGATTGTAGATATGCAATGAACTTATTTGAACCTTTAAATGTCCCACAACAAATGTATCTATGTGCAAACAATGCTGCTAGGCAACTTCTTCCTGTGTTCAGTCCTCCCCTTTACAACTATAGGTTTCTCTAGGTGTGTTTCAAGTCCATTCCTTCCCAAGGTTCTGGAGACCTTGCTTTCCATCTACAGAATTCATTCATAGGAGACACTTAACTATGCCCTGTTCTATCTTCATTGTTTACCTAAGACTATTGTCAACTTCTGGCATTTGATTTCTTCAGAGAAACTCAACTGTAATCCTAACTTACTTCTCTGAAAGGCTGGATCTAACTCATCCTGGGGGGCTAGGTAAATGGCTCCTTCTGTTACCCTCAGGGGCCTCAGCCAGTATTGTCTTAACCCTGGGAACTAGTTCAAACATTCACGTTTTCTATGCTAACAGGTTATTTCAAATCTTTAATAATACCTACTGTGTTGTTATAGGTTGAGGGGGCACTTTATCTCCCTTACCTTATTCTTTTCTCAATATTACTTTTCCCTGTGTCCTTGTGTTCAAATAGTCATTATAGTTTAAAAAATAATTCTCATCTATGTTTCTCATTGGGTCTTTTTACAAGAATCTTATGAAGCTGAAAGGACAGAGATTATTATCACCATACTGCAGATCAGAAAACAGCTTCAGAATGATAAAATGTCTTGCTCAATGTCATACAGTTAAGGGCAGGTAGTACTAGAACCCAAGTCTATCTAATTATTATCAATCAGTTACAGTTGTAGACTCAAGGTTTCCATCTTTGGAACTGCTGCACTGCAATGCTTGGGGGAATAGGATGTAGAAAAATGCAGGTGGATAGTCACCTGGCCCCAGAAATACTGGATCAACATGAATGCATTTACACCTCCACACCTCCTATAGAAGGAGGAGCAAATTGGAGCTATTGGGAGAATTTTGGTAACTTGAAGAGAGTTGGTAGCCCATCTATTTTTTTGGGCTTCTCCAAATATTTTGGATAATTTTTATTACTTGTGATAACAATAGACCAACTTCAAAAAAAAATAAATGCATCTCAAATAAAACTTCAAATGCATAGGGAATGTCTACCAAGTGGCCTTAAAGAGAGAGGGCAGATAGTCTATTAAGACAATTATAGGATATATAAAACCTCCATAAGAGAAACAAGTAATGGTTTTGTTAATGTTTATATATAATATAGATGAACTATATATATTTAAATATAATCATATATTTAAATAAGCTGGTGATACTTATATTCCGAGAAATTTTTGATGTCATAAACACCTAGTCACACCTCAGTGAACTGGAACTCAAATATTTGGCAACCTCAGCTATCCAAACACAGCTGACAGAACCAGGAAGGAAGTAAAATAGTTCTGCATAGCCAAAATAGATGTCGTAAAGTCCATAAACTAAAACCCATACACTTTGTTCCATAGGAGATGTTCCCTTTTCCATGCATACCCTCTGTAAATAAAATGAAATAAGCAGAATTTTACTCATTTTTGTTAACTTTAAACTGTTATAACTAGCTTGATTAGTGTATTTTCAAAGCTATAAAATATTAGAAAGTGCTAATTAAAATTATAAGGACTTTATTAGGGAGTTCTACTGACAATGGCAACAAGTATGAATAGATACCCTAAAACGATGGAAAAATAAGCCCTTATGAAAACAAATATATAAGAACTAAAAATTCATAGGGCCAATTTAGTGTAGATACAAGCAATTCTACAAATTTCAATAGCCCTGAGAGAAGCAAATGTGTACAATACAATAATTGATGTTTATAATAATGACCCTCAGTCCTCCTGAAAAGATTACATTAAATGTTAGAGTTGAAGCTCTTCTTAAATAACAACAATGTTAATACCAACAAAAGTAATCATTTCTAAAGTTCTTTGGAATTTAGAAAGCACATTCTAAAAAGTTTGTTTCATATTAAAGTCATCTAGTCAAACTCCCTCATGAACAGGTAATAAAAATGAAAACCAAAAAGAAGTAACTTGCTCAAATACACATTGCTTATCAGTGGTGAACCTGAAGTTAAGATCCTGGTGCTCTGAATCTGGATGAATAGTTCTTTCATAAACCATGTCTTCTTGTTTAAAACAAACTGCTTAAGTGGGAAGGAAATAATATATTTTAGAAACATTTCCACTTAAAATGGTGTTCTAAACATTTAGGTACTTAAAGAGATACTCAATCATTTCTATAGGACAAAACTGTCTGAAATATAGATCCCTAAATAACTTCAGAGAACTTGAGTTTTTCTGTTTTCTTTAATCCTCCTGTGGTAAATGTTACCTGTTTTTGTTTTGGTAGGCAATCACTATTACAAAAAAAATTCACACAAATAAAATATTTTGTGAATTTCCAATCATATAAAGAAAATATTCTCAGAAATGCATCACTAGGCAATGTTGTCATTGAGAACATCACAGAGTGCACTTATACAAACCTAGATTGTAGAGCCTACCACACACCTAGACTATATGGTATAGCCTTTTGCTCCTAGGTTACAATCCTATATAGCATGTTACAACACAACAGCACAGAACAACACATGATTAAATCAAGTGCAAGAGAAAAGAATGCAATCAAGAGACATGGTAAACATGAGATGTATAAGTTTGCTGCCAGGTAGTAAGGCATGCTGGTTTATAGCAAACATTTTTTTCATAAGTAGAAAGAGTACACTGTAAAATAATAATGAAAATAGTATAATCAATACATAAACCAGTAATATAGTCATTTATCATCATTATCAAGTATTATGTACTGTATATAATTTTATGTGCTGTACTTTTACATGACTGGAAGCACATAGGTTTGTTTACATCAGCATTACCACAAACACATGAGCAATGCATTGCACTAGGACATTATGATGGCTACAATGTTACTGGGCAATAAGAATTTTCAACCCCATTATAATAATATGGGAATACCATTATATCTGGTCCATCATTGATTGAAACATTGTTATTCAGCACATGACTCTAATTTTATAAAACTAACCACTGCCTTTAAAAATACTATTTTAATACAAACCATTATATGAAATTTTAAGTTTCAAATTTTCCAATAGGAGTGATTTGTGTTACAAAATGATTTAACCAAAGTAATTTTTAGCATTTTTTCCATTTACAGTAAGATTCAATTCGCCAATGTTCCTCCTACATATCTCTTTACCTGAGAGAATTGAAGCCCACCTAAAAAACTATGCACATGTGTGTGAGTTTTCATTGTTTAAATCTATCAAGCAAAATTTTGACTCAGGTTGTATGCAGGTGAATTAGTCTTGGCAGACCATGTCACAATTTATTTTAATGAACAAATAAACAAATTTTCTGAATGAGTGCCAATATATAAAATCATGCATCACAACACACATACTCAGAGACATCCAAGCAAAGAGCTTTCATTGCAAACCCTGAAACTCTAAACTTTGTGGAATAAGCTAGAACACAATTTTATTTTGTGTTGAAGGTGTATGTGTTGCGTGTGAATCTCTTGATATTTTGGAGATATTTGGAATGAATCTGAATTGTTTGTTTCTCCAAGAGGAGAAAGTAAAAGTCTCGTAGACATTTTAAATTACAAGAATAAGTTCTCATAACTCCTATTAATTGAATAAACCTTTCCTCTTTTGTCTACATTGTTCAAGTAGTGTGATTTTCTAAATAAAGCTAGGATCATATTACTCTCATGTACATTTTTAAACATTTCAAAAATTCACCTACATCTGCTTGTTTTCAATCTACATTTCTTTTTCTGTAAAAGAAGGTGAAAAGACTGGGCTCATTGCTGTCTTTGACAGCAGGTGAGCAATTCATTCTGTTGCTCCCTAGTTTCTGTATTTTCTTACATTCTCCAGTGAACAATACGTTTGCATTTGGACATAAAATATAGGCATGAATATCTCTTTCAAAAGAGTAGTTTTGAACATGAAATAAAGGGGGCCATGACTTGTTAAAGCAGTCAAGAACACCATTTCTTAACAAAAATGTTGAAGGTGATATTGCTATACTAATACAGCACATATATCATTCCCACTAATTATTTGATTATGTTGTCTTGGAATCTTCCAAAAACTCAAGAGAGATAGTTTGAAGATCCTCATTTCTGTGATGAATTTCTAAAACACTGTCCTTGCATCTCACACATGACTGAAAAACCAGGCCACCATGTTCCGAAAATCTATCACGAAATTCTGAGGTCATAAAATAATATACAACTGGGTCAAGACAACAGTTCAGATTTGCAAGACACAGGGAAATGATGTGGAAACATAGAGTACTCTTGATAAAGGAGCAGTTTGAAAACACATCTTGCTTCACCATCATAAAAAGTGGGAAGTTGAGGTGGTAAGGTGTAAAACACACAATGAACACCACTGCACACATCAGAACCATCCACAAAGCCTTTTTTCTCTCTTTGGTATTCTGAGGGGGAACTTGGATTTCCTGTAAAGATTTTCTCATTTTCCATGTGCAATAAGTAATAATTATAACAGGTAGCACAAACCCTCCAAGTTCAGCTATAGTTACCATGGCAATGGAGGAAGCCATGCTAATATGTTTGACCTCTAAATCAGCAAAACAGAACTCAGTGTTGTTGGCTAAGCCAGTACTTCTTAGAATTGGAAGTGGCAAACAGGCAGTGCCCACGACGACCCAGATGGCAGCGCTGATGCCCACATCGTACCTTCGCTTCCAGTCTCTGGCCCTGAAGGGCTTGAGAAGAAAGAAGCACCTCTGAAGGCTGATGCAGGTCAGGAAGCAAATGCTGGCGTACATGTTGAGATACTTCAGGTAGAAGCACAGCAGGCAAAGGGGCGTCTGGAAAGGCCAGTGGCGGTTGATGTAGTAGTAAATCCGGAGGGGTAAGGACAGCACGTGAGCAAGGTCAGCCACAGAGAGGTTGAGCATGAAAATGATGGCTTTGTTTTTCTTGCTGATGAAGCGGCACAGAACCCACAAGGCTGCGGTGTTGGCCAGAAGACCAGGGATAAAGATGGTAATGTAAGTGGTTGCATAGAGCGTGTGCTGAAATGGCATTTGGAGATCAGTGCACTTTGCTCTTGTGCTGTTGTTTCTCATCTTGGCGATTTATGTTCCTTTCTTAAGGAAAGCATCAGAGTGATGATTTCTGCACAAAACAGAGTAAAAATAGCATCAAGGGCACGTCAATACATATTTGGATATACAAATATATTTGCTTCCCACTAAAGAAATATGCAAGTGTGAACTTTCATAAATTCAGACAGCTTTTTCTATGTAAACTAAAAATATCATGACAATCTACAAATGGATAACAGTATTTTGGGAAATATTTTCAGGAATCAAAAAAAATAACTGTTTTGGCAATAACTTCAGTCAGGTTTTCCCTTTTGTCATCAAAGGAATAATCAAACTTGTAGAGATAATCAACAAATAAGACCTCAGTAAAACATAGCCCCCTCAAAAAACTATGCTACATTTACACAATGGAATACTATGCAGCAGAAAGAAGGAGCTCCTACCCTTCATGACAGCATGGATGAACTGGAGAGCATTATACTAAGTGAAATAAACCAGGCGGTGAAGGACAAATACCATATGATCTGACCTGTAAGTGGAACCTAATGAACAAAACAAACAAACAAATAAACAAAATACTACCAGAGACTCTGAAATAAAGAACAGGCAGTAACCAGAGGGGAGGGGGGTTAAGGGGAAAGGAAGGAACATGTATAAAGGACACATGGACAAAGACAATGCAGTGGGGGAGGATCAAGGGTGGGAGAGAGTGGAGGTAGGGGAAATGGAGACAACTACTTGAACAACAATAAAAAAACTAAACAAACAAACAAACAAAAATAGCTCCCAGACATACATTCTAATACTCTTGTGGAATTCCACATTTCACCTTTACAGTTGCCTCCATCTTTATTATAAATTTGAAATCTAGCTGATTTCCCTATCCTCAACTCTGGGCAAGAGAAAATTTAATCCACTTTTAATTTCAGTCTTATCAAGAATTAAGTGACTGCTGCGATAAGTATATAGATCTTTGTGAATGAAACAGGGTAAGAGCCTGGGGAATGGCTGCCAGGTCACCAGGTTTAGAAGGACACAGTCCTGGAAAAGATGGTGAAACTCAGGTTACCTTTGCCTCTTTCAGAATTTAGCTAGGACAAAATTAGTTCTGCTCATAAGTCATGGAAGATTCTAGAAGCTTCTGTAACTTTAATGATCTGTGCTTATTTACAGAATTATATTAGCCTCAGGCATTCACATGTATTGAGACTATCCTTGCAACCATTTAAAAAAAAAACTACCAGAGTATGGGAAGTACTACAGGGTATCTTGTGGTAGATGCAACAAAAGGAACTATTTCTACTTCAGCTCTCAGGGAAAGTTCAGTAAAAATTTATTAATGTAGATAGTTACATTTGAAAAATATTCTTAAAGTATACTTGGCACACATTATTATATTGCTTTTAGGTGTACAACATAGTGATTAGACATTTATGTACCTCAATAAGTCTACCACTCTCCTCGCATCATATAATTATTATAATATTATTGACTATATTCCCAATGCTGGGCTTTACATCCCCATGACTATTTTGTAACTACCAATTTGTACTTCTTAATCCTTTTACTTTTTCACCCAGCCCCGCCATCCTCCTCCCATCTGGCAATCATCAGTCTGTTCCTTGTATCTATGAGTCTGTTTATATTTTGTTTGTTTATTTATTTATTGTTTCTTAGATTCCACATGGTGAAATCACAGGGTATTTGTCTTTCTCTGTCTGACTTAATTCTCTTAGCATAATACCATTTAGGTGCATCCACATTGTTGTAAATAGCAAAATTTCATTCTTTTTATGGCTGAGTAGATTCCAGTGTGTGTGTGTGTGTGTGTGTGTGTGTGTGTGTGTGTGTGTGTGTGAGAGAGAGAGAGAGAGAGAGAGAGAGAGAGAGAGAGGTTTTCTTTAACCATTCATCAATCAATGGACACCAAGGCTGCTTTCAGATCTTGGCTATTGTCAATAATGCTAAAATGAACATCGAGGCGCTTATAATTCTTGAAATAGTGTTTTCATTTTCTTTAAATAAATAACTAGAAATAGAATTGCTATTTTTAACACTTTAATATTTTTAGGAACCTCCATACTTTTTTCCAGTAATGGCTGCCCCAACTCACAATCCGACCAACAGTGCACAAAGGTTCCCTTTTCTCCACATTTTTGGGAACCTCTATACTTTTTCCAATAGTGGCTGCCCCAACTTAAAATGCACAAGGGTTCCCTTTTCTCTACATCTTCACCAATGCTTGTCATTTATTGACTTTTTGATAAATAGCCATTCTAGGTGTGAGGTGATATCTCATTGTGGTTTTGATTTACATTTTTGTTATGATTAGTAACACTGAGCATCTTTTCATGCCTGTTGACCATCTGCATGCCTGTGGAGAAATGTCTACTTTTAACAATCACAGTTGTTAGAAAGTTCGTTCCTCTAATGAGTAAAAATCTGTATCCCTGTCATTTTTTTCTACATAGTTCTGCCTACCAAAGCCAAATAAAGTCCTGTTATACATGACACATTGCAAATATCTGAAGACAGCAGTGCTGTCCTCTCTCAAATCTTCCCTTTATTCAGGTACGACATTTCTAAAATGACACGGTCCTTGCTCTTGTTTTTGTTTTTCTGGATCAGAACATTATTGCTTTTGGCCAAAAGCGACTACACCACTCTTTGTTTTAACCTTGAAAATGGCAGTTTAACTACCCAAAAGTTTGATATTTTTAGGAAATATGACTTATGTGTCTCATTGTAGAAAAAATAAAGAGTAAATAAGCTTTTAATGGTTCCATGTACATTTTATTGCTTGCAAAGACAGTTTGCTTCATATTTTATGTAATTAAAGGGAAAATGAGACAGACTCAACCTTAACAACTGGAAGCAACATAGGGTCTAAGAAAGTGCTTACTTAACCCCAAACACAACCAATTAAAAAGTTTTAAGATTCAGTTAACCCACACACAGCTCACATAATGCCAAGAGGCCTATTTGATGCTTTTGCACTGACTAGATGGGATTTTCAAATAGACTGTATTTACTAACTGACATTTCATTGCAGTCAAGCAATCAGCTCATTTAAGTAAACAACTTTTAATGTTATTTTAACTGAGTCGACTGTTTTGCTGAATTGACTGCTTTGTCTAGCAAATTGTAAATATCTCTTTTGTGGTTTGTTTATCCACTGAACTAACTAAAATAATTGATCTCATGTTCTGTACAGTCAATCTAAAGAAAAAACTATGTAAGCTTGAGCCTGAATTTTGAAATTAAGTTTGGAGAATAGTCAATATACTCAAAGTCATCCCTGATTATCTTTGGTTTTGTTATAATAACAGCTAATAATCACTGGATGTCTACTTTGGGCAAGGTGCTTTACTAAGTACTTGGTGCATACTTTGTGCACAGCAATCCCACACAACAGTGAAATACTACCACCATTTTATAGATAGGGGAACTAAAGCCCCAAGAAAGGCAAGACTCACTTCCTCCAAGAAGCCTACTCTGACTTCTAATTCCATGGACTCTAATCTGTTGCCCTAAATAGATTGCAATCTCATACACACCAAAAACTCATTATTACTTCTTCCTTTCCTCCACAGTAAGTGTCTTAAAGACAGCTGATATCCGTTAAGTGTTTGTTGAGTGAATGACTGGATGCATGATGAATGGATAAATCAGAGGGGAAAAGTCCCACTGAGAGGAAGTGGATGAGTGTCTGGGGAATTAGAATTTAGCTGTGATGTTTGATTTGACCACCAGGTGTCAGAAGTATACCAACATTCAAATATCTTGATATTTAACACATAATTTGTTTTAAAATTCAATTAAGGGAGAAACCATACTAAAGGAGAGAAGTATCAACAATCCCCTGTGTAACAACTGAAGAAGAATTCTTTAAAGGGTATTTTAAAGAGTTTGGATTTTTTCAGCCTCCATACTTATACTCTCATATAGTTCTCTGAGGTAGTTTTCTAAATTTATTATATATTCTTAGAATATTAAAGCTGTTAAAGTTCATCAAGATCTTCTGATCTTGCAACTTTTTACAGATGAGAAAACAAAGGCCAAAAAACAGGGAAATTAAATTTTCCAAACTCACATAGAAAATTACTGGCAAAACCACAGAGCAATTTTTATTTTTCCAAGAAACTGTAACATGAAAACCATATTTTTGTAATTATATAATAATAATACAAACTTTCAGAAATAAACCTATGCCAGATTTCGAATACTAACCTTGACAGTGAACTGTTACAACAAGGATTAGTTCTTTCCAAATATTCCAGGACAAATACAGTGTTTTTAAAAACAGAATGAGTATTCCTAGTCCCTAAAGATAAGATTGTGCAAAATCTGCTTAAAAGTTTTAGATTAGGTTGTTTTAAAATCTTCATTATTTTTTCACGCAAGGAATAGAATAGCACATTAGAAAATACAGATAAGTAAAAACAAACCATATATATATTCCATTGCCAAATATATATATATATTCCATTTTGGTGGATAACACTCTATTTTTAAGCCTATAGATCTATAAATAAAAGCATGTGTAGATATTTTAACTAAACTTGACTCATATTCACATACATTTTATAATCAGTTTGTATTTGATCATACTTATGAATATAGTGTCTTGTCAATAAATATGTATCTCAATAATCATTTTAATGCATCCTTAGAATTCCACCAGAATTATGTATCATAATTTATTTATCTAGTGCACACTGAGCTTCATACTCATTTTTTCAATTTTAGAAACAATGTCTCGATAAACATTCTTGTACACTCATCATTTTACATTTGAGGAACTATTTCCTTTCGATGAGCTCTTGAAAGTGAAATTTCTAAGCTTTTGATGTATGTCTTCAGGAGCGCATCCTATATAGAATTCCAAAGCTGATACTCTTTCCCATAACACCACAATGTCAGGTCTATTGGTTTTCCAAATATGTCAAGTTCTTTTTAGCTGGAGGAAGAAGTATGGTATACAAAATTCTGACTCATTCTTTAAGGTCTACCTCAAAGCAACTTCCTTTACCTACTCACAAATCAATCTAGACAGAACTTATTATTCCCACCTTAATACAGTGGTTTTCCAACTTGTAGCTTTAGAAACATTTGGAGGGCCGTCCCTCCCACAGAGTTTCTGATTTTGTAGGTCTAGGTTAGGAACTAAGAATTTATACTTCTGAAAGTCCCATGTGATCCAGGGACCATATGTTGAAAAATCACTTCCCTAATGCACTGTTTAGACCAACAAAGATTGTGTGTTATCTGAGAAACCATGTATTATCTCCTAACAAATATTGTGAATCATTTAATTAATGCTATAGACTGTTTGAATGTTTATGTTCCCCTCAAATTCATGTGTTGAAACATAATCCCTACTGTGATGGTATTCTGAGTTAGGGTCTTTGGGAGGTGATTCAGTCATCAGGGGATTAGTGCCTTTCTAAAAATGAGACCGCAGAAAGCTCCCTTGTTCCTTCCACCAGTGAGCAGACCACTGTCTATGAGCCAGGAAGCGGATTTTCACCAGACACTAAATCTGATAGCATCTTTATCTCAGACTTCTCAGCTTCAAAAATTGTAAGAAATAAATTTTATTAAAACAACTCAGTCTATGGTATTTTTGTTATAGTGGCCAAAATAGACCAAGACAACTAATATATTCTCTCCCACCGTGAATGAGGAAATTCACAGAAAAAGTTTGTGACCTAATTTTCGTAAATGTGCAGTACAGTCTGGTCTATTTCATTCCATTATTTCTGCTGTGGTGACCATGTGGAAGAAAAATAATGATAAAACAAAACAAAAATTAAGATAAAAATATTCCCTTGTGTTTAGGTTTTAGGAAAAAATAAGAATTTCTTTTTAAAAAATTTTCAGTTCTCTTAATGCTATATTGAAAAGTTGAGGTGAATCAAGATGGCGGAAGAGTGAGGGGAGGTCACACTGACTTCCTCGCAGGACCAACCTGGAATTACAACTAAATTGGGAAGAAATCACCTGGAACAAACAACTGAACAATAGCAAGAGAGGAGCCTTGTAACCTCGGAGACAGAAGAATCGGCTTTAGCGCAATCTAACTGGTAAGGAGTGCGGTACAGACCTGAGAAGGCGGGCGGGGCACCCACGGGCAGCAGCACCAGAAGGGTACTGAAACGGCCAGTTGGATCCCCCTGAGACGAGCGGGGTCTAAACCATAAGCAGGGATCTCTAACCCACAGCACTAGACCCCAAAAAGTACACAGATAACACCCAGCTGCAAAAAGCGGCAGGGTTGCTCTCTGCCAGAGACGGGGCTGGAGACACAAAGAACCATTTAAAGGGCCAACGCATAAATTTTTATTTGTAGCCACTTACCCTGGTCTACGGCAAAGGCAGGGACAGAGTGGGCTAGAGACACCTGAGGAGAGACTGGGGAAAGAGGCTTTGGGGAGAGAACTGAGAGAGTAGCCAGCAGGATCTCCGTGCTGACTCATCACCCATGCGGCAGCAACCATGGTGCTCGTGCAGAGACCACTCCCCGTGAGCGGCAGCAGCATCAGGGGACTGAATAGGCCCACCCCCAGGTGGGATTCCTCCCCACCCTGTGTTGTCTTAGCCACCTGCTGAGTGCAGAGTGGCAGCTGCAGATAGTAGATCCCTGGCTAAAGGGGGCGCAGAGAGGTCTGGAGACACTTGAGAAGAGACTGGGTATGGAGGCTTTGGGGAGAGAACAGATAGAGTAGCTGGCAAGATCCTAGTGCTGACTCCTCCCCCATACAGCAGCAGCATGAGAGGACCCAATAACACTGGCCCCAGGAAGGACTCCGCTCCTCCCTGAGCTGCCTAAGGCGCCCTGTTGAGTGCAGAGTGACTAGATTAACAGCTAAAGGAGACAGCCACAGACAGTAGGTTCCTGGAAGTCTCGAACAGACTGCCTAAGTTCAGGAATGACATCTGACATCATCAGAGGCAGATCCAGAAAGTAAAAACAGCAGTCTCCTACCATAGAAGTTCACACCACAAAGTCAGGAAAGCAAGACAGATCAACTTAAGATTCAGCAGCAAAAGAGAAGAGTCTCACAAATAATGAAAAGAAAAAGAAATACACCCCACTCGAAGGGAAAGGAGCAATCCGTACAAAGAGAAATAAAGGAAACAGAGGCAAGTAAACTATCAGATATTGAGTTCCAAACAATGGTTCTAAGGAAACTCAATGAGCTCACTGAGCACAGAGAGAATTACCAAAAACTACAGGGAAACTATGAGGAACTTACTGCAAACTATATCAGCATGAAAAAGGACATAGAAACTATCAATAAGAGACAAGAGGAAATGAACAATACGATTTCTGAATGGAAGAACACAGTAGAAGGAATCAAAAGTAGGTTCAATGAAGCTGAAGACCGAATCAGTGAGCTGGAGGACAAGGTAGAAAAAGGCTCCCAGAAAGAGCAAGAAAATGAAAAAAGACTCAAAAAGCATGAAGAGGCATTGAGGGAAATGCAAGACAACCTGAAACATAATAATATCCATATAATAGGGATACCAGAAGGAGAAGAGGATGAGAAAGGGATAGAGAACCTGTTTGAAAAAGTCATAATGGAAAATTTCCCTCATTGGAGGAGAGAAAAAGTCACGCAAGTCCAGGAAGCACAGAGGGTCCCATTCAAGAGAAACCCAAGGAGGCCCACTCCAAGATACATCATCATTAAAATGGCAAATATCAAAGACAAACAGGGAATCCTAAAGCAAGCAAGGGAGAAACAGGTAGTAACATAAAAGGGAGCCCCAATACGACTAGCAGCTGACTTCTCAACAGAATCTCTGCAAGCCAGAAGGGAATGGCAAGAAATATTCCAAGTCATGAAAAGCAAAATCCTGTAACCAAGACTGCTCTACCCAGCAAGGCTCTCCATTAAAATGGAAGGCGAAATAAGGATTTTCCCATACAAAAGAAGGTTAAAAGAATACATCTCCACCAAACCAGCACTGCAAAATATGCTAAAGGGACTGCTTTAAGATGAAGAAAAAGAGTCTATGAATACCCAGGTCCTTTCACAGTTGCCAATACTTGATATTACCAATATTTTTTTAATACTTATTAATCTAATTGTGACAATGATGTGTTATTTTAATTGTTCCTTTATTATTTGTTGAAACTAAACCTGTTTTTGTATATTTCTTGCCTGTTTCTATTATTTTTAAAAAGCTTTAAATGACTGTTTGGTATTCTTTATCCATTTTTTTGATGAAATGTTTGTAGAATTTTTTCCCTAAAAAAAAACCCCAAAACAAAACAAACCATTAACCCTTTTTTGGATGTGTTGTAAATACTTTCCTATTCTATTACCCATCCTTTAACTTTTTGTATATGTATATTACTGTATGGTCTTAAATGTTTAATATAGTCATATTATCAATATTTTTCTTTATATCTTCTGGGTTTGAATATTTTACTTCAGGGTAAGAAAAATATTATTTTCTATTTTCTCCTAGAACTCCTTAGATTCTACATATTGACTTTTAACTCACCTGAATATTTCTTGTATAATGTGTGAAATAGGGCTCTCTATTTGTTTTATTTCAAGTAATAGTGGTCCATGCACCTTATTTGTAGAATAAGCCTTATTTTACCCATTGATTTGAAATATCAATCATATATTACATTGTTAGACAAATATATACATTTGTCTCTAGAATGATCATTATACTTCATTGATCTACTTGATTATTTCTGTGCTGATGTCATTTTGGTTTAATTCCTGAGACTTTATAATGGTTTTAATTTTTTTAATATTTTATAATTGACTTTGACATTGAAAAAATAAAAAAAATCAATCTGCATGAAAGAAAGAAAGAGAGAAAGAGAGAGAGAGATGGCACTCCTACCTTTTGCAACAACATAGATGGAACTGGAGAATAATAAGCTAAGTGAAATAAGCCAGTCAGTGAAAGACAAATAGCGTAAGATCTCACCTGTAAGTGGGATCTATCCAACAAAAGAAACTAATGAATAAAATAAACCACAGGCACGGAAACATGGAGCAGACTGAAAGTGACCAGAGTGGATGGGGAAAGAGGACAATGGTGGAAAGAAGGGGAAGGGACTAGACAAAGGACATGTATGAATGACCCATGGCCATGGGCAGCAGGTGGGAATTGACTGGGGGGCGGGGCGGGGTGGGATGGGTAGAGAGGGGTAAAAGGGGAAAAATTGAGACAACTGTAATAGAATAAACATGATTTAAAAATGTTTTTAAAAGAAAAAATAATAAAATAATTAGATAAAATTAAAAAAAGGAAAAGTTGAGCTTTTAGTAGTGTTTTCTACCACCATTGACCCTTGAGAAAAACCTAATAAACTTACCGAAACATTTATATTTCAACTGGTGATTAACTTGTATGGATGATACAAGGGAACTCAATGATGGTAAGGGAAAAATACAATAAAATAATTCATGGCTCAAAAAATGTGTAAATAATAAATAAATATTATTATTAATTTTCAAAATAACCACCGACTTATGGATTATATAAACAATGTTTCTAAAACACTTTTTATAGAAAACTAAACTGTGTCATCTTCAGAATTCCAGTGTTCTCCTTTGTTGTCAAAAACAAAAACAGTTAAGTTCAAGCCAAGCAAAAATTTCATTTTTTTAAGATTTTTTCATCAGCTTTTTAAAAATTGAATTTATTAGAGCGACATTGGTTCAGAAAACCTTACAGGTTTCAAGTGTATAACACAATAAAACATCACCTGCACACTGCATCGTGCATCCATCAGCCCAAGCAAAGCTTCATTCCATCCCCATTTACCCCCACTTTACCTACCTCCTTTTATCCCCCATACCCTTTCTCTCTGGCTATCATCATGCTGTTGTCTGTGTGTATGTGTTACATATACGAGATCATATGGTATTGTCTTTCTCTGAGTGGCTTATTTTGCTTAGCATTGTATCCTGGAGGTCCATCTATACTATTCCAAAGTATAAGAGTTTCTTCTTTTTTATTGCTGCATAGTATTTCATTGTGTAGAAGTACCATAGCTTTTTATCCACTGTTCTAATGATGGGCCCTTGGGCTGTTTCCAAATCTTGGATATTGTACATAATGGTGCTATGAACATAGAGGTGCATACATTTTTTTTCTGATTAGCATTTTTGGGATTTTTTAAATATATTGCCTGAAGTGGTATTGCTGAACATATTTGCAAATGATACATCTGCTAAGGGGTTAGTTTACAAAATATATAAACAACTTACACAGCTCAACACCAGGAAGACAAAGTATCCAATTAAAAAATGGGCAAGCAGTCTGAATAGACACTTCTCCAAAGAGGACATACAGAGGGCCAAGAGACATGAAAAAAATGCTCAATGGCACTAATGAGCAGTGAGATGCAAAATAAAACCACAATGAGATGTCACCTCACACCTGTCAGAATGGCTATTATCAATAAATAACAAACAACAAATGCTGGTAAGATGTGGAAAAAGAGGACCATTTTTATATTTTGAGGAAACTCCTTATTGTTTTCCACAGTGGATGCAGCAATCTGCATTCCCACCAACAGTGGGAACAAAATAAGCCAGCCAGAGAAAGACAGTACCATATAATCTCACTCATATGTAGAATCTAATTAACAAAATAAACTTACAAACAAAATAAAACCAGAGGCATGAATCTAGGCTCCCTCTACATCCCAAGACCAGCCAGCTCCCACAACCCATGACACATCCTGTGGCCCAAGCTCTCATTAAGCCTTCCATAAACCCATTCCAGTACTGGACTGACCCTGGCACTCAGATACTGGGCCTGCCCAGTGGTCCCTGGCATTAATTGACTCCTGTGTTTCCAGGATCCAGGATCACCTGCACAGGCACCGGGCTCAAGCTCATCACTATAGACTGGAGAGCTAGTCCTGCCCTGTTTTACTCAAACTCCAGGCCCTTCCCCTGACCCAGCCACAAGACTGGTTCCTGCGTACCCAAACAACAAGACTAATACTTGCTAACCCAATAACCAGAATTGCAGGCTCAAAAACTGCAGTAGCAGTGCCACCCATGGACACTACCAGATAGCCTAGTATAATCTCTGGATGTGCTGGTTGGTAAAAAAATCTTGTCTGCCAAAGCCAGTCTATAAAGAATAAACAAGGTGCCCACATCCTCAAAGATCATGAATAATCAATGAAACATGACTGCACAAAAAGAAACTAATTAAAACATCAATGACTGTCCCTAAGGAAATAGACATTTATGAACTGCCTACTCGTAAAGAATTCAGAATAATCCTCTTCTGAATTGACAAATTCAGTGAACTACAAAAGAATACATAGAAAACACTAAAAGAAACTTTAAAAATGCATTGGCCAAGAGAAATTAAACAAAAAAATTTTAAAAAATGAAACAGCAATGCAAGATTTGAAGAATTGACCAAACTGAAGAACTCAATAGGGAGCTCCAACATCAACCACGATCAATCAGAATAAAGAATTAGTGAACTATAAGAAAAAACAGTTGAAATCATCCTGAGAAGGGAGCAAAAATAAATAGAGTAAAAGAAGACCTTTTTGAATTATGGGATATCATTAAAAGAAACAATCTATGCATAAATTGGCATCACAGAAGGTGAAGAAGGAGAATCATTTTTCTTCTCTTTTGCAGAAGACTTATTTAAAGAAATGATGGCTGAGAACTTCACATATGTCGGAAGAGATTTGAAAATTGAGTTCAAGAAGCTAATGGGTCACTCTAAAATTTGAACCACAAAAGATCTCATCCAAGAAACATTATACTAAAGCAGTATAAATCAAAGATAAATAAAAATTTGAAAACAGCAAGAAAATAAAATTATCTTATATAAGAAAACTAAAATTATCTTATATAAGACAGAAACCATGCTGGAAAATAAAACCACCAATTAAGAAAACATTGCCAAGCAAAATTATGTTTCAGAAATTAAGGAGAGTTAAGAATTTGCAAAACAAGCAAACCTGAGAGAGTTCATCACCACTAGATGTTTCTTACAGGAAATCCTGAAAGTAATTCTTCAAGCTTAAATACAGCTATGATAACTAGGAACAAAACATAAAGTTATAAAACATATTGGTAAATGTAAGTAACCAGTCAAATTCAGAATACTCCAGTATTGTAATACAATATTGTGTTAATCATTTAACTCCAGTATAAGTTTTAAAAACAAAAGTATTACAAATAAGTATAGATACAATAATCTGTAAATGGATACATGATATAAAAAGCAGTAAGTTATGATAACAAACAATAAAATATGTGATGAGGGAGTAATAGGATATAGTTTTTTGTATGCAATCTAAGTTTCGTTTTTATTGGCCTAAAATAGACCATTACATCTATAAAATATTTTATGTAAGCTCCATGATAACCACAAAGCAAAAATGTACAGTAGATATACAAAAAGTAAAAAGCATACCACTACCAAAAATCACCAATTTACAAAGTACAGCAAAAAGGAAGAGACAAAAGAACTAGAAAACAAGCACACAACAATTAATATGTGGTTTATAATTCCATACTTATCAATAATTACTATAAATATAAATGAATTAAATTCTCTAGCCAAAAACCATAGGCTTGTTTAAGGAATTAAGAAACAATACCCAAGTATATGCTGCCTAAAAGAAACTCACCTCAGATGTAAGAACACACATAGACATAAAGTGAAGAAAGAGAAAGAGATATTGCATGCAAATGGAAAACAAGAAAAAGCAAGGGTAGCTATACCTATACAAGACAAAACACACTTTAAGTAAAAAATATATATATATAACAAGAGACAAAGAGGGTCATTATATAACCAAGAGGATTTAACAATTGTAAATACACAAGTACCATCTGTTGAAGAGACTGCCTTTCAGTTAATGGGTATTCTTGGTCCCTAATCAAACATTAGGTGACTGTGACTTCCAGCCAAGATAGAAGCATAGGTAGACATGCTTCACTTCCTCGCACAACCATAAGAAGGATAACAACCAATCTAAAAACATAATCAACCAGAACTGCCAGAAAATTGAGCTATATGGAAGTCTGACAACCAAGGATTTAAAGAAGAAACATTCATCCTCACAGGTAGGAGGCGTGGAGATGGGGAGCCGGGGCAGAGAGAACATGGTGTGGTGGTGGCAAGGCAACGGAGGCGAGGCGGTGGTGGGGAGGCAGTAGTGGCGGCAGATGGTGGAAAAGATGGTCCCACATTCATATGCAGCAGATAAAAACCAGGAGGGACAATTGGGGAGCAAGTGATCCCAGCCCCAGGCCAAATTGTGCAGCCCAAGTTTCCAGCACCAGCAAATAAAGCCTTATAACTTCTGACTATAAAAAACCAGTAGGGATTGGGGCAGCAGAAGAAACTGCCAGTCTCTCAAAAGAGTCTGTTTAAAAGCTCACAGGGCCCTAGAACATACACAAACCATCCACTCTGGGAAACAGCACCAGGGCAGCAGCTAGAAGGGTGCCAGTCACTTGTGGGAAGTGGGGAAAATGACTGGAAATGGGGCAAGAGGCGATCAAGTGGCATTGCTCTCTCTCTGACCTCTCCCCCACAAACAGTGCCACAAAGCAGCAAAGCAGGTTGCCCTGCCCTGGCGAATAACTAAGGCTCTACCCTTTACAATGTAACAGGTGCGCCAACATGGGGAGTCAAAGCAGCTCTCTAAAATACACAGAAACACAGGGAGGCTGTCAAATTGAGGAGATGAGGAAATATCACCCAAATGAAAGAACAGAACAAAACCACAGGAAAAGAGCTAAGCAACACGGAGATAGCCAACCTGTCAGATGCAAAGTTCAAAACACTGGTGATCAGGATGCTCAGAGAAATGATTGAGTACAGCTACAAAATAAAGGAAGAAGTGAAGGCTATACAAAGTGAAATAAAGAAAAATACAGGGAACCAACAGCGAAGTGAAGGAAGCTAGTATTCGAATCAAAGATTTGGAACAAAAGGAAGAAATAAACATTCAACTGGAACAGAAAGATGAAACAAGAATTCAAAAAAATGAGAAGAGACTTAGGAACCTCTGGGACAACTTTTAACATACCAACATCTGAATCATAGGGGTGACAGATGGAGAAGAGGAAGAGCAAGAAACTGAAAACTTACTTGAAAAACTAATGAAAGAAAACTTCCTTAATTTGGTGAAGGAAATTCAGACAGTCCCAAACAAGTTGGACCCAGAAAGGGCCACACCAAGACACATCATAATTAAAAAGCCAACAGTTAAAGATAAAGAGAGAATCTTAAAAGCAGCAAGAGAAAAGGAGAGAGTTACAAAAGAGTTTCCATAAGACTGTCAGCTGATTTCGCAAAAGGAATCAGACAAGAACCGACCAGCAAGAAGTATTCAAAGTGATAGAAAGCAAGGACCTCCACCCAAGATTACTCTATCCAGCAAAACTATCATTTAGAATGGAAGGGCAAATAAAGTGCTTCCCAGATAAGATAAAGTTAAAGGAGTTCATCATCACCAAGCCCTTATTATATGAAATGTTAAAGGGACCTATCTAGGAAAAAGATCAAAACTAGGAACAGTAAAATGGCAATAAATTCACAACTATGAACAATTGAATCTAAAAAAACAAACTAAGGAAACAAGCAGAACAGGAACAGAATCACAGAAAGGGAGATCACCTGGAGTATTACCAGTGGGGTTGGGGACAGGGAGAATGGGAGAAAAGGTACAGGGAATAAGAAGCATAATTGGCAAGTACAAAATAGACAGGTGGAGGTTAAGAATAGTATAGGAAATGGAGAAGTCAAAAAACTTCTATGTATGACCCCTGGACATGAACTAAGGCGGGGATTGCTGGAAGGACTGGGGATACCAGGCAGAGGGAGACGAAGGGGAAAAATGGGTCAAGTGTAATAGCCTAATCAATAAAATATACTTAATAAAAATATTAGGTGACTGTAAATACATACAATTATTACTTGGTTCTTGATTTAGCCCATTGGTCTGTGTATCAGTTTTTATTCCAGTACCATACTGTTTGATTAATATTGCATTGTAGTGTAGTTTTTTTGTTTGTTTTTAAATTTTTTATTGTTGTTCGATTACAGGTGTCCCCATTTTTCCCCCATTACTCTCCCCTGCCCTACCCACTCCCACCTTCCACATTCAATCCTCCTTCCTGTTGGCTTTGTCCATGGGTCCTTTATACATGTTCCTTGATTTGACCCTTCCCCTTCTTTCCCCTGTTATTCCGCTCCCTTCTGGTCACTGTCAGTTTGTTCTTTATTTCCATGTTTTAAATCAGAAAGTGTAATGCCTCCAGGTTTGTTCTTCTCTCTTAGGATTGATTTAGCTCTTTGGATTCTTTTGTTTTTCTCTATGAATTTTCAATAGTTTTTTTCTATTTCTGTGAAAAATGCTTTTGGAGTTTTGATAGAGATTGCATTGAATATACAAATCATTTTGGTAATTATAAACATTATAATAAACCTAATAATATTAATTCTTATAATTTATGAACATCAGATCTTTTCATGTGTTTGTATTTTCTTCAGTTTCACCAAAATCTTATCGTTTTAGTACATAGACCTTTCACCTCCTTTGTTAAGTTTATTCTTGTGTTTAATACTTTTGCTATTGTAAATGAGATTGATTTCTTTATTTCTACTTCAGATAATTTGTTGTGAGTGTATAGAAAAACAATATTTTGTATGCTTGTGTGTATTGTACAACTTTACTAAATTTGTTGATTAATTCTAACAGTTTATTGGTGAAATCTTTAGGATATTCTATATATAAGATTATGTCATCTGCAAACAGATAATTTTCCACTTTATATTCCTATTTGCATGCTTTTTTTTCTTTTTATTGCCTTATTGCTCTGGCTATGACATCTGTACTATAAGAAATAAGAGTTGTGAGAGTGTCCGCACTTGTCTTGTTCTTGATCTTAAGGGCAAAACTTTGAATCTTTCACCATCGACTATGATTTTAGCTGTGGGCTTGTTATATATACTGAGGCATATTCTATATGTTGAAGTATATTCTAGCATGTATTTTTGTACATATTAAAAAACCCTATTCTAACATTTATATGGAAAAGATAAAGGAGCTAAAACAATTATGAAAAACAAAACTAAATTTGGAACAATCACATTACCCAATTTTAAGACTTACCATACGGTGAAAATAATCAAGAGTGTGTAATATTGGTGGAGGATGAGATATATAGCTTAAGGAAACAATAGAAAATTAAGAAATAGATCCACACTGATATTTTTACAAAGCAGACTGATACTTTTACAAAGGTGCAAAATTCAATAAAGAAAGACTGGTTTGTGAACAAATGATGTTGGTACAATTGGAATCCATCTATAAACAAAAATAAAGTAATGTTGGTCTAAATCTCACACATCCTATATAAAAATTAACTTAAAACTGGTCATATATCCAATTTAAAATCTATAAAAATGTTTAGATGAAACATACAAAATCTTCAGGATCTTGGGCTTGGTAAAATGTTCTTAGATATGCCACTAAAAGAATGACCCAAAAAGTAAACAAATTCAACATGTTGACCTTCATTAAAAATGAAAACTTTCCTTTATAGAAGACCTTGTTAAGAGAATAAAAAGACCAACCACAGACTGGGTGAAAATACTTGCAAGCCACATATCCAAAAAGGACTTTCATTTCTGTAAAGAAGTCTCCAAAGTCAACAGTAAGAAAACAAAGAACCCAATTAGAAAATTGGCAAAGGACATATACAATTCACTGAAGAGCATAGAAAAAGATATTCAATATCATTAGCCTTTAGAAAAATGTGATTTGGAACTACAATGAAATACCATACATACCTATTAGAATGTATATCATTAAAAAAATACTGACAATAAGTGCTGACTAGGATCAAGAACTGGATCTCTCATTATTGCTGTTAAGAATGGTAAGTGGTACAACTACTCTGAAAAACACTGACAGTTTTTATATAAAACCAAATATTTACTTACTGTATAACCTAGATATTCCACTCTGGTATCTACTAAAGAAAAATCAAAACATGTCTGTCCACACAAAAACTTGTACATTAATTTTCATAGCAATTGTATTTTTAATATCCCAAAGATGGAAACAATATCCTTCAGTGGGTAAATAAATTTAAAAAAACTGTGGTACATCTGTAAAATGGAGTAGTACTGAGCAATAAAAATGAACCTATACTTTTGACACGCACAATGACTTGCCTAGGTCTCAAGGACATTATGCTAATTTTAAAAAGCCAATCTACAAAGGTAACATGTACATAATATCCTCAAAATAACAGAATTATAGAAATGGAGAACAACATATAGGAATGAGAGGAATTGTTAAGATGTAGCACAAAGATATTGTTGTTGTTGTTGGTCATGGAATAATTTTGAGTCTTGATTTTGGTAGTGGTTATACAAATATATACATATTATAAAATGTCATAGAATTATACATATGCACAGATTAGTGCATGTAAAAATTTTCAGAACTTAAATAAAGTCTTTAGTTAATAGTATTATACAAATGTCAGTTTTGTGTTTTTGATAATGTGCTATAGTTTTGAAAGATCTTATCATTGGGGAAAGCTGGGCAAAGGGTACACACAGATGTTCTATACTATTTTTATAACTTCTTGTGACTATAAAAATTTCAGAACAAAAAGTTTCAAAAAAAGACTTCCTCTTGAGATTTGCTGAAACACAATTGGCTAGCTCCATAAGGAAATCAATCAAAAAGAACTTATCTCATTTTTTTCATATATAACACACTTTGGAGAAAATCATCTTGTGACTTACCAAATTCAGACTTTCCAGGCTATTCATTCTCATGAATGTTGATCCACAATTAAGAAATAGGGTTCTGCTTGGTTTTGTTTGACATACAAATTGCTCTCTGGCTTTGGCAAATACAATTACAAATCCTTCAGAAGCCTCTGTGGTGGGGGGGGGCGGTAAAAAAAAGTGCTTATTCTGCAGCCATTGAACTGAATCTTCCATCAGAGCCAACTCTCAGGCAAGACGTTCAGGAAATCTGATGGTAAATCCAAACCAACCCTGTAGCCTGCAGAGATGCAGCAACGTTGCTCTAGTCTAAAGCCAGAAAAGTTAACCCCCTGATTGGCACTGCTCATTCTGTGGGCTGTTTCTAGGTTGTAGGCTATGTATGGAACATGTGCATTATACACTTCTGGTTAATAAGTAGTCATGGTGTATGAAGTCAGCAAACTTCCCTTTCCTTTACCCTTTATTGTCTTCCCTTTTCCTCCCATTGTCCTCTTTTCAATAACCTAGTACCTTCTGAAATGCCAGCCTTCCTTGTTTGAGAAAATCTAGCATCTGGCTGATAAATCAAACTCGTAAACTCATTGGCCGAATTGTCTGTAGCTTAGCCTTTACCACTCCCAGGAATATTTATAGTTCAAAAGATAGGAATTTAGAGAAACAGTAAGTAATTTCTGCTAATAGATTACTAATAGTTTCATTTCTGGTTGGAGGCAGACACACAGTTAAATCTAGGAGACATATAGGTTGGGGGTGCCTTCTCCCAGCCTTAAAATAAAACGCTAAGTTGTGGCTGATTTGTAAATCTAATTCGAGTAGTATGTTATCATTTACTACCCCCCAAAATTATCTGCAAGTATTATTTCCCAATCTAGAGCAATAATTTTGACCAAGTGGAAAACGGTCTCAAGCTGTAGTCAATAATTTCTCAGTCATTTAGGACAGTCACATTCGCAGCTGCAGTAAGCAAGCCCTCAGTAAAGCCAGCCAACAGCAAACCCTCCCTCCCCCTAGGACTCTACAATTCAGTAAATACATAGTTCAGTAAAGCTAGTCTTAGTAGAACGAGCTTTAGGTTAACCTTTGCTATTAGAGATACAGAGGTGATTAATTTCCTCCCTCTTCCAGCCCAGCCTCAGAAACTGGTTAAATAAAACCTCCTCCACAGTTAACTCCTAGGTGATTGAGGGACAGGGAGCAGATTGAGGTGAAAAAACTCAATCCAGAGTTTCCAAGTCTGCTGAGGAGGTCCTGTCTTCATATCCTTGCCAAAACACAATTTCAGGGGAAGATCAGTCCAAGGAAAACTGCTGACCTCAGCTCTTCTGGAGGTTCCCAAAGCTCTGCAGCTGCCTTGCCTGCCTGGGTTTCATACACTGTCCCAAGTCTCAGCCACTTTGGAACTGCTTCTTTGGAGGAAAAGCCCCGCCTATACTTGTGGTCAAGAAGATTAAGCAGAGCCACTTGGCAACCATAATATGCTGTTAGTGCCATCCTGTGAGTCATGCTCATGTAGAATACAGCTGTTAGTTACATTTTGTTTCTGGAAAATAAATCTAGTAGTAAAATAAAGTCTTTATCCTTATATTTCACTGTAAAAATCATTATTGAGTCATCTTTACTAAAAGGGAATTTTGTACCCCCAACTGTTTAATCCGGGAGAATTCAACGTATACAAAACACACTGAGGATATCAATATGAATAGATCTTACCGATATCTTGGATGACTTGCACTAACTTCTCTGGGATGTATATAATTTTTATATATTCTAAATAATCTTACCTACTTAGTAATCAAACTCCAAGTGTGAAATTACCAGACTTTTTAAAAGAGGCAACAGCTATTTTATTATTTCAAGGAAGGAAAATGGAAGAAATTCCTTCTAACAAAGACAGCACACACTTGGATCCACTTCTTAAAATATTTCCCATGTTCTCAAATTAAAAATACATCCAAAGAAATGTTTATCATAAATTGAGAATCTGCTCCTCTGAGATTTGACAGCTGTGCTAGATTCTTGGGCTTGATAAAATCCTTTTGTGCTATTTGAAGCTCTCAGGTCCCACCCCAGAACGCATGCATGGAAAATGTCCCAATCAAAGGAAACATGTCAAGTCTCAACTTAGGAAAAGATTTAGGCATTTAAATGTATTTACCCCTTGAATGCTGCTTAATTTGGTTGATAAAACCCTGGATTTAAATTTTTAATTTTTCCCCCTCCACTGCTGCACTAACAGAAATTTGTGTAATCAACCACTAGCCTAATTTTAACATCGATTTGTTAGGAGCAATGTTTAGTTTAAGTCTGGATTCCTGGTTTATGTCAATTGCATATTACATTGTAGAGAAAGGAGCTTTCCTTCTAGACAGCCACATTTCCTTATACAAAACATGCAGCAGTTTCAGTGAACAGTTTAACCGTTTAAACTTATAAATAGATATTACCTCACTGTAGTCTCCATTCTTCAAAACAATGCATCCTTTAAAAAGTAAGACATTAGCAGATTCAGGATTACATTTTCAGTGGAGGCAGCAGAAACTCACATTGTCGTTTTCAATTCAGAGAGATTTTTAAGTTCTATTTTTTAATGTATGAAGAGAAAGCCAAGAACCTTACCCTTTGTACCCAGATATCCGGTAGAGAACTGCAGGCTTGTACAGCTACAAGAGGAAATAACGTAGTTTATTGAGTAAAACAAAACAAAACAACCGTTTACCTCTAATGAGAAGTAGAACTGTTCGGCAGCATCATTCAGTTGTTTAGGAAAGCGTTCCCCTTGGAGGATACTGTGGGCAAAGAAAATTGAAATTTTGGCTTTGATAAATTCAGAGTTTCCATGAGTTGTACACTTCAATCAGGAACAGAGTATGTGACTTTAATTTGCCATGCATGACCATAGTTTTCTCAGTTTATTCTGAGAGTTTCAACTACAAAACCCCAGCCTAACTGTTGGGATTTTACTTTTTGTTTCAAAAGGAAATAAAAATAAGTTGTAGTATCTTTAAAATATAATGTCTTTAAAATGCTGATCATTCTAAAACAGAGAACATTAGATTGTTTTTTATTATTCCCCACTGTCTATCGAAGTGTTTGGTTCTTTACTATGATTTTCCTGCTTCACAGTCTTACAGAGGAATTCACATCTTTAAAAAAAAATTGTATTGAGTGTATTGGAGCGACATTGCTTAAAAAAATTATATAGGTTTCAGTTGTACAATTCTACAATACATCATCTGTATATTGTATTGTGTGTTTGTAACAGGGTGCAGCTAGGCGCCCCCAAAAGGGATTCGTAATGGGGTCCAGAACTTGGGATGTCCAAGAAAAATATAGGATATTCTCATCCGCCCCCCACCAAGGCAGGCTGCCATGGGAGATGGGAGACATGGAGCAGGGCCATTGAGAGTTACTTTGAATATCAAAACCAGACCCGCTTCATGCGGACACAGAGCAGGGCCATGGAGAGTCATTTTGCTTGTCAATAACAGCAGGATAACTTCATACTTAAAATGCAAACATGGTTATTTTGCATCACAATAAGGCTAACCAGGAAGGTTTGCATAACTTTAACCCAGGATGTAACTGGGAACGAAGTTATAGGACCTGTGTGAGATACAACAGGACACAGACACGGGAACAATGTAAAGACCACGCGGGAAGGAAAGAGGAGAGGGGACTCTTGTTCGTGGGCCAGGGGAAGGTGCCACGTGGTTTGAATTAAGAACTGGAGATGGCGATGACACAGCGGATGGTGCTGGGAACCGCGAGAGGCCTGCCTAGCTGAGCTCCAGACTCCTGGTCTTTTCCTTCCGAAGGACGGCACCCCTGGCTGGCCTGACTGGGCAAAGAGGGGGAGGCAGGACTGTGTGTGTTGGTGGGTGTTTTAAATGGTGGGGGCTTTAAAGGGATTTTGAGATTTAAGAGTGACATTTAGCCAGTATTCAAAACCTGTATAACTTTTGAATAAATAGTTCCTTTCCTTTTCACCCAACTCTGCCATTGAGAGCCATAGTTTTTAAGGGTGGTGGGAAAACGAACCTAGAACAGAGAGACCCCGGGGAAAGGGGGGCATTGTTCCAGTAGGTAGCATCTGGGGCTCCCTCCACAATGGGTCCACATTCGGTAACGTGTTCGCCACCAAAAGTCAAATCTTCTTCCTTCACCATTTACCCCGCTTTACCCTCCTCTACCTCCCCCCACCACCTTTCCTTCTAGTAATCACCATACTGTGGTCTGTGTCTATGAGGGTTTTTTTTGTTTGTTTAATCCCTTAATCTTTTTTCATTCAGCCCGCCAACCTTCCTCCTCTCTGACAGCTACCAGTCTGTTTTCTGTATTTATAAGTCAGTTTCTATTTCGTTTGTTCATTTTGTCCATTAGATTTCATATATAACTGAAATTACATGGTATTTGTCTTTCTCTGACTGGCTTATTTGACTTAGTATAATGCTCTCCGGGTCCATCCATGTTGTTGCAAAGGGTAAGATTTCCTTCTTTTTTTTTTCAGCCATGTAGGATTCCACTCTATAAATGGGCCACAAGCTTTCTTATCCACTCACCTACGGATGGGCGTTTGGGCTGCTTCCAAATCTCTGCTACTGTAAATAACTCTGCGGTGAATATAAGGATGATATATTCTTTAGAATCAGCGTTTCAGGTTCCTTTGAATATATTCCCAGGAATGGGGTCTCTGGGTCAAAAGGTAGTTAAATTTTTGAGGTAACTCCATACTGCTCTCCACAGTGGCTGCACCAATCTATTCCCACCAATAATGCAAAAGGCTTCCCTTTTCTCCACATCCTCGCCAGCACTTGTTGACTTATTGATGATAAATATCCATCCTGGCAGGTGTGAAGGGACATCTCATTGTGGTTTTCATTTGCATCCCTCTGATGATTAGTGGCATAGAGCATCTTTTCATATGCCTATGGCCATCTGTATGCCCTCTTTGGAGGACTGTCTACTCAGGTTCTTTGCTCATTTTTTAATTGGATTGTTTGACTTCCTGCTGTTGAGTTGTATATGTCTTTATAAATTTTGGAAATTAACCCCTTATCAGATGCATCATTGGCTAATATGTTATCCCCTACAATGGGGTTCCTTTTCATTTTGTGATGGTTTGTTTTTCTGTGCAGCTTTTTTTTAGTTTAATGAAGTCCCATTTGTTTTTGTTTCCCTTTGTTTCTCTTGCCTAAGGAGACAGATCAGGAAAAAAATATTGTTACGAGAGATACCTGAGTTTTTACTGCCTGTTTTCTTCTAGGATTTTTATGGTTTCAAAACTTACATTTAAATTTTTTATCCATTTTGAGTGTATTCTTGTGTATGGTGTAAGTTGGTGGTCTAGTTTCATTTTTTAAATGGCAAAGGTTCATTGGTACATTATTGCATGTGCCCTTCCTGGGGATCACACCCACAGCCCTGGCATATCAGGACGACTCTCTGCCCAACGGAGCTACCCGGCCAGGGCTCAGTAGTATGTTTTAAAGTCTTAACATATTTGTGAACTTTTTAGTTTTCTTTTTTTAATTGATTTCTAGTTTTATACTATTGTTGTCAGAAAAGATACTTGATATATTTTAATTTTAAAATATTGTTAAATTTTGAGGGGCCAGTTATGATTAATCTTGGAGAATGTTCATGTGCTTTAAGAAAAATGAAAAATGTGTATCATGTTGCTTTTGGATGAAATGTTCTGTGTATATAGATCCCTGTGCTTTAAGTGTTGTTTAAGGACAATGTTTCCTTATTGATTTTCTGTCTGCATGAACTATTCATTGATGTAAGTGAGGTATTCAAGTCCCCTACTATTGTAACACTCTATATTTTTTCATTTAGTTTTGTTAGTATTTGCTTTGTATATTTAGGTACTCCTAAATAGGGTACAAAAATATTTACATATATTATGTCCTCTTATTGGATTGATCCCTTTATCATTATAATGCCCTTTCTCTTTTATTACAATTTTTGCATTAAAGTCTATTTTGTCTGACATAAATAGAACTACCCCAATTTTCTTTTGTTTCCGTATCCATTTTTCTTAATACCTTCACTTTACATCTGTATGTCCCCTTGTGTCTGAGGAGTTTCTTGTATGCAGCATATAGATGGGTGTTTTTTTTTAATCCATTTAATCATGTTTTCATAGAATTTTGTCTATTTACATATAAAGTAATTCTTGATAGGTAGCTATTTCTTGCCATATTGTTAATTGTTTTCTGGCCATTTTGGAGTTTCTCTGTTCCTTTATTCTTCTGCTGCTCTTTTCTTTTATGGTTTAATTACTGTCTTTAGTGGTATGCTTAGATTCCTTCTTCATTATCTTTTGTATATCTACTATAGTTTTTTTGCTTTGTGGTTACCATGAGGTTACATGTAACAACTTATATTTATCAATAAAACATTGTCTATTTTAACAATGGTGTGGTGATTGCCAGGGGAAGAGGGCAGGGGAGGTAGAGGAGGGTAAAGAAGGGATAGTGAGGACAGAGACTAGACTTGGGGTGGTGAACACACAATACAATGTACCAATGATGTATTATAGAACGGTACACTTGAAACCTGTATAATTTTATTAACCAGTGTCACCCCAATAAATTCAATAAAAGAAAAAATAAAACAGTATAAAGTTTATAATAACAAATTTAAATGCATTCTAAAGCTATACACTTATATTCTTTCCCCCACATCTTATATTTTTGATGTCACGTTTTTCATCTTCTTATCATGTTCATCCTTTAACTAATGATAGTAGTTATTTTTCTTCTTCCTTTGGGTTTTGCTTCTCTGGAAAACTTTTTCTCTCTCCTTTAATTCTGAATGATAAATTTGCCAGGCAGAGTATTCCTGGCTGGATTTTTTTTTTCTTTCAGCACTTTGAATATATTGCACCACTCCTTTCTTGCCTGCAAAATTTCTGCTGAAAAATATGATCATAGTGTTATGGGGGTTTCCTTGTATGTAAAAAGTGATTTTATATTACTGGTTTTAACATTTCCTCCATATGTTTAAATTGTAATACTTTCATTTTAATGTCTTGGTGTGAGTTTGTTTTGGTACACTCTGGGTTTCCTGGATCTATGTCTGTTTTTTTTCTTAGGTTAGGGGAAGTTTTCAGCCATTACTTATTCAAATAAAATTTCTGCCCTTCTCGCTCTTTTGTCTTTCTGGGATTTCTATAATGTGACTGTTAGTCTGTGTGATTTTGTTTCATAAATCCCATAAACTATTTTCACTTACTTTCAATCTTTTTGCTTCTCTGATTGGGCGATAGTTCTTCTGCCCTATCTTTGAGTTTACTAATCTGTTCTTCTGCTACATCTAATTTATTATTGAACTCCTCTACCATATTTTCACCAGTTATTTATTCTTCAACTGTGTAACTTCTGTTTCCTTTTTTATATTTTCTATTTCTTTGTTGACATTTTCACTGTATTCATCCACTTAATTTCTTCTGAGTTCAGTGGGCGTCTTTATGACCATTGCTGTGAACTTTTTATCAGTTAAATTAGTTATCTCCATTTTATTAAAGTTCTTTCTGAGGTTTTATAGTGTTGTTTAGTTTGTAACATGTTTCTTTGTTTCTTAATTTTGCTTGACTCTGTGTTTTTTCCTGGCATTAGATGAAATAGCCTAGCCACCGCTCACAGTCTTGAAAGCTTGGCTTTGTGTTGGAGACGATCCTTACTGTTGAATTCTGTACTGGTTTTTGGTTGTCTGTGAAACCTTTGTGACTGTCAAACACCTTATTTTATTTTTAACAGCTTCCAGTACTTAATGGTATTCCAAGGCCAGTGTCCCAAAGGGGAGGGTCTCATCAGCAACTAGATTCATGCTGACTGGAAACCAGAGCCTTAGACAGCAATTTTTAAAGAATGCAAATATATATAGCCCTGTGGAACGTAAAGGATAAACTCCATCAGCCACCAGAGCCAAGTTTTGTGGAGGTGTTCTCTAGGTAGCAGTTGAAAATATTGGGGCTCCAGATAAATATATAAATTCCTTTCTGGGTGATCAGTAAGGAAGAACAACACAGAGATGGCATTCTTCTAGTTTATATTTCCTGAGAACATGTTTATAGCCCCTAGATGTATGTCAAACCTGAAGCCTGCGTCTAAGTCTAAAGCTCCAGGATAAGAAAATAAGCGTCTATTACAGAAAGGGTGGGTATGTATTTTAGACTATTGTCTGTTCAGTGTCGAGGGAATGGGTAACTTTCCAAGAACTGTGTCTTTAATTGTTAGTCTCATGGGACCCAGGAATAAGAGCTATCATGTCCACCAGAGCCAGGTTGCTGCGGAGCACACCAGGGCCCGTCCACATGGCCCCTTGGTGAATGCCCCAACAATTAATGCTGGAAGGAGTGGGTCTTTATTCACAATATTCCAACCTTCAGAGAGCTTAGAACACCTCAGCTCAGAGCCCTTCTTTCCCACAATACCCAACACTTCCCATGCTCCTTACCAGGCTATAAGCCAAAAACATCCCCAAAAGTTTCCTATGTCCTTATCTGTGCAGGACCTGGAATATGTTGCCATCAGCCTCCGTATAATAGTCCAGAAAAGCATGTGCCTTGTTACTCTATATCATGGTGAAACTCAGGAAAAGCATAAGTCTTAATAGCTAAGGTAAAATCCAGGTGCAGCTGGTCAGGATCTTGCAAGGAAGTCCTTTGCAGCTCCAGAGTCAGCTAGAGGAGGCATGATCCACTGCTCTTTCAAATCACATGGCAAAAATCCCTTACTGCAGAGAGTATGTTTCTTCCCTCAGTACTACTCCCTGCATGGCCAAGAGCTCTTCTCTTTCCCAAGCCACATGGCTAAGAGAGAGAAATGGCTCCCATGCCTTGTTTAAACCCTGGGGCCTCCTCCATAATTCCATTTCTGACTCCTCCTACAATCGACTACATCTGCCCATTCTCTGGTCGCCATTGTTAATCCGGGAAGCTGTGGCCCCAAGACATAGGGGAACCTGATTCTTGTTCTTGTACAGGCCCAGCAATCAGGGAACCTTCTCCAGGCTACATCGTGGGTTAAAGTCAAGCCCATTTCCCTGGCTCCGGCACAATGGGCAAGCTTTTAGCATTTCTATAATACTAGCCAGCCGTTGTTTATATGCACAAAACTGAAGGGTGACTTAATCACTGTGCTGCCATTCTTCCCAGGCCCCAAGCTAGGCTTGTGGGGGGTTTTGGGGCTTCTCCGCCTACACCCCATTCTGAACCATGTTCCACACCCAGTACAAGGTGATCAAGTAATGTCTGCTGGGCAGCAGCCACAAAAAACAAGGCACCGGGAATAAAAACTGGGGCATCAGTGATATATAAGGGCTCCCCTCTGAGAGATGGTGGTGCTCTGGAGTCTGGCAGAGCGACAGTGTCAAGATAGTGCCCACCCTCTGAGGTGTCAGGAAAAGTTAACAGTCACCCTTCAGTTTTGTGTTTAATTAGAAGCCTGTCAGTCAGGCTGCAACTACGGTGATAAGCACGTTAGTCCACTTTCACAGAAAGACTGAGCTCCTGAGTCTGTTACCTTTCGCTGTGCCCTGGGTGTGGTAGCTGTTTAACAATTATGTCTATTCATTATTGTCCTGTAAGACCCATTAGCATAAGTCCCACTGGCCAACACAACCAATATAGAGGTGTCATCTGGCAAGAGCTACAAAAGTCAGGGTACCAGAGAAGGACATAAGCTCCTTTCTGTAAGAAACTGGTGAGCTGGAACAAGGCAGAAGAAGAGCACAACAATTGCATTCACTGGCCTCCATCCCTAAGAGCCCTTCCATAGGCCCCTCAGGCCAAAGCTCCTGGCCAAGCAAATGCAGCTCTTTCTCAGAAAAAGTGGGGGTGCATTTCAGTCTGCTACCCGGACAGTGCCCTGGGAGTGGTGGTCTGCGAACTGTCTGTTACAGTTTCATGGGATCCAGGAACACAAGCCTCCCTGGCCGCCAGGGCCACGAAATCAAACGACATGCTCGGCATGACAGCCTCAAAAATTGGGTCACCGGATGTAAAAATAAGGGCAATAGACATATGCCAAAGCTCTCTTTCAGAAGATAAAGAAGGGTTAGAAGAAAAGAAATGAAGAACAAAGGAAAGAAAAAAAGGACAAAATGATGGTGCCCACTGGCTTTAGCAGGACAGAAGGACAATAGTAGGTTCACGTTCGCTGGCCTCTATGCGTGGAGACTATCCCTGCAACCTCCTGTCCTCAGACCAATGCTTTAATATTAGCCAATGAGTCTTTTTCACAAAGTGTACGTGCTCTTCCAACAGTTGCATCTGTGCCGGCCTCTGCAACAGACAAGTCAGCACGTGAGCCCTTGAACACCTGTTTCATAGTTTGCCACAGCCCGCCAGGTGTTCTGGGCATGAACCCCGTTGCTCTTCAAAGCCATATTTTGGGTACTTGTCTCTCAACTGCCAGTCTTAAATGATGGGGTACTTAATGTGGTATACAAACCTTTTGACTCTCAAATTGAAGCACCAGGTTTTCAACTCCTTTTCACTTGTGGGTTTTCTCACCTAGGGGTGGGGTTTATGAGAGCATCTAACCCTTTCCTACAAGGCTTTGATATGGTTTCTCTCTCATTTTCTAATGTGAAGGGGTTGCTTCACCAGGCTTTAGGGGGTTTTTTCCCCTCAAAGGATACTGTTGCATATAGAGCTGTGGGTTCAATGTGTCCATGGAAGAAGGTGAGGTCAGGATAGTCCCACATCGCCATCTTCAACAGCAACCACACTGTTACCGAACAATGGACCTGTGCGGGGGGTGAGGAGGTGTCCAGATGCTCAGATGCTGTTACCGAAACAACGTCCCCCTCCTTCCTGGGAGTCCCTCAGTTGGAGGTCCTTTGCCCGCCACCCTTGGAATCATGGCTCTCAATGGCAGAGTTGGGTGAAAAGGAAAGGAACTATTTCTCCAAAAGTTATACAGGTGTGATTAATGGCTAAATGTAACTCTTAAATCTCAAAATCCCTTTAAAGCCCCCACCATTTAAAACACCCACCAACACACACAGTCCTGCCTTCCCCCCTTTGCCCAGTCAGGCCAGTCAGGGGCACCGTCCTCCAGAAGGAAAAGACCAGAAGTCCGGGGCTCGGCTGGGCAGGCCTCTCGCGGGTCTCAGCACCATCCGCTGCGTCGCCGCGATCTCCAGCTCTTAATCCATAACCACGTGGCACCTTCTCAGGGCCCACGAGCAAGAGTCCTTTCTCCCCTTTTCCTTCCCTCATGGCCTTCCCACTGTTATCCAGAGTCTGTGTCTCTCTGTCTCTCCCACAGGCCCCTATCTCTCCTTCCTCTCCCAGTTACATTCAGTATTAAGTCTTTCAAACCTGCCAGGTTAGCCTTGTTGAGATGTAAAATAACTCTCTTTGCATATGAGATCTGAGCCATCCTGTTATTGACATGCAAAATGACTCTTAGTGGCCCTGCTCCACTTCAGGTGAGAAGCTCGCCAGTTACTGATACAGGAAGCAGCTCTCAATGGCCCTGCTCCAGGTCTCCCATCCCCCACAGCAGCCCATCTTGGGGCGGAGAGAATATCATATTTTCTTGGACACCCCAATTTCTGGACCTCATTACAAATACCATTTGGGGGGCCCTAGCTGTGCCCCATTACAATACCTCTACATTTTACAGCCTCATTGATTACTGCTTGCCTGTATATTTATAGCCAAACAATAGTACTTCTTATTACTCAACTCCCCACTTTTTTTCTTTCTACCGTTGCCTCAATAATGCTTACTCTTCCTCCATATTTAGTAATGACTTGAAAACTTTTCTGTTATCCAAGACCCAGTTCAAATGCAATTTCCCAGCTCTTGAAAATGTACACCCCAACCCCAGAAGATCAGAGGATCTGATAGTCTACGCTAACAGCCCCTGAAATTTTGCTTCTCTTCTTTTCCTTTATTAACCAATTTGAAATTCAGCTTCTGTAAACCAATTGTTCTCTCCCTAATCTATCAATTCTGTATATTAAAAATTCCACACATATAATTATCCTAAACAAAGTAATACATGAAAAATGAAAACAATTTTCTGTTTCAAAAACAAAATTGTGGTTAATCATTAAAACATCAGAGAACCAAAGTACCTTAATTATTCATTGCTAGTAAATTTGAAACTTTGGAAGATAAATTAATTATTTTAAAACCTTAATGTATAGTAGCATACTTTTACATGTAATTCTGTTACATTTGTAGTGTACTTAAAGGCACAGTATTAGCTATAAAGAATTAATATAATAACCAAACTACTTACTCCGTAAAAGAGGAATGTGGTTTAAGCAGTAACCTTACTTTTATGGTGGGTCATAATTCTGGAAAATATGCAAAAGAATTATAGGAGAAACTGATTTTGTTATAAATGCAATTTTATAATAAGGGAGTTAAATTTTCACATAACAGTGCGATGATTAATATTTTTATAGAAATAACCACATAATCCTTCAGTACAATTTATTTTGTCTACAATAAATGTTGTATTTAAACTCTGTGCTTGAATTTAAAGCTTTCTAAAGGTAAACAGCATAAGCAATCATGTATAAACTGTATTTAAGTTAGTATAGATTGTTGTACAAAGTTTTTATACTCCTCAAAACTCATCTTTATTTTTTTTAACCAGAACCATTGGGTGGGTGGTCAAAGTCTTTCATTAAGAATATAAGATTTCTAAGTGGATTTTGAGGGGTGTTTTGCAGGGATTTGGGAGCAATGTCAGGCTATTTGGTGAAATTTTGAAAAGTTGATTCAAGGATATATGTGTTACTGTTCCCTTTGTCTTACATGTTGTCCCTGTGATAAGCAAAGAAATAACTTCAAATTGTTCATTACAATACCTTCAATGAATCTCACTGGCTTCTTGAACTGTTAATCTCATAATTTGAAGCATTGTCACTTTTTCCACTGGCATTATATGTTGGGGCATTTATAGGGTTACCATACTGAGTACATGAAACACAGAATTTTTTCTTGTATTATTATTTATTGACCATTGTATTATTTTTACATATGAACAACCATACATTTACTATTTCCCCACCCTGTAAAAGTCATCCTAGCCTTTAAAATTCAAGAACCAACTATTTCTGGCTTTGATGTTATCATTTTCTCACTACGATAGGGACTCACCACCCCCAAAGATTTCATTTTAATGGTGGCCATATAAAAAGCCAAATAATTTAATTTCACCACTAATCCACAGTACCTCTTGTCAATAACTTGAAAGAGGTAATATAAAGTGTGGCTATTTAGAATCGAGGTTCCTTTTCTTCACAGACATAGCAGAATGTGTCGTTCCAAATGGGTTTCTTTCAAAATTATCTCTTTGGAGTGGGTCTGTTGGTATATTATTTCTGATAATGCTGCCATTCCCCAAGCAGATCTGAAAACCCTCTTTAGGCAGTGCTTTCAGATGCCAATTAACAAAGCACAAGAAAATCCATTTCACTGCTTTATAATTACAGAACTTTTTCCTGCCATAGAATCCTTGCTCCTTTTTTAAAAAATTCGTCCTTGTTTAGCCGTCCCCTCATCCATAGCTAGTCTGTTCAAACAGATATTCTGAAGACTATCACTTCCTCTCTGCACACCAAATGCCTGACATGCTATTTAAATTGCAAGCATAAAAGGTTAGAATGTTGCGTTGAGCTTCAGAAATGCCAACCTGAGAAGTTAAGGATTCTTTATATTTAAATCCTCCATAATGGCTCTAAAACAATAGCTAGAACCTCCAGAAAACTGAAGATTTCCAGAAGGACAACACACACTTTTCCCCCATTCACTCATGATGTAATAATATTTCCTGTTTCTAATCCAATTCTATGAGCTCTGTTCACAGAGAAGGTTCTTAATAAATACATGTTCAGAGACATGCATAACATGATTTTAGAAAAAAGAGGTTGGGCAAGCTTCAAATTTTGTTTTGTTTCACAGAATGCTCATCTCTCAGCTTTAAATCTGTCTTTAATCTGTTGATGGGATTTATACGACCTATATTAAGCCTTAAAATATATTTTGGGGGAAATAATAAACTATTTAGGTTTCCTATATCCCTGATCATCAGGACTCTGTAGCTCAAGGCTGTATTAGAACAACATCCATTTATCATTTGATACCTTGCAGCCTGAAGCCTGACACTTACCCCTACACCCCGCAGACTTTTCAGATAATCTCAGGTAAATTTTGTAAAAATGGTTTTGGTCTCATGTGTCTTAGCTTTAGTCTGTGTCATCACCATTCAGGTCAAGCTTAGTACGGACCTTGTAAAAATAACAACACGAGTGGAGTGAATGGCCTAAACGTATGTGGTACATACAGGATAAATTTTGACTCACCAACGTTTATCGCCCAGACAAGTTCCTTCAGATCCCTGAAGTTCCATTTATTTATTTATATTGGAAACTTCCACAAGTTTATGAGAAGGGCCTGATGAGATGCTATATGTGGAAAGTGCCAAACCGGAACACAATAGACACCCAAGACATTTTCAGTGAATGAACAAATTCCCATGCCCTTTAATCAAATAGGTTTGTGGTCCTGACATTTGTGCCACATCACCTCATTCTTCACTCCCTCACGCCTGCTCATTTATCTCTTGGAAAGACAGGATATGTTTACTCTCATTCACAAATAAATGTCTTCATATAAAAAGATTTGCACATAGAAAAGATTCATTTATTGTACCTTATTAACAATCCTTTCCCGAAGAAATGTTTCAGATAAAATTTCTCATTTGCATTTGGTTGAAAACATCTGTAAAGACTTGAAAGTGCCTTGAATTTCAAAGAGGGAACAGGCAAACCCAATTTTCCTTTCCTCCCACATTTTTCACATTCTGCCTCTACCATCAGACCCCTATGACCACAACTATTACATAAGAGGACATTTATTTCTGTTGTTCCCCAAGTTCAGTTACAGAAATTGTTTGGCTGGTCTTTCAGTCTTGGAAAAAAAAGGGGGGGGGACCAGTTAAAAAAAGTTGCAACTTAAGAGTTATTTTATTTTTAGGAAATCATTGATGAACCACTCTCCCTGCTCATGAGGCGGGATCGGGTCAGAGAGTTGCCATGAAGGGACAGTTGGTCACGAAATTCGGAGGCCATAAAGTAATAGAGAATTGGATTCAAAAGGCAGGAGAGACTTGCAAGGCATAGAGAAAAAGGGTGAAAATACTGTGTGCTTCTGACAATGGAACAACTGATAATGATTTTTTCCTGTACCATGGTGTAAAAAAAAAAGTTTATATGATAGGGGGTGAAGCATATGAAGAAGACCGCAGCGCACATGTAAATCATCCGCAGTGCTTTCTGCTTCTCACTGATTCCCTGGAAAGCCGTTGGTGGCTGTCTCAAGAATATAGTAGTTTTCCAGGTACACCATGCAATGATAACGACTGGGATCACAAATCCTGCCAGCTCAGCAAGAGTAATCATTCCAACCAAAGCCACAGCATCCATTTTCTTGTATCCAAGATCAGCAAAGCAGGATTCGTTTTTCTTGGATAATGCAGCACTTCTCAGGATGGGAAATGGCAAACAGGCAGTGCCCACGACGACCCAGATGGCAGCGCTGATGCCCACATCGTACCTTCGCTTCCAGTCTCTGGCCCTGAAGGGCTTGAGAAGAAAGAAGCACCTCTGAAGGCTGATGCAGGTCAGGAAGCAAACGCTGGCGTACATATTGAGATACTTCAGGTAGAAGCACAGCAGGCAAAGGGGCGTCTGGAAAGGCCAGTGGCGGTTGATGTAGTAGTAAATCCGGAGGGGTAAGGACAGCACGTGAGCAAGGTCAGCCACAGAGAGGTTGATCATGAAAATGATGGCTTTGTTTTTCTTGCTGATGAAGCGGCACAGAACCCACAAGGCTGCGGTGTTGGCCAGAAGACCAGGGATAAAGATGGTAATGTAAGTGGTTGCATAGAGCGTGTGCTGAAATTGCAAAGGAGTGTCATCGCAGGCATTGGTAGAGCTGTTAGACATCTTGAATATTTCAGTATATTCATTAAGGTAAGCCGTAGAGTTATGATCCCTGCCCAGAGCAAAGAGAAAAAAGGAGTAAAATGGTTAATCGGTTCTTCAGCCAACACCCAGATTCCTGTTTAGACTTGGAAAGAAACAGAATATTATAATTAGAAGGGACCTGTTTGCAGATGAATGCTCACAGAAACAAATGCTCACAGAAAACATACCACTCATCTAAAGTCACCTAATGAATCATTTAGAGGAACATGAAATTGTCCCCAAATTGCCCTCACAGATGGTGAAAGTTGGCTTTTGCAGGCAAGGGTATCCGGAAGCATTTAGGCTCTTGTTCCCACCACAGCAAAAATGGTATGGCATTTGAATCTGTTTTTCTTGCACCCAAATTTGTCTTGCCCCAGCCCTTGTCAAAAGTAAACACTGCTCACTCATTCTCAATTGCAATGATAGCGATTGAGCCTCACCTTTTCTGTCCTTTTGTCTTTACTTCATCTGCTACCTTGCCCATTGGGCCCTGACTTCCCACCGTGGCACTCCACAACTTGCAAAATGGCCCTCCCTCTCTTAGCCTGCATTGCCAGTATGCTATCTGATTATTTTATCACAATGGCTTGTGGTTCTCATGCACTTTATGTCTCACCCTTGGCTTAGATTTCCTTCCAAATTTACATGAAAAATTCCAGTAATATATGAATGTATAAACTGAACTGGGATATTTCCACTTATGAGGGTAATTCTCTGTCTAAGGAGAATTCTGTACTGGTGCAACATCATGGACATAACAGATTATCCAACAGTCACAATAAACATTGATTAGGACGCCAGCAAAACAAGCCACCAATACCATTTCTTAGAAACAATTTAAGATTTCATGCGGGGTTGTTTTGTTTTGTTTCCATTAAATTAGTCATCACAAAGAATAAAAGACTTCTGGATTTCTTTAATCTTATTTTATCATTTAGTATGGTTTTTATTATGTATTATATGTAGGGCCTGAGGAATATAGAATAATGTTTAGGGCGTCTCAAGGTCTCGCTTTGGGTTTACATAGGCTGTCTGCAAATAAGAATGGCAGAAAAGCAACAAACTCATTATTTTACTTTAGCTTTCCTGTAGAATTTTAGACTGGAGAGGAGCTTTGAAAATTATTTAATTCACTCTGGACGTAATACAAGTAGATGAAGCAAGGCCCAGAGAGGAATTCATTACGGCCACAAAGCCACCGAACAGAGATCTGGGATTTCAGATCTCTGAAGGACAAGGTGTCTAACCTTTATACACATTCTTCTTTTCCTCATTTCTTTTTCTCTCAAAGACAAATTTTGCAAGTATAGCTTCTTTCCATATTGCAGGAATGTTTATTACATTAAATGCTAGAAGTGGAAGAAATAATGCAGTGAAGTTATTGTTCAGGTGGAGTAAGGATTTTGTTGTTTTTATTTTGTCTTAAGTTTATAAAAAAAAGGAGTGGACAAATGTCTATCAGATCCTCTGCCTACTTTTTAAATAGATTGTTTGTTTGTTTTTTGGTGTTAAGGTTGTAAGAGTTATTTATAATTTTTGCATATTAAACCCTTATCAGATTTATCACTGGTGAACATTCTCCAGATTGGTAGGTTGTTTTTTTCATTTTGTTGATTGTTTCCTTTGCCATGCAAAACCTTTTGGATTTGACCCCAATATCTCTGCCGCCATACATAGTTATTGCAATATTATTGGCTATATTCCCTATGCTGTGCTTTACATGCCCATGACTGTTTTGTGACTATCAGTCACGTTCTCAATGCCATCATCTTTTTTCCCAGTCGCCCAAACTCCGTCCCCTCTGGCAATCAGCAGTCTGTTTCCTGTATCTGTGAATGTGTTTCGTTTGTTTGTTTATTTTGTTCTTTAGATTCCACATATAAGGGAATTCATATGGTGTTCATCTTTCACTGATTGAAGTTCTTCACTCACCATAATTTCCTCTAGTCAGGGGTGTCCAACCCTCAGCCCATGGGTCGCATGCAGCCCAGGATGGCTGTGAATGTGGCCCAACACAAAATCGTAAGTTTACTTAAAACAGGATGAGATGTTTTTGTGATTATGTGTTGCAATGTATTTAATGTGTGGCCCAAGACAACTCTTATTCCAGTGTGGCCTACAGAAGCCAAAAAGTTGGACACCCCTGCTAGGTCCATCCGCGCTATCACAAATGGTAAGATTTCATGGTTTTTCTTTGGCCTTATAATATTCTATTGTATATATGTACCCCAACTTTTTTATCCACTTGTCTGCTGATGGGCAATTGGGTTGCTTTCACATCTTGTCTATTGTAAATAATGTTGCAATGAACGGAGAGGTGCGTATATTTTTTCAAATTAGTGTTCTGGGTTTCTTTGGATATATACCCAGAAGTGAAATCATTGGGCCATAAGGCAGCTCCATTTTTAAATTGTTGAGGACCCTCCATACTTTTTTTCATAGCAGCTGCACCAGTCTGCACTCCCACCGAGAGTACTTCACATCCTCACCAGCACTTGTGGTTTGTTGATTTATTGACAATAGCCATTCTGACAGGTGTGAGATAGTATCTCATTGTGGTTTTAATTTGTATTCCTCTGATGATTAGTGACGTTAAGCATCTTTTCATATGTCTATTGGCCATCTGTATGTCCTCTTTAGAGAAGTGTCTAATCAGGTCCTCTGGGCATTATTTCATTAGATTGCCTGGGGTATTTTGGTGTTGATTTGTGTGAGTTATTTGTAAATTCTTGATAATAACCCCTTAATGAATGTATCATTGGTGAATATATTCTCTTATTGAGCAGGTTGTGCTTTAGTTTTATTGATGGTCTCCTTTGCTGTACAAAACCTCTTAAGTGTAGTCACACTTGGTTTTTTTTGTTTTCCTTTTGTTTCCCTTGTCCAAGGAGATAGATATATCAGAAAGAACATTACAAAGAGCAATGTCACAGAGTTTATTGCCTAAGTTTCGATCTACAAGTTTTATGGTTTGGGGTCTTACATGTAAGTTTTATATCCATTTTGAGTTTATCCTCGTCTATGGTATAAGAGGGTGGTTTAGTTTTTTCATGTATCTGTCCAGTTTTCCCAAAATCATTTTTTTCTTTTTTTAATGTTTATTTAAACCATTTTTCTTTTTAATTACAGTTAACATAAAATATCATATTAGTTTCAAGTGTACACCCCAGTGATTAGGCATTATATAACATTCTGATATATCTCATACCTATCTGACACCATATGTAGTTGTTACTGTCTTTACCCCATTGTATGTTCTCACTTCCTTTGTTATATATTAATTGACCATATAGGCATGGGTTTATTTCTGGGCTGTCTATTCTGTTCTATTGATAGATGTGCCTTTTTTTATGCCAGTTTCATGCCATTTTGATTACTATAGCCTCATAGTATAATGTGATGTCTGGTAGCATGATAACTCTAACTTTGTTCTTTCTCAAGATTGCTATGGCTATTTGGGGCCTATTATGGTTTCATGTAAGTTTTCAAATTATTTGTTGTAGTTCTGTGAAAAATATCATTGGTATTTTGGTAGGGATTGCATTAAATCTATAGGTTGCTTTCAAAAGTATGGACATTGTAACAGTGTTAATTTTGCCTATCCATGAGCAAAATATATGCTCCCATTCATTTGTATCACCTCAATTTCTTTCTTCAATGTCTCATAATTTTCCATGTACATGTCTTTTACCCTCCTGGTTAAATCTATTCCTAGGTATGTTTTGATGCAATTGTAAGTGGGATTGCTTTCCCAATTTTTTTTTCTGATAGTTCATTATTAGAGTATAAAAATGCAACCAATTTATGAATATCAATTTTGTATCTTGCTCTTTTACTGAATTTATTTGTCAGTTCTAATAGTGTTTTGGTGAAATCTTTAGGGTCATTATAAAATAACCAGGGGATTATAGCATAGGGAATATCGTCAGTCAATAATGTAATAACTATGTAGGGTGCTAGGTGGGTACTAGACTTATTGGGAGAATCATTTTGTAAATTACTTAAATGTCTAACTATTATGGTGTACACTTGAAACTTATATAAAACAATGTTTAGTATCAGTTGTAATACAAAAAATTAAAAAGTGCCATAGAAAACAAAGGAGAGGGGTTTTTTAAATTTTCTCTTTATAAGTAGCAGAATGACTCAATATTCTTTAAGCCTTGCTCTAGGAAATAGGATAAAAGAACAGAATCCCATGTTATTAATTCACAGATAAATTAGAGTCAACATTATGAGCTACCATTACTCTAGACAGTGCTTTCACTTTTCTGCCCCTTATATTCCGTTCTCTCTGTTGGCCTCCCTGTGATATGTTCTACAAAGTCATGCAGTCTTTTGCTTATGAATGTATGACTTAGAAAAGAGGGTGGAGAGGCGCTGGCAGGGGAAAAAACAGGAAATAATTATTATGTTTTGACTCTCAATGATGTGCCCCAGAATGCGCAATGGAATTTTTTGCATGCATTATCTAATTTAACTCTTACAACCCTCTTAAGAGGTAGGTACTCTTATCATTCTCACAGTGCAGATAAGGAAACTAAGGTTCAGAGAGAGAAAGATTCGGTTAATTTCTTGAGGTAACAAAGCTAGAAAATGGCAAAAATGAAATTCACTATTATGACTGCCTGGATCCAAAGTCTATGCTATTTTCACTATTCCACTAGCTTCTCCCCGCTCCGGAGGGACTGTTTAATACGATGGGGTTCCTCATGACACATGGGGTTCATAATGTGCCTTCAAAGGGCACAGTATGGCAGGACATTTCTAATCCCATAGACAACCCTATTATCTATTACTCTAGTTAGGCCATCAGGATATAACTGGAAACTTGTCCCCACACATATCACCAACCCTCCTTACCACCCACTTTGCCTTTAGTACTGGCACTGTTTGTACTCTCATCTATCATCTATGCAGAGGTTCTGAGAGAGCAAAGGAAAATGCATCAAGTGCATTTAAATTTCAGGAAATAAAAAACCTCTCGCACCCACCCATAGCACCCCTCCACTTCTGCAATTTACAGATCTGGGTATTTTTTTTTTCTCCCGCTTCAGTGGTATAGTAAGTTTCACTTACTAAAAGGGTGTCTTTGGTTCGCACTTTCCTGTTAAATAACAAAGCTCTATTGGTCAGAAAAGCAAGCTAGAGATCCAGTTCACACCTTTTTTCTGTGGGTCTTTATACCTCCGCAATTCACAGCTTATTGTGAGTTTAGAGATTTGCATAGCCTGCTTTCCACAACCTCCTCTCTTCTCCAAACTGAAAGGTTAAGTAGGGAGGTTTTTCTTCCCAAATTTGTTCAGTGGCAATTAAATGTAAAATCCCAGTGGCTGGGAGATGCTGATGGAATTTGTTTTGGGGAGGGCAAAAATATAAACTCTCAGAGAAGAAAAATTTAGTTTGCTGTGGACAATCTGTGAAAATGAGGAAGGTTAAGAAGGGAGAAAACTTAAGCCATGAACAGGAAAATGCTGAATGGAAGGACTAAATTGGAGTGTCTGCTTTATCTCTGTCTCTGTTTTTGCCCCTGCCCCTACCTTTCTCTCTTTTGCTCTGGCTCCACTGTTGACTGTTTCTGGTTGGTTTTGGCCCAGTGTGATGCCAGTCCCTCTCCCTTAGAAAACAGATCTTAAATCTCTCCCTATACAAAATATGTCTAAAGAATTTACATATATTTTCATTTCCTGTTTTAGACTGAGGTGTGAGGTTGGTGACTCACTCTTTAAGTCTGAGTTCCCTTTCTCAGGCCATGCCACGAGTCTCCTCCCACATACTCGAGTGGAAACTGGGGAGGTCCACAACCTCAATCATTATATTTACCCATATCCAATCAGATACCAGGTGACTCTCCCCCTTACAAAGCTCTCAAGTCCATCTTCATTCCATATGTACTTTTGCTACCGTCATCCTAATCCAGGCTACTGTTGTCACTCCTCTTGCCTATTATAGCAGATGTCTCAGCGGACTTCCTGGACCCCAGTCTTGCCCCTTGTAGTCCATTCCCCGTACTGCATCGAACACTAACATTAATTATGTCTACTGTTTCTTGAGGGCTGCCATTTACTTACAGTCTAGACACTCTTCACATATTATCCAGTTAATCCTCATAGACGTCCTATGGTTATTTCCATACTAAAAATGAGGAAATTGAGACCAAATGAGCTTAAGTAACTTTCACTAAAGTCACAAAATCTGAATATTGTAGTTATGGTGCATTATAATTGGATCCTATGCTTGTCTCCATACTCTCTCATCTTTGTCATGGCACCTACCACATTCAGTGTAATTCTGTTAACAGGTTTCTGTTTAATTAGATTCTGCACGCCTTGATGGCAGGGACTATGTCATTTCTTAACTTCTTCTTCTTTTGACACCATGGCTCAAGTGATTTTTCTTTGAGATATTGTATCATTCTTCTGCCTCAAAAACCTTTGCTTGTTCTCTATTGCATTAAGGCCAAACTTCTCACTGTGACCTTAAGGCCATACTTAATACGGCTCTTGTGCCCTCCCACGTTACCTCATGCCATTCTCTATGTTTGAACTACACTGAAGTGTTTTCACTTCTTAGAACAAGCCAAGCTTTTGTTCCTAAGTCCTCTGCATGTGTAGTTTCTTCTATCAGGAATTCTCTTCCTGTTGTTCTTCATATGTCTGACTCCTTTTGATCTCAGTTTTCAGATCAGACAGAACTTCACTGTCTGTCAGTCCTATCTAGGTAGTCATACACATCATTACACATTCTCATACTCTCTGTTCTTTTTCTTCATAGCATCAACATTTGTCATTTAGATTTTTTATACATGTTTATTGGCTAATTCACCAACTATGCTGTTAGCTCCCTTAGTGCCGTAACAAGATCTGTTCTATTCATCACCATATAGCCAAGATGTAGGCCTCTACATAGTAAGCACTCAAACAAAAGTAGTATAATTGACTTGAATTACATACAGAATAGTTCGAACTCCCTATTTGGAAGCCTTATGCAAAAATGCAAACCCTGATATGTCAATTAATAAGTTTCTGCTGCCTGAGTATATATTTAAGACCCTAAAGACCCTTCAGACCATTAAGACTCTAAAAATTAATCTTCTCATTAGGCTATTATCATCAACATTCCCTGCACCTATCCTTTTCAACTTATAAAAGTCATGCATGAGTGCACCACCCACGAAATATGGTGTTTGCCGTGTGGGAGAGGGACTCAGCACAGGGATCCTGGTGGATGTCCCTTCAGCTCTCTCCCCAGAGCCACAAACCTCAGATTCTCCTCATGTGACTCTAGTCCACTCTATCTTCCCTCTGCTGGAGCCCAGAACAAATGCACAGTTCATATCTGATCATTCCCAACCAATTTCTGATTCCTTGAGTTCTGCCCAATAGGCTGAAGTGCTAATAACACCTGATGACACCAAAGTGCCCATTTTAAGGGTTAAGGGTGCAGAAAATGAAAAGGAAACTACAGTATCCAAAGGAGACTATCACAACCATAATGCTGAAAAATCTTCAGTCCAAAAGTCAAAGGAGGGAAACCATGACTGGTCAGCAGATCAGGACCAGAGTTACAGCCAAGAGCTGAGATTACAATAGCGAAAGGAAACCAAAAGTGACTTAAGTGAGAATCTGGAGTATACTCCAACTGAAGGTATGTTGGACGAAGATGAGTGAGCCTCCAAAGAAGAACCTCCCAGAGAACATTGATTCCCTTGCTCCTGATAGTTCCATTGTAGATTGTGACCAACAAGAAAGCATCACAAAGACAGAGGAAAACCAAGAAAAGCTTATAAATAATTCACAGCCTCAATTGAACAGGAGCAGCAAACTTGGCAGAGACTTAAGTGATCAAGGAAACCAAGAGCAAGATCCAAACATTCTCAATGGAGAAGAGGAAAGGGGAAAAGAGAAAGGTGAAGTTGGTACCCACCATGATACCAACAAATGGAGAAAGAATTTCCCAAGGAATATTTTAAGCAAACAGGAAAAAGGCAGTACCCAACGTGATAATATTTTGAAAGAGTCCAATCAACCAACTCAAGTAAGGAAAGTGCAGAAAGATGCATTTGAGCAGGGGTCACAAAGAACAAGAAGAGGATAACTCCAATGAAGAAATGGACGATGAAAATGCATCAAAAATCAATAAGAACAATCAGGGTGGCAAATGGCTGAACCAAGAAGGAGAACCTGGCCTTGCAGTCATCAGCAACCCTGAAGAAATAGAGAAAAGACTTTCTGAGGTTTTCTTCATAGAGCCTACTGAGGATAGTGATAATGCCTCAGGCACAGTGCAAGTGACGACTATTTGACCAAAGGTGAGGCCTTCTAGGGGGCTAAAAGAGCAAATTCCAATTACTGTCACATCGAATATGAGAAGCAAAGAAAAGCAGCATATGAGAAGAGAATGTAGATACCATTGACCCTAGAGAATCCCAAGGGGTCCACAAAGGAGGGAACTCACCACATAAAGATGAAAGTTCAAGTGAAGGCAACGTGAGGGTATGCAATGTCTATTCTTGCATAAATTTACAGTGTAAAAGAGGACACGTGTAAGGATGACAAACAGGGAGAACCGCACTGTGTTTGCCAAGATCCAATCATTTGTCCTCCTTCAAAACTCATTGACTAAGTTTGTGGCACTGACAATCAGACCTATGCCAGCACCTGTCATGTGTTTGCTACTAAGTGCAGGCTGGATGGGACCAAAAAGGGGCATCAACTGTAGCTTGATTATTGTGGAGCCTGCAAATCTATTCCTGCTTGTATGAACTTTGAAGTGACTGAGTTTCCTCTAAGGATGAAAGGCTGGCTCAAGAATATCTTCATGTGCCCTGGGTGGTGTGGCTCAGTGGATTGAGTGCCAGCCTGTGAACCAAAGGGTTGCTAGTTCGATTCCCAGTCAGGGCACATGCCTGGGTTGCAGGCCGGGTCCCCAGTAGGGGTCGTGCAAGGAGCAAGCACACATGGAGGTTTCTTTCCCTCTCTTTCTCCCTCCCTTCTCCCTCTCTAAAAATAAATAAGTAAAATCTTTAAAAAAAAAAACCACTAAGCTCTAAAAAAAAAAAAGAAAGAAAGAATATTGCCATGCAACTATATGAACCTAACTCTGAACACCCTGGATATGTAAATGCAAAGCAGAGAAATAAAGTCAAGATAATTTACCTGGATGAAAAGACTCTTGGCTAGGGATCATTTCATCAACAATCTCTTAAGGGACTTTAAGAAAAAAAAATACCACATGTATTTGTATCCTGTGCACTGACAGTTTAGTGAATGTGGCCAACAGCCTGTGGACAGAGGCTTGACACAGTCCAAGATTACTCCTTTGCAAGCATCTCTGGTACACATAGAACATTGCATAACTTGCTTCTTCGATGAGTGTGACCCCAACAAGGATAAGCGCATCACCCTGAAGAAGCGGGGCCACTGCTTTGGAATTAAAGAAGACATAGATTAAAATCTCCTGTTTTGAATTAAGATCTGAAAGATTTCAAACTTTCCAGCATCCTCCTCTGTTCTGACCACTTCTGAAATACATGCAGCCATGATACTTGTCGATTTGTAATTATCAAAGTGTTTGCATGTCTGAGAAGACAGTGGGGGTAATTGCTTGATAACTGTGTGTACACCAGGCACTTAATATCAACTTTGGAAATAAAACTTTACAGTTAAGTAAATATATGCAAAATACTGTATGCTGTCTGTGAACAGGAGTTTAATTCATGATTTTGCATCCACGTATTAGATACATTTACTGGTCCATAGTATCATGTGCATGTCAAGAAAATGGAATAATGCTCTTTTGTTGTGAATGTGTACTATTTTTTATTGCATTAATACCCTAATAATAGCCCATAAATATCCCAGAAAGTCATGCCTATAGAAGCCTGAGAGAAGTACAAAATAATTAATTTAGAAATCACAGGTCAGTCCTCAGATATATATCCTATGAGTAGAAACCAGCCCAACCCAAGGTCTTAGAGTACTATCAATGCTATTATTTCCAAAATCATCTCAACCCCTTACTTTTGTTGGTTGTTATTCTGTGAAGGGAACACCTTTCTCACCTCTGATCTGCTACCTAAATGATGTATCACAAATGCAAATCTAGGCTACCATGTAACCACAGGAATTGCTTTTAACAATACACTCACTGCATTACATGAAATTTTTCCATTTAGAAAAATGTCTTAGTCATCTTAAAGTCTCCAGAACCTAGCAGGATGACTGGCACATAGTCATCCAGTTAATATCCTTAACTGAACAAATATTCTGCCTACAATAACTCTTACATTATTAAGTATTTATAGACCTTTCCACATTGGGCTGTGAGCTTATGAACTCAGGTGCCATGCCCTAAATTTCGTTATCATTCTCTTTCTCCCTAGTCTTAGAACAAAGCTAAACATAGAATACAATCAAAATAATTGATGTTAACTGGCTCATGTAGGGGTTAATCCCAAGGATTTAACCTCATTGATGTTGCATAACAACTTAGCTAACCAGGACCACACAGACAATAAATGCCAGGCAAAATTATAACCTATGAAAATGCCATCTTTTTAGTATGTACTTCAGACCCTAGTTCTATACTCATGGACCACCTAGACAAGAGATGAGAGCAGAATTGCCAGTGCCTGAAATATCTTCCTTATATTCAATCATATTTATTGTCATTCTATTAAAGTCATCCCAATTCTTTCCCTTTGCCCTCCTCCACCCATCCCCCACCAACTCCCACAGTCAATTCATACACTGTTGTCCATGTCCGTGGATCATTCATACATGTTCCTTGTCTAGTCCCCTCCCCTTATTTACACCATTAACCCCCTTACCCCATAGCCAAGTCCTGAAAACAGCCTAAATGCCCACCGGTCAATGAGTGGATCAAAAAACTGTAGTACATTGACACAGTGGAATACTACGCAGCAGAAAGAAAGAAGGAACTCCTAGCCTTCGCGACAGCATGGATGGAACTGGGGAGTATTATGCTGAGTGAAATAAGTCAGTCAGTGAAAGGCGGATATCTTCCTCATAAAAGTAAATATTTCTTGGTTCCTCCAGTGTGCACTGCTCTGTCCAGGGTACACACCGCCTACACCAAATATCAGGACCATCAGGAGGGACACTTCTTCTCTTGAAAGAAGAGTTTGGTGACAGGAGTTAACCCCTAATGGGAAACACAGTGTTCTAATCTAATCATTTGAGCAGAAAATCAGCTACATTTTTAAGCTAATACGATTATTTTCAATGGAGGTCAATACTTTAATTCTCTCTCAAGGTCCCATCTGAATCCTTATCTTTTTCTTATCTTTGGCAACCATATTCTGACTTCCTTCTTCCTTGTTCTCTTAGTGAAATGACAGGCTGCACGATAAGAATGTCTCTGAGGAAAGTCTCTGTGTCTTAGACTTTTACATTTTTCATTGTGTTTGGTGGGGGTTAGTTATATTTAGGGGCCCAGTTCATACACATTGATTTGTATAAATGAGAGTACGGGGATAGACACATATTATTGGAGCCTTAGGCAGTTTTACTTTCAACATTTCTCTCATGAGTTACTATCCCAAGCAACATCCATTGCCTTTCTCCCTCTGCTACTGAGGAAAATATGGACAAGGCAATGATAATAAGGTAGAAGTCTAATGAATATGGACACCTGAGAGATTCAAAGCCTGTAATTTCCAATATTTCAAGTACTCACCTGGCACCATGCATAGTGATTACACTACTATTGACTATATTTCTTGTGCAGTGCTTTACATCCCCATGGCTATTCTGTAACTACCAATTTGTCTTTCTCAATCCCTTCTCCTCTTTCACCCAGTCCCCCAACACCCCTCCCTCTGGCAACCACGAGTGTACTCTTGCGTCTATCAGTCAGTTTCAATTTTGTTTCTTCATTTATTTTTGAACTGGATGGTCTTTAAAGCCCACCCAGCTCTCACTTGCCATGACTCTGTAGACATGGCTCCTCTCAACCCCTGACACCAGTGCAGCCACCACCATCTCAAGCAACCTGACGATTTCCACTTGACAAAGTTATTATCATTACATCTCTCAATTGCTGTTAATTATTATTAAAGGTTTATATTGGAAATAATTAAGTTGGAAGACATCATCCCCATTTTACAAATCAGAAAACTGGGCCTCAAAGAACTGAATTTACCTGAGGACATAAGGCTAGCAAGTGACAGAGTAAGGAGGGTGGAACCTAGGCTTCTGGTGTCAAGGTAACTCCTCTTTTTCTAGTAAAAGTTTACAAAGCTTTACCCTCTCATCTGGCCCTCTTTTCATCCCTCCTCAAGTCACTAATACCACTAAGTGAACATACTTATCAATTTTGCTTCTCTCATTTCATTTGATGATAGTGCCAGTATGTGAGTTTGTCATTTTGGGAGAAGGGAAAATTAAACATGGAAGGGTTGCTGATGGGGGAGCTGCCCAATCCGTAAGGGACAACCTTTAGAGGCCCTTTTGGAAACTAAATTGCTTTGCCTTTGTTTTTAACACTTTTCTTCTTCTTTGAACCAGAAAAATCTCCCACAAATTGCCCAAGCCAGTCTGATCCCCATGAATTTGGTGTCCTTCATTCAATTGCTCACAACCATAGCCAAAGAAGAGCAACTGAATTTGAAACTCTGCTATTTCCTGAATTAATTAAAATTAACTCTAACTTTTCCATGAGCATTTGGATATATTATGCAAGTCTATATATTTTTCTATAAATTAGAGGAAGTGAAAATTATTTTCATCCTTGAAATTAATTAAGACAATTAGACTATTCACAAGCTAATATCTCAAGTTTGAATTGCTCTTGCCTGCATGAATCCTTATTAAATTTTTAAAATTATTTCTTAAAAAAGCATATTTAGATGTCATTTTTGCAGTTAGGGAAGTACTTTCAGAGAAGAAAGAATTATGTTCTTTGGGCAGACCTGAGTCTCTATCTTGATTCAGTTATCAGCTCTCTAGTCTGAAATAACTCACTCCTATCTCTGGGCTTCAGTTTCCTCATTTATGAAATTAGGATTGTAGTGTCTGCCACACAGATTGCTGTAAAGATTAAAAGGGAAATGTACGGAAAGTACCCACTTTCATGTCTGGTACACAGTAGACCTTTACTTATACAGAGAATAATCTCCAAGGGCCTTTGGTTGAATTCTGTACTTTCCTGAGTTTTAGAAATTCCCCAAAAAGTAGAGTTGTTAGATATAGCCTGCAGGACTAAGGCCATGATTCTTCATGTTTAATAGTGGGAAACATGTGTTACTTCAAAAAGAAAAGGTTTTTTTCCTTTTTCTGATTGTTGTTCAATTACAGTTGTCCCAATTTTTCTCCAGTTGCTTTCCCTGGCCCCACCCCACCCACCCATCCCCCATTCCTGTTCATATTGTAGTAAGTATATCTGGCACTCAGAACTATTTTCCTATAATACAAACTGATAAAAATACAGATCTACAAAATATTTTTTGGCTGTTATATACACTGTAATTGGAAAACTTGAATGTGATGGAGTAGGTTTCTCTAGGAGATCTTTCAATGTTTTTCAAATGGGACTTTGGTTTTAAAAGATTGAGAAATACTGACTGAGTGGCATTGTCACTGTGGAGATTAGATTTCAGATTTCCCTTGTCGTCTTTTTTTTTTAACCACTTGAAAAAAAGGGAATTTAATTGCAAAACACTTGCTTAAGGTCTAAAAGTTGAGGTTCTCACAATAACAGAATTCTGAAAAAATATGATGACCCTTGGTGAAAGTTACTTGGTTCTCCTTGTGATATAGACTATATTGCTGGAAGGTTCACTCTAGTTAGATTTCCATACTATGGCCCTATTTTTTACCACTTCATGAAAACTTTTCTCAGGTGCCTTGGGACCTAGAATCAAATCGCTGTATTACTAGGAAGGAAATTAAAGAGGATCTATTCCAAGCTTTCCTCCTTATTAATTGTAGGTTAGAATATTGCAATTCAGAAAAACAAATCATCGATTTGATCAGGACCACACAGTGAGTCACCAGCAGGACTTGCACTAGAACCAAGACCTATTGGTTCTTTGTATATTAATCCATCTACTATATCACTCTGCTTATGATGCATGCATATGAACCAAACGATGAAAATGTCCTACAAAATCCTTGATCTGGACTTTTGACCATATGTTTTTAAATAAAGCATAGACTACCTGCTACGCATTGCCCTGGTTATTAAAGCTTTTAAAAAGGATGGTTTCACAGCAGACAGATCTGTTATCTTTGCTAGAGCTGTGACATACAGCTATAGATTCCTTCCTCTTAAGGCAAAAATTGACTTACCTTAGACACAACTGGTTATGAAGAGCCACCCAGAAGTATGCCAACTCTTCTGATACCTTATGCTCCACCACAGCCAGAATTTGAGTCTGCGCAACTGGAACTCAACAACTTTCCAAAATAAACCCAGAAAGGAACTACTTTTGACCAAAAAGAGAGCTGTCTTCAACAGGATGTACCACAAAGACAATTACCTTGCATGCATGACCTGATTATTTGTATACCTTAGGCCATTTCCTGCCTCTGTATATCAACATATCACCTATTTTCAGCAGTGAATAACTTTACTGTATCACAACTGCTAAGAGATAAACTCAATTAATAGAAATGGTCATGACACCCCTGCCAACAATCCATTTGAACAGCCAAAATAAAAATGTCCCGACTTGCAGGATCCTTGCTACTGAGACTACTCTTCCCCCACCCCAAAAAAGCACAATAAAGTTTGTTATCATTTTATTTAGAATGATCCTGGCAGCAACTGTTATGGCACAGTCCACATTTAAGAACTCTGCAGCTGAAAATTTCTTTTGACTAAGTCATCTTGACTCAGAATCAGAGAGGTTGCTAGGACTCAGAGTGATGACAACAATGATTACCGCGATTACTGAGAGGTGCCTCTTTTTTGGGCTCTGTTTTTGAGTAGGATTGAACTTTAGTCAAAAAAATCACCTTTCAAAAGATTGAGAAATCTTTTGAACAGACCCTGAAATCATTTTATCAGAGTTTATCAACTGAGATATTTTCTCCTTTCCTAACCCAAAATCCAACATAGCTACAAATACATTTACAGTATTCTTTTGGAGATATGGGTTGCTATAGGGGAAGGGAGCATGATTTAAAAGACACAGGTTCTAGTTCCAGCGCTGCCACTGACTAGCTAAGTTATCCTAAGTGCCTTCACTGCCTCTCAGTTTTCCCATCTGTATTGTGAGGGATTTGGATCTCTAAGAGCTTTTTCAGCCCCCAAATCTATGATCTCCAGTTCTTTCCTTCACTTTTGATAGAATTTTCTATATGTTGCTATACCTATGAAAGCTAAACTTACCAAAGCAAGGGGCTTATACATAGAAACTTTCTTTCATTATGCAGCTAGATAAATAATATAGAGCAGAAATTTAAATCCTCTTTTTCTTGCTGAATATGTCAAGTTCTCACAATAGTCCCATTGAACACACTCTTTCTTATCACTTGTGCCATACTCCTAGGCTGCTAAAGAAACAGCCCTTAGCAAACAGCGAGCTGCATCACAGGCTCCATTGCTCCTGTATTACGGTGGAAACTGATGGCATTAAGTCACACTTTGTCCTCTAGTCAGACTCAAGGGAAATCACCATCACTTTTTCTTTAAGAAGTTTGAAATGAGAAACCAGAGATCATTTTTAATTTGGACAATGGTCCCACATTTGCTGCTGTCTTGAATCTTCATGCCCCCACCAGTCTTCACAAAACCACCAATTCCCAGACACTACACTGTAACTTACCCTGGAGACTTGCCGGGTTTAGCACTCTTGTTTCTTTGCAGAGAGCTGGGGGTGAAAAAATATAACTCTGGGTCACACGGATCTTGCTGATAACTGACAAATTTGTTGTTAAAAGCGGAAGTTAACTAAATGTTGTGCCTCACCACAGAAGCCTTATTTGTAGAGAGAAGGTAAGTCCCTCAAGCAGATGACGCTAGTAAAGGTTTATTTCATCTTTACTTGATTGGTGCAAAGAAACTCAAAGAAAATGGAGCAAAAGACTGCAAAATCAAACAATGTCTTCATATCAGCCTGGCTCACTCTTCCTCACCTTATCTCCTTGTACCACAACCCACATGCCTCTCTTTCTCACTAGATTCCAGTAGGCTCCATGGCAAGATGCAATTTTGAGGCAAAATCTGAAGGGAGTTTAACCTAAGAACAAGAAAGCTCCACTTCATTCAAGCATGAGGGGCAGAGAGTGAAGAAATCTCAAGAATACAAGTCAGAACTAATAGCAGCAATGAGATAGGAGAGTAAGAAGCTAGGAAAACTTCTTTGGCAAGTGCAATAGGGAAACTGAGACTGGCCAACCAATTTAAAGCCAGGTACAGAAGGTCACCTCCCTAGCAATAACATCTAAGCCTCACCTGTGTTTCAGTTCCAGGCCCAGAAAAAACAGCAAAACTAGGTGGGCCATGTCACAACCAGCTACAATAACTAAAGAACCTCTTCCCACCACCCTGGCACTGACCAATCAGTGGAGACCACGACCCTGAAAGGACGCACCTGGAGATCTGATAAATGTTCTACTGAAACTCTCCCCCTAAGACCTCCCCTAAGATTCCCCTCTGTAAGACAGGAATAAAAGCCTAAAGACAAAGGATGCGACATGCACCCGCATGCACACTCTCCACCCAGGAAGCGGTCTGCACCATTCTCTTCTTCATTCCCCACTTCTTTCCCCATAGGCACGTGTCTCCTAAATGCTAAGGCGATGGACAGCTGCAGCTTGCCCCAGGCTGATCCCCTGACCCTGTCCACAAAGCTCCCTTTTCTGTGACTTCCCAGTGAACTGAGGCAGCCCCGTCTGGGCACTCTTGTTGCTTCTTCTCTGCTAAGCTCTTCCTTGTCTCACTGTCCCCAGATTTAATAAATGGACCCTCACAGTTGCCTGGACTTGTGTCATGAAACCTTTCCTACACAAAGCCAAGCACGTGCTCACCACAGCTGGCCCTTGGCAGACCCACTCAGGGCCAGGTCCCCTGTCTGGTAACAGCAGGACTACATTTGTTTAAGCTGTTCCCTCCATCTGGAGTGCATTTCTCTCAGCTTATCTCAAGGTTTAGAACTTAATGTGTATTTTAGTTCTTTTCACACATCTCTTACCCCCTTACTATATGACAAACTTCTTGAGGGCAAAGATCATGTCTGACTTACCTCCGTATTTCCAACCAGTGCGACCCAAGGCCCCTACATCAATGTTTGTTGAATGAATAAGTGAAGGGATGAATGAGAAAAGTAAATGTTCAAATAACGCCTGAAAAAATAAACGAACAGTGTTCATTACGGAGTCTCCCCACAGATTAGTAAGACTTCCGTCTTTATGTATAATGTCTAAGGGGATTTTATAAGTATGCAAATAAAGAAAGATCATACTGCTAGGGACTATAGTGTCAGCCAAGTCTGTAGTGTTTCTGAGAAACAAGATTTGCAAAGCAGCATGAACTTCTTGTGGCCATGCGAGGGAACCATACACAGAAACCACAGACTAGGACTGCGAAGAGCCTTCTGGCAAATTGCCATAGCAAAAGGGAGAAGGGGAAAAATTTACTTTGCATATTGTTTGTTAGGTCAAACATGAGCATTTGGATTTATTAATAAGAGTGAATAAAGAAGGAAGTGGATGACGTTTCTTGTAATAGGACAACCTGGACCTGCAACAAGCTCTCCTTATAAAACCAGCACCCTGCCCTGACTGGTGTGGCTCAGTGGGTTGAGCGATGTCCTATGAGCCGAAAGTTTGCCAGTTTAAGTCCGGTCAGGGCACATGCCTGGGTTACCAGCCAGGTCCCCGGTTGGGGGCGTATGAGAGGCAACCAATCGATCGCTGTTTCTCTCACACAGTGATGTTTCTCTCCCTCCCTTTCTCCCTCCCTTCCCCTGTCTCTAAAAATAAATAAATAAAATCTTTTTTTAAAAGCAGCACCTTTCAAGAACTAGATGGAGCCACGCCCGATACTGAACAATGTCTCCTACAAGTTTCAAGGGCATTAGGAGAGGAAAAAGAAACCTTTTTAGCACTAGAGCCTAAGAAATTGAATTGATTGATGAAAAGGCCATGACCTTGTGAGGACTGGCAAAGGGAGAGGGCACCCCTCCTGGCTGAGGTATACAAATGAAACATGCTTGACCTTGCAATCCCCTTCTTAGTTCTGATTTCATATATTTATCCAGCTCCAATCTGTTGTTAATTTAATATTTTGACTTGGCATCCCTACTTAAGGGAGAATATACTGACAGGCCAACACACATTTTAGTCCATTTGGCAGTTCTGTTCCTTACTATAAATTATTAAATCGGCTTTCTGGTACAAATCCATCCCTTGTGAGTTTGGGTAGCATGAGCCAGTTTTCCTAGGGTATGATCCTACTCTGGACAAAGAAAATTCCAGACCTGTTAAGCTTTAAAGCCAAACCGTGGGAGAGAAAGAGAAAAGGAATGCTTTCCTGACAATTAGCTATTGTCATTACCTCCCACCTTCATTTCACAGACACTTTAATATTGCTAAGAAGAAAACCTGCTTGCTTACCTCATTTCTCTGTTGCACGCAACCACCCTCTCCTTTCATTGGCCTATAAAAGGGAAGCAAAAGTAGCTCAGAAACTGGTGAACCAATTTAGGCAAAGGAAACTTCTACTCAGGTTAAGCTATGAGTTTTAATTAAAACAAAGAAAGCTGTGGACAAACAAAAAATGCTCATAATTTAACAATCATATTCAATTGACTTTTAGAAGAGAGTCTACTAATGAGTATGACTGACAGTCTAGGAATCATTATCACCTCAAACTAAGTAATAAATATCCAGCCATGAGTCTAAAAAAGTAGTACAGTTGTTGCACTTTGCCCATAGTTCTGAACTCTTTACTTCTCTCTGTATTCTCTCAAAGTTTACTTTAATTGGTGTATCATATATTACCTGGGCTGGGGCAAGTTTATAAATTGGTGCTTTAAAGGCTTTTGGGTCTTCTCTAACAGTAACAGTAGATTAGGTGTGATAGCTACTATTGAGGACATTACTCATTAAAATACATTGTTGGTTTTGGTTTTGTTTTTTTTTTTTTGGCCCTGGATGGTGTGGCTCAGTGGACTGAGTGCCAGCCTGCGAACCAAAGGGTTGCCGGTTTGACTCCCAGTCAGGACACATACCTGGGTTCCGAGCCAGGTCCCCAGTAGGGGGTATGTGAGAGGCAACCACACATGGATATTTCTTTCCCTCTCTCTCTCCCTCCCTTTCCTTCTCTATAAAAATAAAGAAATAAATAATCTTTAAAACACACTGTTTTTCTGGGGGACCCGAGAATACCACCTAATCTTAGTATTAGAGAGAACTAGATTTTTCCTTAGTAATTTGTTTAATTTGGTTCTTATGCATACTGATAATTGTATCAAGTCTTTTTTTACATGGTCTGATGAAAAGTCTGGAACTAATTTACTATATTGGCACTAAGTTTGGAGATCTTTCTATGGTGTGCTTTTTAAATTTTTTTAATTAAAATTATTGGGGTGACATTGCTTAATAAAATTATATAAGTTTCAAATGTACAATTCCATAATATATCATCTGTATATTGCTTTGTGTGTTCATTACCTAAAGTCAAGTCTCCTCCTATCACCGTTTATTCTACCTCTCCCCACCCTCCACTCCCCTTTTCCTTTTATAATCACAATAGTGTGTGTCTGTGCGTTCTTATTTGTTTGTTTGTCTTGTTTTTTGTTTGTTGCTTTCAGCTTTATGTCCCACATTCAAGTGAAATTATATGGTCCTTAACTTGTCTATCTTATTGTGCTCAGTATGTGGTACATATATACAACGGAGTACTACTCAGACATAACAAGGGATGACATAGTGTCATTTGTGACAACATGTACGGATCATGAGAATATGGCTTGGGTTTTTTTAATTATTCTACATCATGGCTCTAATTTTTTGTTCTTGACCACTTTTTCTTTATTATTTTCCACTTTACTATTTATTTGTATTATCTTGTTATAGTATGAATCCTTCCAAACCACCACCTTCAATCTTTTCTGGAGTAATAGTGGAACAAAAAAAAGTGGGGGAAAAAGAAAGAATGAATTGTGACCTCAATTCCTTTTGCATTAGAATAGTGGATATTAATTGCTTTAGATAAACTGTCTTCAGAAGTTTTCCAAATATGATTTTATATCCACAGAGTATCCCTGCACTTTGTTTGGAATTAATCATTCAATGTAGTTAAGGAGCTACAACAGTGAGAAATGCTGTTGAATGCTTAGTAGTAAGAGTGGAGTCAGAAGCATAAAATATGTCCCGTATCCTTCAAGAGTCCACTTTAAGTAACAAGTAGATCACTCATAAAATAATTAAAAAAACAAGCATAGTATATGATTTATTATTAAGTTGTGTGAAAGTTAAGAAAATGACTTCATTAGGGGCTGGGCCTTTTTGGGAAGGTTGGGTGGTCCTTGCTAAATAGACAAGTTTGGTATAAGCAGGGTTCCCAATGGGCAGAACATGTCCCACTGGAAACACGCAATGTTATTTTTGGTAGCACAAGAAATAAATTTTTAAACATTTTCAAGTTATATTTTTGTTTTAAGGCTTTAAAATGTGGTATAATTAACACTTCAAATGTTTTATTTCATGGAGACTATTACTTAGCATTAGGCTATAGTAGGCAGCTGAACTTTAAAGTGTGTTATTAAACACACACAAATAAAAGTATAGAAAATAAGCAGACAGCAAAGATTATGGAGGGCCATTTGAATATCTGAAATTTGGCATATACCAGTTTAAGGAGAGGAGAGAAGGCAAGGCTTTTCAGAAGAGAGAAATAATTTTCCTGAGGAAATGAATGAAGAGTAAATATATACTCTTTGTGTGATAGTGAGGACAAACTTTTGACTAAAGCATAGGGCATGTTAGGGAAAAAGGAAGAAGCGTGGAAGGTGGAAGCATACAAAGAAAATCTTAGAGTACAGAAACCATAGGACACAGGAAGTCTTGAAGGCTTCTAGACATAGCGGAGGACAGGAGATAAAATCTCTTGTTTATTTAGTGTTCTCTAGGTACTGGCCATACTTCTAAGCAATTTACACGCATCATCTCATTTAATCCTCAGAACAATCCCATGGAATAGAGGCTAATATTATCTTCTGTGTTACCCGTGAGTGACTCATAGCACAGAGAGGTTAACTTTCCTAAAGTCATACAAGTAAGTGGGAGAGGCACGATTCAGACAAAGTCTGTCTGTCTCCAGAGCCCAATCTGTTTTTCTACTACTCCCTGAAAAATCTCTGAGACCAAGGTATACAGAATGAATTGGAGAAGAAGCAATACAGGAGGTGGAGGGCCCTTCTGGAGAATGTACCAGTAATTTAAATTTAAGATGAAAGAGCACAGATTAAGGAAGTGATGGTAAGAATAAAGATAAAAGGTAATTTCAAAAGAATTATTTTTCTCAAAAGAGCACTTAAAACTTCAATAAGTAGACGGAAAGAGGAAATGAATCTTCACAAGTAGGAATAAGTCTTTAAGGGGTTTAATTTTGGCATATTTTTCATTATATTTTTTAATCATACACTGAAATATCTTCCTTCAATGAAAAAATACATTGTAGCTAGAAGAGGTGTTCCTTTTAGTGAACCCCAGAGGTTTGTTTTGAAGATGGTTATCAGCACAGGGCAACTTCTTAAGACCCCCTGTGAGGAACCTACAGTCCTGAAAAGGGAAATGGTTTCTTCTTACAGGATGTGAATTTCTAAAGAAATGTATTTCAGAGAATTTCCATATGAAGAGGTTTCCTTCAGCTAAACAACTGGTTGCTTGTGTATACATGCTGTGAATTAACATGAATGATGGAATCCCCCCAGTTCTTCGTGATTTATTTGGTTTTGTTACACAGTAAGTAGTTAGTTTATTATTAACAAACAAAGGGAGCAAATGGAATCAAACATTAAGTCTGATTAACTAGAAGGGACAGCTTCCAGACATTCCAGGGGCTAGCCACACTGCCCTGCCAAGGGGATTAACATCCCTTTGTTTCCCTCCCTTTATGAGAGAGTAGTGACTGGCTTTCCAATCTTTCAAAGGCCCAACCAGCTCCTTCACAAGGATTGCTGGAGTGAGGGGAAAAGAGAAAAGGGGAAAGCCCTTTGCAGGGTACATGTGCAGTAGAAGCCAGGATGGTGCAAAGGAAGATTATTCTGCTGAGGCATGTACAGCAGGAGCCAAAATGGTAAGCACGAAGGGGAGGAGTCTAGCCTGGGAAAGTCTGGAGAAAGACCAGATAAGGACACAGGCACAAAACCCCGGAAGATCCAGGAAAGATTTGGGTTAGGGGGACACCAGCACAACCCCCAGAGAATTAGGAAGAATATTGGTTATTTGAAGGAAAGCTAACTTCCCTTCCCAAGGAGATATAATCAAAGCTTAACAAAGGTCTGGAGCTCGTTTGTTTGCACTCTCTCTCTTTGTAGCAGCCTTGTGGGTTTGGCAGCTACACAGGCTGAAGTGCATGCCCATGTGCAGTGTCAGTCACAGTTTGGGTGCCATCAATCCTTGGTGGCAGAAATGAAGATGAGGAAATGAGACACAGAGAAGTTCTGCCTTTCTGGGTCCTGGCCTTCCTGGGCCTGATGGGCAAGGGCTTGGGTGTGGGTCTGTGGCCCCGGAGGCTGGACTTCTTCTGCACCAAGATGAAGCTGACCAACCTGGCTGTCCAAGACACACCAGGCACCTGGAGGTAGTCTTTGGTTTTCATTCCAATAAATCTTGCCAATATTGCTCTCATCGTCCTATGGATGAATCCCCAAAATGCTTTTCTTGCAACTCCATAGAAGAATCCTATTTACATGTCAATAATTTCTATATAGTCAAAGGTATGAACAATGAGCAAGAAGAAAAAGGATGACGAAAAGGTCTACCTTGTCTCAGTTTCTTATTTCAGGCTCTTAGCTATGAGATTTACTATCTTTGTACATATCACTAAAACTAATTGTTGGGGGAAATGGTGTGATAGAAGACTATAGTTGGGCCCTGTCTTCCTTTGTGGCCTTTTTGTTCAGCTTTCCCTCCAAGGGAAATGGTGCTTTCCTAGACCTTCTGGGTTTCTGTTGTCACAAATAATGCGATCTAGGTAAATTCTTAATACTAAGACAGGAAGGATTTAGGAACTGAGCACTGCAAACGCAACCAAACAGATTCCAAGTGTCTGTGAATTCAGGCAATGACAAAGAGCAAAAGCTTCTACAAACCAGCATTGGACAAATTAGCTATTAATCAAAGTCCTCAAATTAGCAATTCTCAAGCTTTTTTGGTCTCAGACCACTGTACACACTTAAAAATTTTGAGATGCTGAGAGCTTTCATTTATATGGGTTGTATTCATCAATATTTACCACATTAGACATTAAAAACTGATGTTTAAGAATGTTAATTTACTAACCCATTTAAAATAATAATAAACCCATTATATATTAATAATAAATAACAGATGTAATTAACTTAGAAATACACTGAGAAGGGTGATATTGTTTTACATTTTTGCCTACCTCTTAAGTGTCCTGTTTGATAGAAGATATTTGTATTCTCATATCTCTTTTTTCATTCGATCTGTATTGATATATTGTTTTAGTTGTAATGTTGGAGAAAAATAGTTGGCCTCACACAGGTACATGGATGAAAAAAGGAGGAGCATTTTAATACGCTTTTTATATGTGTTCATATTTTCCTTTGATACAACACTAACACTAGACAAGTAGCAGTTTTTTAAAAGATGATAGCAATGTGGATTATGAAAGCATATCAAGGAACTTTTCATACTCTATTTCATTAAAGTTCATTGATTTATCTTGCACTTTGAGTGGATCTTTTAGCCATGCATTACTTGTAACAATATGCATTAGTCTTTTGGAAAATATTGGTTAATTGAGTTATGCAACTGTTGATACAAGTCACTATACAGAATAAAAAAATGCATCACATCTATGCACTCTAATGTTCATTGCAGTGTTATTTACTATATAGCCAAGGGCTGGAAACAGCCTTAGTGCCCAGCAGTAAATGAGTGGATCAGAAAACTGTGGCACATTTACACAATGGAATACTACAGAGCAGAAAGAAATAAGGAGCTCCTACCCTTCGCGGCAGCATGGATGGAACTGGAGAGCATCATGCTAAGAGAAATAAGCCAGGGGGTGAAAGACAAATACCATATGATCTCACTTGTAAGTGGAACCTAATCAACAAAACAAACAAGCAAGCAAAATACAACCAGAGACATGGAAATAAAGGACAAACTGACAGTGACCAGAGAGGAGGGAGGAGGGGGGTAAGCAAAGAAAGAAGGGAAACACGTGCAAAGGACCCATGGACATGGACAACAAGGTAGAATTGACTGTGGGAGCAGAGTGGTGGGCAGGGCGTTAGAGAGCAAGGGGAGGAAAGTTGGGACAACTGTAATAGAACAACAGTAAAATAAAAAAAGTAATAATACTGAAAGTAAACTAATTGAAAAAAAATTTAATAAATAAATTAAAATGGGAGAAAACACCAATGTTTTGTAGTCAAAACATTCACATGCTGAAAAAGTTTTTTTCAAGCACATACTTTTTGGAAGAATGTTTATAAACCATAGGCAAAATCTAGGAAGAACATATTGTTTCTTACAGTAACTGTATAATGTAAACTGTTGGCTGGTATGTCTGGGGAATAAAATTTTCGTGCTAATCAAATACTCTGCAATATTATACCATAAGTATTATAATTTCTAAGTGTTAGAAGCTCAATATTACACTATATTTGCTTATAAAAATATAGAAAGGCACTTCAGAATCTTGCTGAGCTTGTGCTATAATTTTGACATAAGCTTCACTGTAAATGAGTTTCCTTCACTAGAGTTCTAGGTAAAAATACTTCAGGCAATAAATTCATTGTATTAATGCTCATTGTCATTCGCAGGAAGACTTTGAGGAGGAGGGCAGGTGCCATTTGAGTTGGAGGGAGAGGAGAAGGCAGCGCCTCTGTGTTTGACCAAACAACACAACCAACTCCAGCTTCGGGCCAGCATTGTTTCATTGTTCTTAAGGTACCCCCTGGCCCCCTCCCCAAACCAATCTTCAAAGATTCTCCTCTGAAAATGCAAATACACTGTGAGGTGTGTGCACTAGTATTAATTATGTCTTTGTTTGCAAAGGGTTAATAAAGAAATGACACAGGATAGAAAATGGTAGCATCTGGAGGAAAAAAAAATGCATCTGTTAGAGAAGTGAAGTACCCATGCTAAATATTGTCTACTTCACAGTTTTGCTTAGGATCTCAGTTATGACAAACTACTGTCACAGATGTTGAAAACAACATTCTATAATCTTTCCTTGCATTGGCTTCTATGTTCATTGTTTCTAGTGAACCCAAATGAATCTCGAGTTGCCAGATCTAATGCATTTGCATAATTTGTGTTACCCAAGCTGTTTCCCTTTGTGAAGATTAAAAAAAGAAAAAAGCTTAAGCAAAGTCATAAATAAAGGCAAACAAAGCCCCTTTGGGGGAAGACAAATAAAATGGCTACTTGTAGAGCTGTTAATAATCTTTTTAAAAAGCATTAGATTTGTTACTGTAACCACTGGTTTCAGTAGAGAAGTGTGTAAGAAATAGGAAGTTGTCGAGCACATGGTGATGTGTGCAACTTGTCCCAGGTTCAGATTTTAACTTGAAAACTCAAATTTTAACTTTGGTGCCAAATACTTCTCAGTTGTTTTCCTTAAAGTGACAGTTCACTTCAATCATTTTTAAGAAACATTTGCCAAATATCCAAATCTGAATAATTATAATTTTCTTTTATTTACAATCAATATTACTTTGTATTAATTTCAGGTGTACAGAATAGTGGTTATGCAATAATATACATTACAAAGTGATTCTCCTGATATTTCCAGTACACAATCGGCCCCATACATACATAGTACAGTAAGACTGATTATATTTTCTATGCTGTACTTTATATCCCTATGACTATTTGGGAACTACCAAGCTGTACTTCTCAATTCTTTCAGTATCTTTCCCTTTTTACTGTTGTTCAATTCCAATTGTCCCACTTTTTCCCCCGTTGCTCTCTCCTGCCCCACCCACCAACCCACCCTCAGCCCGTTGTCCATGCTTATGGGCCTGCTATACATGTTCCTTAACTTGTTCCTTCCCATTCTTTCCCCCATAATCCCTCCTCCCCTCTGGTCACTATCGGTTTGTTCATTTCAATGTCTCTGGTTATATTTTTCTTGCTTGTTTTTCGTGTTGATTAGGTTCCAGTTATAAGTGAAATCATATGGTATTTGCCTTTCGCCCCCTGGCTTATTTCACTTAGCATAATGCCCTCCAGTTCCATCCATGCTGTCGCGAAGAGTAGTAGTTCCTTCTTTCTTTCTGCTGCGTAGTATTCCATTGTGTAAATGTACCACACTTTTTTGATCCACTCATTTACTGACAGGCATTTAGGCTGTTTCTTTTGAATTGGTGTTTCAGGGTTCATAGGGTATAATTCCAGCAGTGGAGTCACTGGATCAAAGGCAGTTCCATTTTCAGCTTTTTGAGGAAATTCCACACTGCTTTCCACAGTGGCTGCACCAGTCTGCATTCCCACCAACAGTGCACTAGGGTTCCCTTCTCTCCACATGCTCACCAGCACTTGTTTGTTGATTTCTGTATGATGGCCATTCAGATCACTGTGAAGTGGTACCTCATGGTGGTTTTAATTTGCATCTTTCTGATGGCTAGTGATGATGAGCATCCTTTCACATGTCTCTGGGCCCTGTGTATGTCCTCGTTGGAGAAGTGTCTGTTCAGTTCCTTTGCCCATTTTTTAAGTGGATTGTTTGTCTTCCTGGAATAAAGTCGTGTGTGTTCCTTTTATATTTTGGAGATCAAACACTTGTCTGAGGTATCATTGGCAAATATGTTTTCCCATATGGTTGGTTCCCTTTTCATTTTGTTGATATTTTCTTTAGCCATGCAGAAGCTTTTTAATTCGATGTAGTTCCAATTTTTTATCATCCTTTGCCCTAGGGGATGTATTAGTGAAAAAATTGCTGCATAAGACATCTGAAATTTTCCTGCCCTTGTTCTCCTCTAGGACTTTTATAGTGTCACAACTTATACTTCAGTCTTTTATCCATCTTGAGTTTATTTTTGTGTATGGTGTAAGTTGGTGGTCAGATTTCATTTTTTTGCATGTAGCTGTCCAGCTCTCCCAACACCATTTATTGAGGAGGCTATTTTTACTCCATTTTATGCTCCTGATACCTTTGTCAATTAATTGACCATAGAGACATGGGTTTATTTCTGGGCTCTCTATTCTGTTCCATTGATCTATGTGTCTGTTCTTATGCCATCAGCAGACTGTTTTGATTACAGTGGCCTTGTAATATAGTTTGATATCAGGTAGTGTGATCCCTCCTACTTTGTTATTCTTTCTCAAAATTGCTGAGGCTATTCAGGGTCATTTATGGTCCCATATAAATTTTTGAAATATTTGCTCTATATCTGTGAAATGTCATTGGTATTTTAACATGGATTTCATGGAATCTATAGATTGTTTTGGGTAGTATTGACATTTTGATGATGTTAGTTCTTCCAATCCATGAATATGGTAAGTGCTTCCATTTATTTGTGTCTTCCTTAATTTCTTTCTTCAATGTTATGTAGTTTTCTGAGTACAGGTCTTTTACCTCCTTAGTTAGGTTTATTCCTAGGTACTTTATTTTTCTTGTTGCTATAGCAAAGGGGATTTCTTCCTAATTTCTGTTTCTGATATTTCATTGTTAGCGTACAAGAATGCCTTTGATTCCTGAATGTGGACTTTGTATCCTGCTGTTTTGCAAAATTCACTCATTAGATCTAGTAGTTTTTTGAAGGAGTCCATAGGGTTTTCTATGTACACTATCATGTCATCTGCAAACAATGACAGTGTTACTTCCTCCTTTCCAATTGGGATGTCTTTTATTTCTTTTTCTTGTCGGATCACTGTGGCTAGAATTTCCAATACTACATTGAATAAAGTGGTGAAAGCAGACGCTCTTGTCCTGTTCCTGATTTTTGTGGGAAAGCTTTTAGTTTTTTCCTGTTGAGTATGATGTTGGCTATAGGTTTCTCATATATGGCCTTTATTATGTTGAGGTATGGTCCTTCTACTCCTACTTCACTGACTGCTTTTATCATAAACGGGTACTAGACTTTATCATCAAATGCTTTTTCAGCATCAATTGATATGATCATATGGTTTTTGTCTTTCATTTTGTTAATGTGATGTATTATGTTTATTGATTTGTGTATATTGTACCATCCTTGCATCCCTGGGATGAACCACACTTTATCAAGGTGTACGATCTTTTTAATGTATTGCTGGATCTCGATTGTCAATGTTTTGATGAGTATTTTGGCATCTATGTTCATCAGCAATATTGGCTTGTAGTTTTCTTTCTTTGTTGTGTCTTTATCTGGTTTTGGGATTAGGATAATGCTAGCCTCATAAAAAGAGTTTGAGAGTCTTTCCTTTTCTTGGATTTTTTGGAATAGTTTGAGAAGGATCAGGGTTAACTCTTCCCTAAATGTTTGGTAACATTCACCTCTGAAGCTGTCCAGCCCAGGGCTTTGGTGTGCTGGGAGTTTTCTGATTACTGCTTCAATTTCACTAGCTGTTATCAGTCTCTCAGGCTTTCTGCTTCTTTTTGACTCAGCTTTGGAGGATTATATGTTTCTAGAAATTTGTCCACTTCACCCAGGCTGTCAAATTTCTTGGCATACAAGAAACAAATTTCTTGGTTGTTTATAGTAATTTCTTATAATCCTTTGTATTTCTGTGGTATCAGTTGTAATTTCTCCCTTTTCATTTCAAATTTTATTTATTTGGGTGTTCTTGCCTTTTTTCTTGATGAGCCTGGTTAAAGGCTTGTCAATTTTGTTTATCTTTTCAAAGAACCAGCTCCTGGATTTACTGATCCTTTGAATTGTTCTTTTAGTTTCCATGTCACTTAATTCTGATCTGGTCTTGATTATTTCCTTCCTACTGCTCTCTCTGGGCTTTGTTTTTGTTGTTCCTCTAGTTCCTGTAGATGTAGTGTTAGGCTACTTATTTGAAATGTTTCTATCTTTTTTAGGTAGGCCTTTATCACCAGGACACCGTGTCCCATGGGTTCTGGGCTGTTCTGTGTTCATTTTCATTTGTCTCTAGAAACTTTCTGATTTCTTCCTTCATCTCATTGTTAACCCATTCATTGTTTAATAACATGTTATTGAGCCTCCATGGATTTGATTGTTTTTGAATTTTTTACTTTAGGTTGGTTTATAGTTTCAAGCCATTGTGATCCGAGAAACTGCTTGATATGGTTTCAATTTTCTTGAATTTGTTGAGGCTTGTTTTGTGTCTTATCATGCATTCTACCTTTGAAAATGTTCCATATGCACTTGAAAGAATGTATATTTTGTTTTTGGGGGGGTGAAATATTCTGTGTATATCAGTTAAGTCCATTTGATTTAGGGCGTTGTTCAATGCCGCAATATCCTTGTCGATTTTTTGCTTGGAAGATCTGTTCATTGCTGACAGTGAGGTGTTAAAATCCCCTACTGTCAGTGTGCTGTTGTCTATATCTCTTGAAGTCCTCCAAGATTTTCCTTATATATTTGGGTGCTCCTATATTGGGTGCCTATAGGTTTACAATATTTATGTCTTCTTGATGGATTCTTCCTCTGAGTATTATGCAGTGTCCTCTGCCTCATTTTATGGCCTTTATTTTGAAATCTATTTTGTCTAAGTATTGCTACCCCAGCTTTTTTTTTTTTTTTGGCTGTCCATTTGCCTGGAATATTTTTTCCAACCCTTCACTTTCAGTCTATGTAGACCTTTTGTTCTGAGGTGGGTCTCTTGCAGGCAGCGTATATGAGAGTCATGTTTCCTTATCCATTCAGCTACCCTGTGTCTTTTAATTGGAGCATTTAATCCATTTACATTTAAGGTTATTATTCATTGTTACTTTTTTCTCTTTGCAGCTGTGTTCCGCTCTCTCACTCACTCTTTTCCTTCATCTTCTTAAAGCAGTCCCTTTAGCATATCTTGCAATGCTGGTTTGGTGGAGGTGTATTCTTTTAGCCTTCTTTTGTTTGGAAAACTCCTTATTTCACCTTCCATTTTAATGGAGAGCCTTGCTGGGTAGAGCAGTCTTGGGTGCAGGCCTTTGTTTTTCATGACTTGGAATATTTCTTGCCATTTCCTCCTGGCTTGTGGTGTTTCTGTTAAGAAATCAGCTCCTAGCCTTATTGAAGCTCCTTTGTTACTGTTGTTACTTACAGTTACTATGTTACTATTTATTTCTCCCTTGTTTCCTCTAAGATTATCTTTTTGTTTTTAACATTTAGCATTTTATTTCTTAAGTATATTTCATTGATTATGCTATCACAGTTGTCCCATTTTTTCCTCCCTTTTATCTCCCTTTTCCCTGTGCCCCTTTCCCCCCAGCATTCCCTGCCCTTAGTCCATGTTCATGGATCATACATATGTTCTTTGGTTTCTCCATTTCCTTTACTCTTCTTAACCACCTCCTGTTTTTTTTTTTGTGCCTACTAATTATGCTTTTTATTCCCTGTACCTTGTTTCTCATTCTTCCCCATCACCCTCCCCACTGACAACCTTCTGTGTGATCTACATTTCTGTGATTCTGTTCCTGTTCTAGTTGTTTGCATATTTTGTTTTTGCTTTTTTTTTTAGGTTTAGTTGTTGATAGTTGTGAGTTTGTTGTCATTTTACTGTTCATAGTTTTGATCTTCTTCTTTTTCTTAGATAAGTCCCTTTAACATTCCATATTATAAGGGCTTGATGATGATGAACGCCTTTAACTTTACTTTTTCTGGGAAGCACTTTATCTGCTCTTCCATTCTAAATGATAGCTTTGTTGGATAGAGTCATCTTGGATGCAGGTCCTTGCTTTTCATCATTTTTGAGTACTTCTTGCAAGCCCCTTCTTTCCTGTATGGTTTCTTTTGAGAAACCAGCTGATAGTCTTATGGCAACTCCCTTGTAGGTAACTGTCTCCTGTTCTTTTGCTGCCTTTAAGATTTTTCTCCTTATCTTTAACCATTTACAATTTAATTATGATGTGTTCTGGTGTGTTCCTCTTTGGGTCCAACTTGTTTGGGACTCTCTGAGCTTCCTGGACTTGTATGTCTATTTCCTTTGCCAGACTGGGGAAAGGTTTCTTTCTTTCTTTCTTTCTTTTTTTCATTATTTTTTCAAACAAATTTTCAGTTTCTTGCTCTTCCTCTTCTCCTTCTGGCGCCCCTGTGATTTAGATGTTGGCACGTTTGAAGATGTCCCAGAGTCTTCTTATTCTCTCCTCATTTTTTGGAATTCTTGTTTCTTCAGTCTGTTCTGGTTGACTGTTTATTTCTTCCTTTTGTTCCAAATTGTTGATCTGAACCTTGGCTTCCTTCCCTTCGCTGTTGGTTCCCTGTGGATTTTTCTTTATTTCACTTAGGGTAGCCTTCATTTCTTACCTTATGCATTTGCCCTACTCAGTGAGGTTTCTGAGCATCTTCATCACCAGTGTTTTGAACTGTACATCTGATAGGTTGTTTATCTCCATTTCGTTTAGTTCTTTTTCTGGGGTTTTCTTCTGTCCTTTCATTTGGGCCATATTTCTTTGTCTCTGGGCACCTACCTGTTACATTTTAAGGGTTGGAGCCTTAGATATTTACTAGGGCAGGGCAACCCATTTCACTGTGTTGTGGCACTGTGTGTGGCGGATGGGTCAAAGAGCGAATAATGCCACTTGCTCAGCTGTCGCTCCCCCTTTCAGTCACTTCCCCTGCTACCCAGAGGCAAATTGTACCCTTCTGGTGCTGACTCCCTGCTAGGTGGGTTTGTGTACATTTTAGGACCCCGTGGACCCCTCTGACAGACTCTCCTGTGAGACTGGAAGTTTCTCCTGCTGCCACAAATCCCACAGTTTTTTACAGCCAAGAGGGCTTGAGGTTTTATTTTCCCACACTGGAACCCTGGATTGCACAGTCTGTCTCATTTCCCAGCTGTTCTTAACAGTTTATCTGCACACAAATATGGGACTACACAGTCGGCCAGCCACCACCTTGCCCCACGTCCTCTCCACCCCCAGCTGCCCATCCGTGCCTCTCCTACCAGTCTGAATAAATGTTTCTTCTTTAAGTCCTTGGTTGTTAGACTTACACAGTTTGATTTTTCTGGCAGTTCTGGCTGTGTTTTTTGTTTGTTTGTTTTAAAATAGGTTGTTATCCTTCTTTTGGTTGTGCAAGGAAGTGAAGCATATCCACCAACACCTCCATCCTGGCCAGAAGTACATTTGACATTTTAAGCATGATGTTTCTTGGAGTGGGCCTCATTGGGTTCATCTTGATTGGGACCTTATGTGCTTCCTCACCTTGTGTGACTTTTTCCCTCAACAAGTTACAGAAGTTTTCTGTCATTATTTTTTCCAACAGGTTTTCTATCCCTTGCTCCTTTTCATTTCCTTCTTATATTCCTATGATGTAAATGTTGTTAAGTTTCCTGTTGTCCTGAAGTTCCCTTAAACCAGGGGTGTCCAGCCCATGGCTCTTGGGCTGTATGCAACCCAGGATTGCTATGAATGCGGCTCAACACAAAATCATAAATTTACTTAAAACATTATGAGATTGTGTGTGTGTGTGTGTGTGATTATGTATTGCAGTGTATTTAATGTGTAGCCCAAGACTACTCTTCTTCCAGTTTAGCCCAGAAATGCCAAAATGTTGAACACCCCTGCCTTAAACTATCTTCATTCTTTTTAGTCTTTTTTCATTTTGTTGCTCTGCCTGATTATTTCTTTCTACCTTATCTTCCAGCTCACTGATTCAGTCCTCTGCTTCATCCAGCCTTCTTCTAATTCCCTCTAGTGTATTTTTAATTTCAGATAATGTATTCTTCATTTCTTCCTGGTTCTTGTTCATAGTTTCTATTTCCTTTTTTATGCTGTTGCTGTTTCCACTCAGTTCCTTGTAGTTGTCACTGAGTTTCATTTAGCTCTTTTTCTGAGAATTCCTCCATTCCTTTCCACTGGGTTCTTTCTTTGTCTCCCATTTTAAGTGACTCTTTTTGTTTCTGCATTGCAGGGTGCTTTGCTTTACTTGCCTGTGTTCATGGGGTGGACTTCTGTGGTAGGAGTTATGTGGGATTCAGTAGTGCAGCCTCTTTGATCTTCTGATCTGGATGTTCTACTGTTGCCCTTTACTCAGTTTGCGTGGGCTCTCTTGTTGTTTTTGGGCTTTGCTTGTTGGTGGCTCATTCATTGGTCTGTTCTCCCCTCCAGCTGGTTAACTGGCAGTCACAACTCCTCCCACATCTTGTTTGCTATTGTAAAGGTGTTGGTTAACAAAGCTACATTACCAGAAAACCAAGCCCACACTAGCAAACACCCCCCCACAGCATCAGCAATATCAACAGAAATTGAGAAAAGATTAATAAAGGTAGAAAGAGATTAAGAATATTATAAGATAGGAAAGAAGGAGTATGAGATGACTGAAAGTGGGAAAAATGAGTTTGAGTTGGAAGAAGGAGGAGAAATAATAAGAGTAAGGAATGGAATCAAGGCAAAGAAAGGGAGAGAATAAAATGTAAAATGTAAGTAAAACAGGGAAGGGCAATGGCAAAAATGGAGTAAGAGAAGGGAAGAGTATATTATGAGGTTTGAAGTAAAATTAAAAAGGTATTGAACCAATGGGAATAAAATTGCAGAAAAACCACAGCAGGGTCAATAAAAACAACAGCTGAGCAAAGATTAATAAAGGTGGAAAGGGAATAAGAACATTATACAAAAGATAAAAGTGGATATGAGATATCTACAGTGAAGAAAATTAATTTGAGAGGATGAGGGAGGAAAACTAATAAAAGTAAGGAATAGAATCCAGGCTAAGAAAGGGAAATAAAAAATAAAATAAAATTCCTAACTCAACTGATCCAAGGGCAGGGGGAAAGCAAATGGAGTAAGACACGGGGAGAGTATCCAATGGGATTTAAAGTACAAATAGTGAACAAATAGGAATTTCATCGGAGAAGAATAGCAATAACTGTGATATGCTCACCTAACTAGCCACAATTTATAAAGGTGGAAAGGAAATAAGAGTACCATAAGAGGTGAAAAAGAATGTGAGCTGACTTAAGGCAGGAAGAATGCTTTTGTGAGGATAATGGAGGAGGAATAGTAAGAGTAAGGAATAGGAATGTAGCATAGCGTGGGAGAAAATAAAGTTTACAATAATAAGAAAGGTCAGGGAGAGGGGAGAAAAAAAGATGGCGGAGGAGTGAAAGGGAGTCACGCTGACCTCCTCCCAAAACCAAACTGGAATTGCAACTAAATAATGGAGTAATCACCTGGAAAGCAGTGGAGCGATAGTGGGAGAGGAGCCTTGGTGCCGCGGAGAGTGGATTCGACTCTCACACATCCCAACGGGTGAGAATTGCGGTGGAGGCTCGAGAGGGTGGGCTGGGTGCGCACGGGCACTGGCACCAGAGGGACATTGAAACAGCCAGTTAGCGTCCCCCGAGAAGAACGGGGTCTGAATCATAAACAGGAACCCCTAAACTACAGCAGCTAAAGCCGAGAAAATACAGACAAGACGCAACCCCAAAAAGCTTAGGGACGCTCTCTGCCAGAGACAGGTGGCTGGGGATGCAAAAAGACATTTAAAGGGCAAACGCAAAAGTTGCAGCGGCAGCCACCCTCCTTGATCGCTGGGTACAGGCGGCAGCAGGGTGGGCTGGTGTCTGGGAAAAGACTGGTGAGGAAAACTTTGTGAAGAGAACTGACACGGCGGCCGGTGGAGCCCGGGTGATAACGCACCTCCCACTCTGCAGCTACCATCTCGCTCAGGCCTTAGGGAAGCAATTAACCTGCCTTTTGTGCGCTCCGCACACAGCTTGTACGCCTGTGAGCTACGGGGCTGAGTGCAGACTGGCTGGGAGAGCCTTGAGGAGAGACTGGAGACGGAGGCATTGGGGAAAGAACGGGAGGAGGAACCGGGGAGTCCCGACTCCCTCCCCGTTCGGTAGTCTCCATTGTGGGCTGGAAAGGCGCGACCCCAAAGAGGCAGAAGCGGGGCGCGCATGAACCAGACTGCCTGCGATTGAAACGCGGTCCGCACAGGGGTTGGATCCTCGGCCGAAGGGGTCACAGAACTGCCCAGAGGCCCCTAAGGGGAGACTAGAAACGGAGGCATTGGAGAAAGAACGGGAGGAGGAACCGGGGAGTCCTGACTCCTTCTCCTTGCCGAAGTCTCCATTGTGCGGGAAAGGCCACACCCCCAAAGAGCCAAAAGCCGAAAAGCAAACACAGACACCCCCAAAACACCCAGAGCAGGCGCGCACACTTGCGCCGAGTGACTGGCGAGGGTTGGCGAGCGTGTGTGTGACCCACGCGGGCTGGCGAACGCTTGCACCTGCCGGCAAGGCCTCACACAGACTGGCACCCATACGGCCTGCGAGGGATTGCACAGAGGGGCAAGGGCGGGCGTAAATTGACTTACCCGCCGCGATTGCGGAGCAGCCCACAAAATAAGTAGAGCTGCCCAGAGTCCCTGGAGGAGAGACCAGAAACAGGATTAACCGGAGAGTCCTAGAGCTGATTTCCTCCCATTTCCGTAGTCCCCATTTGGCGAGGGCAAGCAACTGCACCCAAAGAGCCAAAAGCGGGGAAAACACACAATAGAAGGCCCTAAACTGACCAGTGCCGTGAAGCTCGCGTGCCAGGGAGGCCAGATGAGCACGGGAGGTCGCGAATAAGCCCCCTGGTCTGGGGCAAACACATGCGAGCCCAGGCAGGTGGGGGACCCTGCCGCACTGGGAACGCGCTCAAGGAGCTCTCGTGAGAGCGCAGAGAGATCCCAAAAAATAGCCCAGCCCTGACCGAAGGGGTCACAGAGCTGCTCCAAGCAGGAGTCAGACACAGGCATTAGACTCCTGAAAGGCTCAAACAAACAACCCAAGGCCCTATAGGGTCAACAACTGACATCATCAGAGGCAAGCCCAGAAAGAAAAGTAAAGGACAAAAATATTTAACAGACTCTCACAAAAATGGGAAGAAAAAGAAGTTCCCACCAAATGAGGGGAAAAGGGGACTCCCCACAGAGAGAGCTCAATGAAATAGAGGCAAGGGAACTATCAGATATGGAATTTAAAACAATGGTTCTAAGGAAGCTCAATGAGCTCAGCCAGCTCAAAGAGAACTATGAGAAACTGCAGAGAAACTATCAGGATCTTACAGCAAACTATATCAGCCTGGAAAAGGACATAAAAACTATCAAGAAGACACAAGAGGATATGAAGAATACCATTTCTGAATTGAAGAACACAGTAGAAGGAATCCAAAGCAGGCTGGATGAAGCTGAGGATCGAATCAGTGAGATGGAGGACAAGGTAGAAAAAAGCTCCCAGAAAGAACAAGAAATGGAAAAACGGCTCAAAAAGAATGAAGAAGCATTTAGGGAAATGCAGGACAACCTGAAACGCAATAATATCCGTATAATAGGGATACCAGAAGGAGAAGAAGAGGAGCAAGGAATAGAGAACCTCCTCGAAAAAGTAATGATGGAAAATTTCCCTAATTTGAGGAGAGAAAGGCTCTCATGGATCCAAGAAGCACAGAGGACCCCACTCAAGAAGGACCCAAGGAGGTCCACTCCAAGACACATCATCATTAAAATGGCAAATGTCAAAGACAAAGAGAGAATCCTCAAGGCAGCAAGGGAGAAGGAGAAAGTAACATACAAGGGGGGCCCCAATACGCCTAGGAGCTGACTTCTCCACAGAAACACTACAAGCCAGAAGGGAATGGCAACAAATATTCCAAGCCATGAAAAGCAAGGGCCTACAGCCAAGGCTGCTCTACCCAGCAAGGCTCTCCATTAAAATAGAAGGGGAAATACGCAGTTTCCCAGACAAGAGAAGGCTAAAAGAATACTTCTCTACCAAACCAGCACTCCAAGATATGCTAAGGGGACTGGTTTAAGCAGATGAAGGAAAAGAATGAGAGAGAGAGGAACACAGGTACAAATAGAAAAGATGAGTAAGTTTCTATCAGTAATATCTCTCAATGTGAATGGACTAAATGCCCCAATCAAAAGACACAGGGTAGCTGAATGGATAAGAAAACATGACCCACACATATGCTGCCTACAAGAGACCCACCTCAGAGCAAAAGACCTACACAGATTGAAAGTAAAGGGATGGAAAATAATATTCCAAGCAAATGGACATGAGAAAAAGGCTGGCGTTGCCATACTTGTATCAGACAAAGTAGATTTCAAAGCAAAGGCCATAAAGAGAGACCCAGAGGGGCACTTTATCATACTTAAAGGAAGAATCTATCAAGCAGACATCAACATTGTAAACTTATGTGCTCCCAATATAGGAGCCCCCCAAGTTTATAAGGAAATTGTTGGATGACTTCCAAAAAGATATAGATAGCAACACACTGATAGTAGGGGATTTCAACACCCCACTGTCAAAAATGGACAGATCTTCCAAACAAAACATTAATAAACATATCGTGGAGCTGAATGAAACACTGAATCAAAGAGACTTAACTGACATATATAGAATCTTACATCCCAAAGAAGAAAAATACACATTCTTTTCAAATGCTCATGGCAGTTTTTCAAAGATAGACCACATGATAGGACACAAAGCAAGCCTCAGTAAATTCAGGAAAATTGAAATAATACCAAACTTTTTCTAGGACCACAAGGCCTTGAAACTCGAAATCAAACTCAAAGAGAAACTTCAAAAACTTGGAAACTCATGGAGACTGAACAGTACACTATTAAACAATGAATGGGTCAATAATGAGATAAGAGAAGAAATCAAAAAATTTCTGGAGACAAATGAAAATGAACAGACAACCGTCCAAAACCTATGGGACACAGCAAAGGCGGTCCTGAGAGGGAAGTTCATAGCAATACAGGCTTACCTTAAAAAGACAGAAACATTTCAAATAAAAGACCTAACACTACAACTTGAAGAACTGGAGAAACAACAACAAATAAATCCCAGAGCAAGTAGAAGGAAGGAAATAGTCAAGATTAGAGCAGAACTGAATGACATAGAGACAAAAAGAACAATTCAGAGGATCAACCAATCTAGAAGCTGGTTCTTTGAAAAGATTCATAAAGTGGACAAACCTTTAAGCAGACTCATCAAGAAAAAAAGGGAGAGGACCCAAATTAATAATATCAGAAATGAAAGAGGAGAAATAACAACTGATACCACAGAAATACAAATGATCATCAGAAACTATTATGAACAATTATATGCCAAGAAATTTGAAAATCTTGATGAAATGGACAAATTTTTAGAAAAGTATAATCTTCCAACACTGAAGGAGGAAGAAACAGAAAGCTTGAACAGACCGATAACAGCTGGGGAAATTGAAGCAGTAATCAAGAAACTCCCAGCACACAAGAGCCCAGGGCCAGACGGTTTCCCAGGAGAATTTTACAAAACATTTAAGGAAGAGCTAACCCCTGTCCTTCTCAGACTATTCCAAAAAATCCAAGAGGAGGGAAGACTGCCAGACTCCTTCTATGAGGCCAGCATCACCCTGATCCCAAAACCAGATAAAGACCCTACAAAGAAAGAAAACTACAGGCCAATTTCGCTGATGAACATAGATGCTAAAATCCTCAACAAAATATTGGCAAACCGCATCCAGCAATACATTCAAAAGATTATCCATCACGATCAAGTGGGATTCATCCCAGGGATGCAGGGATGGTTCAATATACGCAAATCAGTAAACGTGATACACCACATAAATCAAAGAAAAGACAAAAACCACATGATCATCTCGATAGATGCAGAAAAAGCATTTGACAAGGTACAGCACCCATTTATGATCAAAACACTCAGCAAAATGGGAATAAATGGGGCATTCCTCAACGTAATAAAGGCCATATATGAAAAACCTACAGCCAATATCATACTCAACGGGCAAAAACTGAAAGCTTTCCCACTAAGATCGGGAACACGCCAAGGATGTCCGCTCTCACCGCTTCTTTTCAACATCGTATTGGGAGTCCTAGCCACAGCGGTCAGACAAGAGAAAGAGATAAAAGGCATCCAAATAGGAAAGGAGGAAGTAAAACTATCATTGTTTGCAGATGACATGATAGTGTACATAGAGAACCCTGTAGACTCTACCAAAAAACTCCTCAACCTAATAAGTGAATTTGGCAAAACAGCAGGATACAGAGTCAACATTCAGAAATCAAAGGCGTTTTTGTACACCAGCAATGCAATAGAAGAAGAAGAAATCAGGAAAAATATACCATTCGATATAGCACGAAAAAAGATAAAGTACCTAGGGATAAATTTAACCAAAGACACAAAAGACCTGTATGCAGAAAACTATGCAACATTGAAAAAAGAAATTAAGGAAGACACAAATAAATGGAAGCATATACCGTGCACATGGATTGGAAGAATTAATATCCTTAAAATGTCCATACTACCAAAAGCAATTTATAGATTCAACGCAATCCCTATTAAGATACCAATGACGTATTTCACAGAAATAGAACAGACATTTCAAAAATTTATATGGAACCATAAACGACCTCGAATAGCCGCAGCAATTTTGAGAAAGAAACACAAAGTAGGAGGGAATCACAATACCGGACATCAAACTCTACTACAAAGCCACTATACTCAAAACAATCTGGTACTGGCACAAGAACAGACCCATAGACCAGTGGAACAGAATAGAAAGCCCAAAAATAAGCCCAAGTCTCTATGGACATCTAATATTCGACAAAGGGGGCAGAAGCATAAAATGGGGCAATAACAGCCTCTTCAACAAATGGTGTTGGGAGAGCTGGATGGCTACATGCAAAAAATTGAAATTGGATCATCAGCTGACACCATACACAAAAATAAACTCAAGATGGATAAAAGACTTAAATATAAGTCGCAACACCATCAAAGTCCTAGAGGAGAACATTGGCAGGAAACTCTCAGATATCCCACGCAGCAATTTTTTCACTGATATGTCTCCTAAAGCAAGGGACATAAAGGAAAGAATAAACAAGTGGGACCTCATCAAAATAAGAAGCTTCTGCACGGCTAAAGAAAACATCAGCAAAATGAAAAGGGAGCCAACCATTTGGGAAAATATATTTGCTAATGATACATCAGATAGAGGTTTGATCTCCAAGATATACAAAGAACTCACTCGACTTTACTCCAAGAAGACAAACGATCCAATCAAAAAATGGGCAAAGGACCTGGGCAGATGCTTTTCTAAGGAGGAGATACAGAGGGCCCAGAGGCATTTGAAAGGATGCTCTGCATCACTAGCCATCAGAGAAATGCAGATCAAAACCACCATGAGGTACCACCTCACACCGGTCAGAACGGCCATCATAAACAGATCCACAAAAAACAGGTGCTGGCGAGGCTGTGGAGAAAAGGGAACTCTAGTCCCACTGTTGGTGGGAATGCAGACTGGTGCAGCCACTATGGAAAGCAGTGTGGAATTTCCTCAGAAAGCTGAAAATGGAACTGCCTTTTGATCCAGCAATTCCCCTGATGGGACTATACCCTGAGAACACCAAAACGCCAATACAAAAGAACCTATGCACTCCAATGTTCATAGCAGCACAATTTACAATAGCCAAGTGTTGGAAGCAACCTAACTGCCCATCAGTAGATGACTGGATCAAAAAAATTATGGTACATATACACAATGGAATACTACGCAGCAGAAAGAAAAAAAGAAGTACTAAACTTTGAGACAGCATGGATGGAACTGGAGAGCATCATGCTAAGCGAAATAAGCCAGGGGGCGAAAGACAAATACCATATGATCTCACCTATAAGCGGAACCTAACCAACAATGCAAAGAAGCAAGGAAAATATGACCAGCAACACTGAAAGGAAAAGAAATCAACAGAGACAAGAGGGAAGGGGGGGGCAGGGAAAGGGAAGGGAAGGGGAAAGTCAAGGAACATATAGCAAGGACTCATGGACAAAACCAAAGGGGAAGAGCTGAGGGAGGGAAGGTGGGAGGGGGCAAGGGAAAGAGGTGGGGGGAAGGCAGAGACAAATGTATTTAAAAAGTAAATAAATTAATTAAAAAATAAATAAATTAAAAAATTAAAAAAATAAAAAAATAAAAATAAAAAAAAACAAATATAAAAAAAAAAAAGAAAGAAAAAGAAAGGTCAGGGAGAAGGCAAAATGGAGTAAGACCAAGGAAGGGTGCTAAGTGGGATACAAAGTAACAACAATATGAAAAATATATATAATCTGAATAAAAAGAATAAAATATGAAAGACCAAGAGTAGTGAGTTAAATGGAATACAATTGAAGAAAACGAATATTAAAAAGTTATGTGAAAGGAAAAAAAGAAGAAAGGAAAAAAAACATGCAAGTTCTGAGGAACAGTAAGGTGAAATTCATCTCAGCTGTTGGTGTTCACCTTCTGACTTCTCTTTCTGGATCTGCCTCTGGTTTTTTATCAGCTCAAGGTCCTTGGGTATGTTGTCCAACTTCTGGCAACACCACCTGTGTATCTTTTTCACCTGCCTCTAGAGGAAGATTCTGTTGCCATTAAGAGGGTGGGATCTTTGTGTCTTCCCTGGGAGGCACTGTTCAGTCTTCTGGGAAACTTGGTGTGTTCCCCTCACCCCTACCCTTCCTGTCTTAGCCTGTCCCAGTTTATTTCCAACAATGTATAGTTTCTGATTAAATAGCTGTCCATTTCACAGGGGGATGGAAGACAATCTGTGTAAGACTGTCAGCTCTCTCTTGCTTTGTGTAGTATGCAGCTCTTTGTGCAAGCCTAGTCTGGTTGACTCCCTAAATCCCCCTTGCTGCACACTTTCTGAGCTTCCTGCTTTGATAGCCTCAGTGAAATAGGGCCCTAGGACCCAGCGTACTTTGTTTCCTTGTCAGGAGTTCAAAATAGGCCCTTTTAAGTGTTCATCTTGTTGTCTTACTCTTGCAGAAATGCCCCTGCAGTGTTGTTAAGCCTGCCTAGCCAGTTTTGAAGATCTTCCTGACTCCTGCAGGAGGTGGTAACTGGGCTCAAATTCCCCTTCCCACAGGTTCTGCTATGCAAGGGGGTCCAGGATGGCTTCAAATAATCTTGGGTGCACAGTTCCCAGATCACCACACTCATAGCACATTGCAGCCAACACTCTCCATTCTGTGCTGCTGGGCTGGGCTGGGGCTGAGAAACCACTTCGCTGTACACACATTTGATTGATCAGCCCAGCTGTACTGAATGGGAGCAAATTGTGCCCACAACCCTTCCTTCTTGCTAGCAAGGCAGATGCTTGTGCAGGGACCATGCCCTGCATGCCTCAGTTCCCCTTTTTTAAAAAAGTCACTCTGGGCATTCCCACTGCAGCACCAAGCCACTGCCTGGCTTTCCACACACTCCAGTTCTCCACAAATCGAGTCAGTCTCAGTCTCGGCCAGCTACAGCCCTCCTCCTCCACCAGATCCAAGTACAAACAGTATCTCTCTCACTCTCGGCCACTCTCCTGGTTGACATTCACCACCACAGCTAGGGTGGGCCACTAGCTGTATGTGTGTAGCCTGGTTCTTCCAGAAGACCTTACATATCCAAGTTGCTCCCAGCCAGGTCTAGGGATTCCTTCCCCTTGGAAGGAAGGGAACCAATAGGCTGCTATCTCTGACCAGGCTCTCCAAGAATGCAGTTGCTGGCAGCCAAGGCTGCTGGTGCCACGTCCAAGGACTTTCCCTGTCCACCTATAAAACCTCCTTATCACCCATCTTGAAGCATGTCCTCTGTACTCTTTGGCTTCCAAACTTCATGTCAGCTAAGATTATGTTGACTGTTCACTTTGTTTATCAGCTAAGTGCCTGAGTTGGGTGGAGGAACAAGTAGACTTTGCTCCCACCTACTTGGTCGCCATCTTCTCCTCTCTGAACAGGCACTTTGGAAAAAGCTTCTCCTCACTATCCACAGCTGCTGCTTGTGCTCTGATAGGTGGATCAGCTCTGATTTGGGAACTGCATACCCCGCACCAGGTCCATTTAGAACTAGTACCAACAATGAAGCCCGTGAGCAGAGCAGGATGAAAACATGCGGGACAGATGTGGTCCATGGCTCACTGAACCCTCCTCCAGGTCCTACAAGGCATAGAGGTGGCTGCCCTCTCCCTTTAGGTGCTTCTCTGCAAATTGCTGAAGGACTGTCTGGCCAGGAGAGCCAGTGAGCAAAGAACGTCCCAGGTTTGAGGAACCAATTCACTTGTGACACCAGAAGTCCCACCCAACAATACTTCAATTCTTTCAATTTTTTCAACCAGTCCCCCAACATCCCTCCCCTCTGGCAAACATCAGTCTATTCTCTACATCTATGACTTTGCTTCTATTTTGTTTGTTCATTTATATTGTTCCTTAAATTCTAAATATAAGTGAAATAATATGGTATTTCTCTATTTCTCCCTGACTTATTTCATTTATCAGAAATACCCTCTAGGCCCATCCATGCTGTTGCAAATGGTAACATTTTGGATTTTTTTAAGACCAAGTAATATTCCATTGTACATGTGTACCACTGCTTTTTACCCACACATTTATGGCTGGGCACTGGGGTTTCTTCTATGGCTTGGCTACTGTAAGTAATGCTGCAATAAACATAGTGGTGAATATATTCTGTCAAATTAGTGTTTTGGGTGTCTTAAGATATATACCCAGAAGTGGAATCACTGGGTTATAAGGTAGTTCCATTTTTAATTTTTTCAGGACTCTCAATATTGTTTTCCATAATGGTTGCACCAGTCTGCATTCCCACCAGCAGAAAACAAGGGTCCCTTTTTCTTTACATCCTCACCAAAACTTGTTACTTGCACATTTATTAATAATAGCCATTCTGACATGTGTGAGGTGATATCTCGTTGTGGTTTTAATATGCATTTCTTTGACAATTACGGACTTTGAACATCTTTTTATATGTCTATGGGCCCTCTGCATGTCCACTTTGGAGAAGCGCCTATTCAAAGCCTCTGCCCATTTCTAATTAGATTTCTTGGGGGGGGGGCGCTGTAGTAGTATGTGTTATCCCAAATTTTTAATATTAACCCCTTATCAGATGTATTATTGGTGAATATGTTTTCCCATTTCATAGGTTATTGTCTTCTCTTTTTGTTGATGGTTTCCTTTGCTGAACAAAACTGTTTTATTTTGATATAGTCCCATCTGTTTACTTTTTTTAAATGATTTATTTATTTATTTTTAGAGAGAGGCGAAGGGAGGGAGAAAGAGAGGGAGAGAAACATCAATGTGTGGTTGTCTCTCACGTACCCCCTACTGGGGACCTGGCCCACAACCCAGGCCTGTGTCCTGACTGGGAATCAAACTAGCAACCCTTTGGTCCACAGGCTGGCACTCAGTCCACTGAGCCACACCAGGCAGGGCCCATCTGTTTACTTTTTCTTTCATTTTTCTTACCTGAAGATATACGAGGTCTGTCCAGAAGGTATCCAGCCATGTACTATGAAAAATAGGGACATCTGATTTCTCAGCACTGCTTCCAGCCCCGCCACTTCCCTGCGGTCAGATTCTCCAGCTTATCTCACAACATGGGTCCCAAATGCCCGTCTTCGCTCCCACCTCTTGCGAAGAAACCCAGACCTCCTCCTGCCCCCAAGCCAGAGAAGAAGCCAGCCTCTCAGGACTTACCAAAGGAAGAAAAAGAACAGCAAAAAGCAATTGAACATATTGATGAAGTACAAAATGAAACAGACAGATTTAATGAACAAGCCGGTGAGGAGATTTTGAAAGTAGAACAGAAATATAACAAGCTCCGCCAACCATTTTTTCAGAAGAGGTCAGAATTGATCGCCAAAATCCCAAATTTTGGGGTAACAACATTTGTCAACCATCCACAAGTGTCTGCACTGCTTGGGGAAGAGGATGAAGAGGCACTGCATTATTTGGCAAGAGTTGAAGTGACAGAATTTGAAGATATTAAATCAGGTTACAGAATAGATTTTTATTTTGATGAAAATCCTTACTTCAGAAATAAAGTTCTCTCCAAAGAATTTCATCTAAATGAGAGTGGTGATCCACCGTCAAAGTCCACTGAAATCAAATGGAAATCTGGAAAGGATTTGATGAAATGTTCAAGTCAAACGCAAAATAAAGCCCGCAAGAAGAGGCAGCATGAGGAACCAGAGAGCTTTTTTTACCTGGTTTACTGACCATTCTGATGCAGGTGCAGATGAGTTAGGAGAAGTCATCAAAGATGATATCCAGCCAAATCCATTACAGTACTACTTGGTCCCTGATATGGATGACGAAGAAGGGGAAGGAGAAGAAGATGATGATGATGATAAAGAAGAAGGGTTGGAAGATATTGATGAAGAAGGGGATGAGGAAGAAGGTGAAGAATATGAAGATGATGATGAGGGGGAGGAAGGAGAGGAAGATGAAGGAGAAGGTGACTAATGGAACACTGATGGATTCCAATCTTCTTTTTTAATTTTCTCCAGTCCCTGGGAGCAAGTTGCAGCCTTTTTTTTTCCCTCTTGTGCTCAGTCTCCCTGTTTTTGAGGTCTCTTTTCTCTCCTTTACACCTTGGTTCTCACCTTATTTGGGGGCGATGTACCTTGAGGAGAATACAGTGAGAAAAGAATCTCTGCCCCTTTCTGTTCCAAATTTATTTTTTAGCCCTTCCTCTCTTGACAAAAACTTTATGGAATCAACACCACCGTGCTCTGTGGGGAAAAAAGAAAAACCTTCCACTTCCTTAGCTCTGCTGGAAGCTGGAGGGTGCTAGGCCCCTGTGTAGTAGTGCATAGAATTCTAGCTTTTTTCCTCCTTTCTCTGTATATTGGCCTGAGAGATTACACTGTGTCTCTGTGTGAATATGGACAGTTACCATTTCCCAACATGTATCTGTCTACTTTCTCTTGTTTAAAAAAAGGGAAAAAAACCTAAAAAAAGGGGGGGGCATGTTATAGAAGGTCAGCAAAAGGTAGGTTTGAGATGTTGGGTGGGTTAAGTGGGCATTTTGACAACATGGCTTCTCCTTTGGCATGTTTAATTGTGATGTTTAATGGACATCCTTGCAATTTAAAATGACACTTTCAAAATAAAATAATCTCCTAATGATGACTTGAGCCCTGCCACTCAGTGGGAGAATCAGCAGAACCTGTAGGATCTTATTTGGAATTGACATTTCTCTATTGTAATTTTTGTTCTGTTTATTTTTAAATTTTCTTTTGTTTCACTGGAAAGGAAAGATGATGCTCAGTTTTAACCGTTAAAAGTGTACAAGTTGCTTTGTTACAATAAAACTAAATGTGTACACACACAAAAAAAAGAAAAAGAAAAATAGAAACATTTATTGAAGAAGACACAAGATACAAAAAACATTGTACATAAGACAAGGACACCTCAGTCCCCTTCAAAATAGACACCTGGGGACTTCACATAGTTCTCCCAGAGTCTCTTCCACTGTTCAAAACATTCTGCAAAATCCTTTGTTGGAATCACCATCAGTTGCCTAATTATATTTTCCTGAATCTCATTGACAGTCTGCAAACTCTGCCCTGTCAAAGGTGATTTTAGTTTTCAGAAAAACAAAAAGTCACAAGGTGCCAAATCTGGGCTGTAGGGGGGCCAAGTCACGTGGGTCATTTGATGTTTTGCAAAAAAACTCTACACAAGACACAATGCATGAGCGGGCGCATTGTCGTGATGAAGCTGCCAATCACCAGTTTCCCATAACTGTGGCCTTCTGAGTCATCCGAATAGTTTCACAGAGGAATGCATTGTTCACGATGCACATTCCAGTCCACTCTCCTTGGCTGCCAAATTACATCGATGTCACACAAACCGTTCTCGTTATATTAACAATGTTTGGACTTTTTCAGACAGACCTCATATATCAGAAAAAATATACAGCAAAGAGAAATGTCAGAAACTTTACTGCCTATTTTTTCATCAAGGAGTTTTATGGTTTTGACTCCTAGTTTAAGTCTTTAATCCATTTTGAGTTTACTCTTGTATATGGTATAAGAAGGCAGTGCAGTTTTATTTTTTTGCATGTACGTATCAAGCATGAAAGTTTTTCAACACTATTTACTTAATAAACTGTCTTTACCCCATTGTATGTTCTTGCCTTCTTTGTCAAATATTAATTGACTGTAAAACAGCAGGTTCATTTCTGGGTTCTCTATTCTGTTCCCTTGACCTATGTATCTGTTTTCATGCCAGTACCATGCTGCTTTGATTACTATGACCTTGTAGTATAGTTTAATATCAAGTAGTGTGATTCCTCCAACTTTGTGCTTCTTTCTCAAGATTGCTGTGGCTATTCTGGGTCTTTTGTGATTCCATATAAATGTATGGATTATTTGTTCTCAGTCTGTGAATTACATAATTGGCATTTTGATAAGAATTGTGATGAATCTATAGATTTGGATAATATAGACATTTTAACAATGTTAATTCTTCCTGTCCATGAGCATGGTATATGTTTCCATTTATTTGTATCTTTCTTCAGCTTTTGTGCTCATGTTCCTAAAACCTTTCCTCGACTTTCTCTTCTATAGTCCAATTGGTCTATAAAAATTTATCAAATGCATCGTAATCACCCATATTGACAGACCTTTCTTTAACATTCATTATTCTTGAACTTTATGACATTTGACATGGTTAACCACTGTGAAGACACCATGAACAAGTAATTAGGTCTAGGTTCAGATAGATCTGAGTTCAAATCCTTGTTTTGCCACTTATTAGCCAGGTTATCTTAGGCAAATTACATTACCTATCCGAGCTTCAGTGATTCCATCTGTAAAATGGATATAATGTATTTACATTTTAGGCCAATTCTGATAGTTCAATGTAATCGTTCATTTAAAGGCCCTTAAACAATAAAATGGCAATAAATGTTAGTTGTCTTTCTCCACATTCTATGAAATGCTCTTTTTGATTTAGTAACACTGGTTTCCATACCTCTTTAAATGCTCTTTTTCAAAGTTTATTGCTGTCTTATTTTCCTCCTTTAGGTTTCAAATCTCAGTTTTAAAGCATGCTATTATTAGGCCTCTTTTATCTTTACTCTTCCTTTGTAACTTCATCAAAAATTAAAATCTGTACTCTTCTAATAAACACAAAGATACATAATTGTCTACAATATATTTCCACTACAAATTTAATGTATTCCAAATCTCAGTGAAAGCACTGCCCTCTACCAGTCTACTTCTTGATTGATGGGATAGCCTCCAAATGTTCTAGAGAGAATATCAAAGCAATCCTAGTGGTAAGGAAGACAATATGTATGCTTAAGGCTGTGTCCTCTAAGGAGAAAATTCTACATCATATTCATATTTCAGTAGAAATAGACTTCATTGAACTAACCTAGCCAAGTCATTAAAAAAAATAAACAAACAACAACAAAGCCCAAGTGAGACAATTCATCAGCCAGAGTTGCTGCAATATATTATCTAAATTACCCAAATTAAGAAAAAATTTATGATCCATGCCAAAAAATAGAGAGGGTATCACATAGATGAGAGAAAGAGCAAGCAATAGAAATTACCTTTAAGGGAGTCAAGATGTTGGACTTATAGCCACAAGCTTCAAAGTAGCTATTATAAATAGAGGGTCTGACACAAATAATGCCTCTCCTTTTATAAAGATATTATTTATTTATTTTTAGAGAGAGGGGAAGGGAGGGAGAAAGAGAGGGAAAAAAACATCAATGTGTGGTTGCCTCTCATGCATCCGCAACTGGGGACCTGGCCTGCAACCCAGGCATGTGCCCTGACTAGGAATCGAACCAGCAACCTTTTGGTTCACAGGCTGGAACTCAATCCATTGAGCCACACCAGACAGGGCAATAATGCTTCTTTTATTACAAAATCCTTTATTACAAAATATTTTATTATAAAATCATAAGCGTGTAATTCTGTAACATAACAATATCTCATTTAAGCACACCATAGGACATTTTAGGTGAAATGTTCAAATTGAAACTATAAATTATTAAACCCATATTATTACCCTACCAACCACACTCAAGCAGCCCTTCTTCCAGACCCTGTATATTCAAGCAATTAAAAGATTATCATTAAACTGTTGAAATTGTATTTAAAATAAAATTTCTGAGGATAAAGTACAATAAACAAAAAGAAGAAATCACTAGAAAAACTCAAAAGTAAGTCTTAGAAAGCAAAAAAAAGAATAAGTAAAACTGAATATAGATCAATACTTATTATGCAATCTGAATAACAGAGAATAAATGAATGGCAAAATATTGTTAATAAAATATTGTTAAGTGTGTGACATATAATGAGAATATCAGAAACGAAGAAGAAAGAAAAGGGAGCAAAACATATTTAAAGAAAGAATGGCTGAATATATCTTAAACTTGATGAGAAACAATGTACACATTTTAAAAACTCAATAAACTCTATGTACAACAGATTCAAAATGGTGGAGTAAGGAACCCTGATAGTGCTCTTCTTAGTAAAATCAATAACAATGGGAAAATTGTCAAAATCAACTTCTCACTACTCTGGAAACTGACTAAAGTCTTGCAACAATCCAGGGAATGTTTATTAGAGAAAAATTGCTTAATCTTGGAAAGAACAGCGAGCTTTCTAATGTTCTAACTTGCTCTATTTCCATAACCCTTTCCCAAGATCTGCAGTAGCCGTGAAATCCAATAGCCTGGAAACACAGTGGCAGCCTGGCAGTCACAAGAGAAATCAAAATGAGGTTCGAGGGTTTCCAAAGCTACATTCCCAGAGAATTGTTATTATTGGACCTATCTGGACATTTCCTGGAAAATGCCACGAACAGGGCTTGTTTGACTGAACTCAGAGATTTCCCAGTGTAAGCAGCAATTCCACTGGGGCATTTTTCAGAAACCTTGGGAATAATTGTTTAGGATAAGAATTTCTGAAGTGGTAAATATCAATTGGCACAGACAATAACCTAACAAAATATTTAGAAGGAAAGCTATAGAATAGTAAGTCCACTATAGGATTTGAAATGCCTCATCATATTCTTAGAAATCTAGAAGTTCACACATACGTGTAGGGCTAAGTGCATAACCAGACCTGTGCACATCATTAAAAAAAAACCCTGAGAAAACTCTAATCTCTCACTTCTGCCCAAACATAAAACTCTGAACTAGGAAGTAATGAAGACTAGGGAATATTTAAAACTGACTGTGTATTGCCACAATATGCACACAGGTTTCCTCCACAAAAATTGTTAGACCTATTGGTTCCAGATAATCTCTGTTCAATAATTAGATGATTACTTGGCTAACTAAACAAAGACTTCAGTGGCTACAGGCAACAAAGAATTTACATAATTTATTAAAATTTAAAGAATTAGTTTAGAAAAGTCAGTGAACAATCAAACAAAAATAATAATAAACAGCAACAAAAACAATCGGCAATAACAACAAAGCCAAAGGAAAGAAATAATTTAATTTCTAGAATAGCCACATATTATTATTTTCAATATCTAGTATACAAAACAAAATATTAGAAATGTAAATAACCAAGAAGGTACGGTACATGCACAGAAAAAAAAAAAAACAATCAAAAGAAACCTTCCCTAAGGTATCCCAGAAAGTAGACATACTAGACAACACACTTAAATCAACTACTGTAAATATATTAAAAGAAACCATATCAGAAAAACTAAAGAACAGTGTGAGAATGAAAATACGACACATCTAAACTTTTGGGATGCAGCAAAAGCAGTAATATGAGGGAAGTTTATATCATCACAGGCCTATCTCAAGAAAAAAGACAAATCCCAAGTAAACACCCTAACATTGCATCTTGAAGAGCTAGGAAAAGAAGAACAAAAGCAATTCAAAGTCAGCAGAAGACAGGAAATAACAAAAATTAGAGCAAAATTAAATGAAATAGAGAACAAAGAGACTATACAAAAAATTAATATAAAAAGAGCTGGCTCTTTGAAAAGATTAATAAAATTGACAAAACTCTAGCTAGACTCGCTAAGGAAAAATAAGATAAGACGCAAACAAAATCAGAAATAAAACAAGTTACCACAGATACCATAGAAATACAAAAGACCATACAAGAATACTATGAAAGACTGTATGCCACCAAATTTAATAAGCTAGAAGAGGAAAAGTTCCTAGAAATATTTAACCTTCTTGGACTGAATCATGAAGAACTGGAAGATCTAAACAGACCAAATAATAGTGAGGAAATTCAAATAACCATCAAAAACCTTCCAAAAAATAAAAGACTGGGGTCAGATGGTTTCCTTAGTTAATTCTACCAAACATTCAAAGAAGACTTAATACTTACTCTTCTAAAATTCTTACAAATAATTGAAAGTCTATACATTCTAACACATTTTATGAGGCCAACATAACCTGGATAGCAAAACCTGGCAAGCATAGCACAAGCAAAGAAAGCTGCAGACCAATATCACTGACAAATAAAGAGGCAAAAATCCTAAACAAAATACTAGCAAATTGAATACAACGATACATTAAAAATAACATAACACAATCAAGTGGGGTTCATTCCATGGGCACAATAATGATTCCACATATGCAAATATATTAACGTAACACACGAAATCAACAAAAGAAAGGATAAAAATCATGTAATCTTATCAATAGATGCAGCAAAATGCATTTGATAAAATACAACATCCATTTATAATTAAACACTCAATAAAATGGGTATAGTAAGTACCTCCCATAGTAAAGGCCATATGTGACAAACCCTCAGCTAATATCACACTCAACTGTGAAAAACTGAAAGCTCTTCCTCTAAGTTCAGGAACAAGACAAGGATGCCCACTCTCACCACTGTTCAGCATAGTGCTGGGAGTCCTCGCCAGAGCAATGAGGCAAGAGAAAAATAAAAGGCATCCAAATTGGGAATGAAGAAGTAAAATAGTCACTTTTTACAGATGAAATTATTCTTTATATATAAAACCCTAAAGATTCCACTAAAACTATTAGAAACAATAAACAAATACAGTAAAGTTGCAGGATAAAAAAAAAATCAATGCACAAAAAGTCACTGCGTTCCTATATAATAACAATAAAATTTCTGAAAAAGAAAATAAAAAACAATTCCTTTTGCAATTGCCATAAAAAGAATAAAAAACCTAGGAAGAACCCTAACAGGGGATGTGAAGGACTTGTACACTAAAAACCACAAATTATCATTAAAAGACATTGAAAAAGACACTAGGAAATGGAAAGATACCCCACGTTCATGGATTGAAAGAATCAACATAGTTAAAATGGGCATGTTACCCAAAGCAACATACAGATTTAATGCAATCCTCATCAAAATCCCAATGACATTTTTTAAAGAAATAAAAATTTTAAAAATAATCATATTTGTGTAGAACCATTAAAAAAACCCAAGTAGCAAAAGCAAAATCTGAAAAAAAAATGAATGAAACAGGAAGTATTACATTCCCAGGCTTAAAATTATACTACAGAGCAGCAATAATCAAAACAGCATGGTACTGGCAGAAAAACAGGCACATAGGCCAATGGAACAGAATTGAGAGCCCAGAATAAACCCATATGTATATCGGCAAATAATTTTTTTTAATTAATTAATTTAAAAAATCCAAATACATTTGTCTCTGCCTTCCCCCCACCACTTTCCCCTGCCCCCTCCTCTCTCCCTCCCTCAATCCTTCCCCACTTTGGTTTTGACAAGGAGCCAAAAACACACAATGGATAAAAGAAAGTCTCTTCAACAAATGGTGCTGGGAAAACTGAAAAGACATGCAAAAGAATGAAACTAGACTACTGTTGGTCTCCATATACAAGTATTATCTCAAAATTAATCTAGGATCTAAATATAAAACCAAAAACAATAAATTACTTAGAAGAAAACATAGATACTAAACATATGGTCTGTGGTCTTAGAGAACATTTTATGAATTTGTCCCCAAAGGCAAGGGAACTAAAGTCAAAATAAATAAATGGGTCTATAGCAAACTAAAAAGTTTCTGCACAGCAAAAGAAAATACCAACAAAGCACAAAAGCAACCAACAGAATGGTAGAAGATAATGCAAACAATAGCTCTGACAAGAGGTTAATATCATGTATATATACACATTTATGTATATAAACACATACAACTAAACACCAAAGAAATAGACAATCTGATTAAAAAATGGGCAGAAAACCTGGATGCTTCTACCAAGAAGAAATACAAATGGAGAGAACAGATAGATGAAAAGATGCTCACTTTCCCTAGCTACTGGGAAAGTGCAAATCAAAAAGTACAATGAGATACGGCCTCACACTTGTTAGAATGGCTATTATCAAGAAGACAAGTAATTACAAGTGTTGGAGAGGTTATGGAGATAATAGAACCCTCATTCCCTACTGGTGGGAATATAAAATGGTATAGCCACTGGGGAAAACAGTATGGAGGCTTCTCAAAATATTAAACATAGAGTTACCACATGACTCAGCAACCTATCTTCTGGGTATCTATCAAAAAAAATTGAAAACATTTATTTGCAAATATATATATATACTCCTATGTTCATTGCAGCATTTTTCATGGTGGCCAGGACAGGGAAACAACTGAAGTACCCTTGAATAGATAATTGGATAAAGAAGTTTTGGTACATACATACGATGGGATACTACTCAACCATAAGAAAATATGAAATACTGCCATTTGGAAAAACATGGATGGATCTTGAAAATATCACACTAAGCAAAATGAGTCAGAAAAAGTTAAGAACTATATGATTTCATTCATATGTGGGGTATAAATCTGAAAGCAGCAAGTGAACAAATAAGAAAAACAAACAAACAAAAACTCATAGACACAATCAGTATTGTGGTTACCAGAAGGAAGAGGGGGTAAGGAGCATTATAGGGTAAAGGTGGTCCAATATATAGTGAAAGATTTAACTTTGGGTTGTTGGCACACAACACAATATACAGATGACCTATCATGGAATTGCACAACTGAAACCTATATAATTTTATTAACCAATGTCACACCAATAAATTTAAAAATAGATTCATATTATAGATCAATTTGGGCATACTTTAGTTAATTTTGTTACAATAAATCTGACCAAAATGTAGCTTCTCTTTCCTTAATAAATAAAGTGTGAAAATTGTGCCTCACTAAAGCACATCAATAAAGAAGGAGAAAAAAAATTTAAGGCCAAATAGAAATTCAGGAGTTGAAAAGCACAAAAAAACTGAAATAAATTTTACTGAAAATACAAAGGAGAAAAATAATGCAGAGGAGAAATATACAAAAAAAATGTAAATTTGAAGACTGAACAATTGGAAATTCTCTGTTCTGAAAACTAGACTTAAAAAAGAATGAAGAAAAATGAACAGTTAGGATACTTGGGATACCATCAAAAATACAAATTAACACTTAATGAGAGTTTCATAGGGGAGGAGATAAAGAGGCAGGTAAAATATTCAAAGAACAAATGATAAAAGCATTAATCTGATGAAAAAATTAAAATGGTAAAAAATTAATACATATATCCAAGAAGCTCAATACACTCTAAATGTTATAAACTCAAAGAGATCATACCTAGACACAACATAATCAAACTGCCAAAAGCCAAAAACAAAGAGAATCTTGAAAGTAGCAACAAAGAAACAGTATCTCAGGTATAAGGGACCCTTAATAAAATTAAAAGCTGACATCTCATCAGAAACCATGGCATCCAGAAGTCAGTGAATGGCATTTAAACTAAGAAAAACAATATCAGCCAGAAATTCTATAGCAAGCAAAAAAATTTTTTAATTTTAAAAACCCCTGAATGGGTGGCTCAGTTGGTTGGAGCATTGTCTCCTACACCAAAAGGTTAAGGGTTTGATTTCCAGTCAGCATAACTGGAATGAACCTGCATACCTGGATTGCAGGTTCAATCCCCAGTCAGGGTGCCTACAGGAGGCAACTGATCAATGTTTCTCTCTCGTCTCTCTCTCTCTCTCTCTCCCCCTGCCCAGCTTCCTTTGTCTCTAAAATAAATATATCTTCAGGTGAGGATAAAAAATAAAATAATACAATAAAATAAAATAACATTTACCCAAAATGGTTCATAAAATTCCACATCATCTCTGGTAAAATTGGGCCAGGTAAGCTTACACATTAGCATTATTGTTAGACAACGTGAAGGGAACAGGTATTTAACCTATAAGAGGCAAAGTTGTAGATTGAGAAGACCCAATGAGAACTGAACAGGCCACAAAACTGATGTTTGGAGAATTTCATGTCTTCAAAGCTTGGCTAAAGTAAAGCCATTCACCAGTTAAGAGCTAGACAATTCCTCCTAATTCTGGACTGGTGAAACTCAGCAAAACAGCTCTCAGGGACTCCAAGGCAAGACTAAGGGAGAATTTTGAAATGGTTACTGTGGTAGACAGAACCTAAGATGACACCCAATGATCTCCCCTTAAGTGTGGGTGAATTCGTTACCTGCATCTAATCAACAGCATACAAAAAAAACTAAAAGGATTTGAAAGATGTAATTAAAGTCGCAAATCAGTTGATTCTGGGTTAATCAAAAGAGATTACTCTGGGTAAGCTTGCCTTAATCAGTTGAAAGCTCTTCAAAAGCCATCTCGGTCCTTCCCCAAGTGAGAAACTATCCTTTCAGGCTAGATGATATAAGAGGGCCACATAGCAAGGTAGTCTCTAAGAACTTCAAGCCAACAGTCAGAAAAAAATCAAACGAACGAAGACTTCAGTCCTTCAAATGCAAGGAGCTAAATTCTGCCAACAACCTGAGATATATTGAAAGCAATCTTTCCTCAGTTGAGCCTTTGATAAGATCCCAGCCCTGGCTGACACTTGTATTACAGCCTGATGAAACCCTGAAGCAGAGAGCCTGGTTTCAGGGTTTTCAGACTTCTGACCAATAGAAGCTGTAAGATAATAAGTGAGTATTGTTTTAAGCTGATAAGTTTGTCATAATTTGTTACATAGCATAAAAATCTAATACAAAGTCTTCAGGAAAATTTTGTCCAAAGAATACCATTTTGAGGAGACATTCTGAACTCCTGAGCTCCTGGGGCCAATTTAAGAATTATCCTATAGAACCTAAGCATGAACTCTTCACATAAACTTTTCCACTTAGAGACAACACTCAAGATACCAGACAAATAAACAGATTATGGAAGCGTATGTCCGAAAGGTAGAAAACAATTTCACCAAGGAACAATATAAATCTGATGAGATTACCATAAACATTCCAAAGGACTTCATTTCTAGGAAAATAATATAAACTCAATGCTGAAAGCACCCAAGAAAATATTAGAACCCGATTGAGCATGAACTTTCCTCTTAGTTAAGGTCTGGTGGCTATTGCATAGTAAGAGACACAATGGGTCTCAGATATGTACACTAAATTTGAAGGTCCTAGTCTAAGTCGGTGATGGCTTTAACTGAAACTCAGTCTACTATTTCTGTCAATTTCCTTTGGTCAAAGACAAGCTAGGGACACACCTATAGTTAAACAGTTCGGGTTAATTACTAGGTATAGCAAATGAGAATGTGCATCACGGGGTAATATGTGATATCTCAGTAAGAGGCTATTTAGAAAGGACTTATAAAATTTGGAATTGTGTTAGATTTTGGTGATATTTTAAGGAAACAGGCTTGTCTTTGAGTTGGATGATGTCAGAAAGTGAGGCATCCACCATTTCTGTGTTTGGGTGTCTTAATAAATCTCATCCAGAATTAAAGAAAACAAGGGTGAAACTAAATCTGTAATTGGTAAAGGAGCATTAGTCTCTCATATCACTGAGACAGAAGAGCATTTGGTATTTTGTGGCTTGGACAATGCTCACATTTTGTTTGTGTACAAACATCATTATGAAATGGTCTTGTTTTTGACTCGGTCCTTTATGATGAGAGTGGCCTTATGTATATTAGTGTTCTATGACATTATTTATTATAAAAGGAACATACAGTCTATGTGAGAGTACCAGTTTAGCTCCAGGATATCAGGGAATGCTTTTATGTTTCTCAGAACCATACCAATGCTAACCTCCTTGTCAATTTGAGGTGCCATGACTTGATGTTCAAGTGTTAGCTGTTTCTAGAGTAGATCTGCTTAAAATTGATGCCTTTCACTGTGACAGATGAAAAATATACGAAGAAAATGTCTGTCCATTAGTCTAGTCAAAAGCAAAGACAACAGCCCTGCCTGGTGTGGCTCAGTGGATTGGGCACAGGCCTCTGAATCAAAAGGTTGCCTGTCCAATTCCCAGTCAGGGCAGATGCGTGAGTTGCAGGCCAGGTCCCTGGTTGAGGGCATGAGAGAGGCAGCCAATCAATGTTTCTCTCACATATCAATGTTTCTCTCACATATCAATGTTTCTCTCCCTCTCTTTCTGCCTCCTTTCCCCTCTCTCTTAAAATAAATAAATAAATACAAAAGTAAAGGCAACAGCTTGATGTTGAAGAAAAGAAAAAGGAGTTGATTAGCAATTATCCACTATCAATTTTTGGCAGCAAATCACTATTACTACTTTTCTTTCCTTTATATTCTGCTTAATTAGTTGATTCACACTTTCATGTAATAATAAAAAATTACCTGAGCAGCAATCAGAACTCAACGTTTTCCCATTTACTTCATTGAGTGGATGTTGAAAATATAGTTTACCCTACTTCTGTATTGTTATTGTTTACATATTTGAATACACCATTTTTACATGTTCAACCCGTGTGTGTGTGTGTGTGTGTGTGTGTGTGGTGTGTGTGTGTGTGTGCCATTCTGAGCCCTGAAACAGGGTAAGATATATTTTATCATAGTATATGTAAAGTAATTTTGTTTTGGCACAAATAAGGATACCTAAGGGATATATGTATATGATATATGTATATGTATCTACTTGGATATATAAGGGACTCATCCTCACCCCAGGATATATGATTATTATTATGAAAATTTGACTGAAAGCTCCCCAAATGTATCCCATGTGGAGAAATTTTAATGCCATATATAAGAACCCCAACGATACCACAGAAAGGCAAACCATTGTGGCATACTTTCTGTAACATAGAGCTCTATTTAATTATTTGCATGTGTGATTCACTTGTTCAGGGAGTTTTGAACCAATTCAATCTATGAACCTATTTTCTAGCAGATATGGAGGGAAGTATGATCTAAAATTTAAAATATGTTGACAAAATGTGAGCAGTTTCTATACTTTGAAATGGTATCAATGCAGCCGGGGAGACAGAATTAAGAATGGAGAAATTAGTTGTGCATCATTAGCTGGAATACTGTAGTTAGAGAAAGCATGAATAAAGAGGATGAAGTACAACGATGAGCCAGGGAGAAAAGAGACTAAGTGAAAGGTGTGAAGTGGCCCTGCCAACGCCCACTGACAATGGATAAAAAGTGCTAGTGATATTTGCAATCCCTGGATTTGCAAAGCTCAGACAGGTAGTCGGGCTTTCAGTGAAGATATATGTATGATGTTGTCAGGGGGAATGTTCAGGACACATAACTCTCCAGCCCACAAAGCAGTGTAAGCTCATGGCAAGGTAAGAGTAAAAAGTAAAGACAGTCCCCAAACCAATATTCAGTGAGACCATTATTGATTACCAGCTATAACAGTTGCATGGGGTGACTCTTCAGTACCAGGTCAGCAAATTTTTTCTGAAAGGGCCAGGTTGTAAGTATTTTTGCCTTTCTAAGCCACATGATCTCTGTCACAAGTCCCCAGCTCTGCCTTTGTAGCCCAAAAGTAGCCTACCTAAAAATAGTCACATGGCCATGTTCCAATAAAACTTTATTTTTCACATGCCATGAAATTTTCTGATTTAATTTGTTTCAACCATTTAAAAATGTAAAAATATTCTTAGTTTTCAGGGCATAAAAAAATAGGTGACGGGCCATATAGTTGGACAGCAGGCCATAATTTATCAATACTAATCCCTGCTTTAAAGTATAAATTCCTAAATAGCAAAACTATTCATTAAACACTATGCAATGCCTCAACTGATCCAAACAGGGCAGGGTACTCAGCTCTTAGAATGTATCCTTATTCTCCTGTTTGAAAATATTTTTCCTGCTTCACTTTGCCTTCTCCAAACCCTTCTAGACTCTGGTGTTTTGATCTGTTATTTTTACCTTGTCTCTATAACCTTAGGCCAGTGTTCCCAGATAGAAGCCTTATCTCCTTAACAGTCAAAAGTTACTAAACCAGGGACTTTGACTTTATGTCAGATTATAGCACCACTACAATCGCCACCATTACAGTGCTTATTCCTCTGTTGAAATGACATTTGTCTGTTTTTTTGGAGTACTTTCCTCTCAAGTCCAGCCAAAATATAAGGCTTCCAAAGTTCCCTTCAAACCGATCACCTTTCTCACAATATCAGATCATTTACCAAGCTTCCTATTTCTGTTATCGGTTTTACACTCTTTAAGGTTGAAAATATTACCTCGTTTTTGCATATTTACCCTTCTCCAAATCCCAATCTCTGCCACTGCCATCTAATCAGATGCCAAGTTCTCTAGGTTCTTAATATTATCATTATAACCTATTAAAGGCCATACTTACATTATGTCATAAAAAATTGTTGTTTATCTTTTTGGGTTGTAGAAAAATGTACATATAGATCCCAGAACAGTTGATCTGGTCAAGTCATCTTAGCAACCAAAGAATAAACAAGAGTAAGCAATTTAGTTACAAAGTGATTAACCTGCCAAAAATCAGTCTGGCTTGTAAATCTGAAATCAGCTTTATTCCAAGTGTTTTCTCTAGCTCTTTGCATTTCAGCCTAATGACATTTTAGAGTATACAGAAACAGGAAGCCAGCAATGCTTATGCTGAGATCATCTTTGGTTCTTTTCCTTGATCAGATCTCTTACAGCTGTGGGGTAACTTATACCAGATTCTCATGGGGAGAAAAATGCTTTCTGATTCAAGAAGTTACCATAGAATCTGGCAGCTTCCGATTGTTTTCCAGTAATTCAATCATTTATCTCATCACCCTGATGTGTTTTGGGTTTGGTGCATAAAATGTAGAGATTTTCACATTTATTCAGAATCCTTGAAAGTCATAGAGAGGACAAAGATGCTGCCACTTCATATTAGTTGTTTGCAGATGTTATTTTTTAAGGTACTGAAATGTTATTCAAGAAAAAAGTTTCCTAACACTAAAAGACTCAATATATCCCACATCAGCCTTTTCTAATATATGGTCTATTCAGGTTTCAGGATTGAAACTTTATCCAGTCTCATTCTTAATAAAGAATCATTACTTCAACAAAATTCTACTCTCATTCCCAGAAATGTTGGTGAATTTCATGGAAATTTTAATATACAGGCAAAATATCAGATTGCCAAAGATCATATTGATAACATCCAGTGTTGGTGAGGATGTGGGAATAAGATATATTCAGACAATGTTTTGAAAGGCAATTTGGCAATATCTAGAAATATTTTCAATGCATATACCCATTGACCCAACAATTCCACTTTTAGAAAACACTCACCTAAGTGTTTATGAGTATAGGAATGCAAAGAAACTCAACAGGATAGTTCTTCATTGTTGCAAAACAATTCTGGGACGACCACTGCTACCTTAAATTAAGGCAGCAGGCAAATTAATGGAACCCTAATTCAACAAAACTACTGACATAGCACCGACAACTATTTGAAGCCCTTTACATCTATTAATATATGTAAACCTAGCAACTACCTGATCATGTGGAAAGCACAATTAGAAATAGTTGCCCTTTTTCTTTTAGTTTGTCCTGGTTTACTAAGGAAGAAACAAATATCCAGAGAGTTGTAATTTGTCCATGTGAATTCATGAAATACCTGGGTCTCTTCTCTCCCCACCTTCCACATTGCGCTCTGACTATGTAGACTAGAGAGTCTCTTGAATATAATAAACTATACACAGAAAGTCAGAGATGTTGAGAACACTAACATATATATTTTATTAAATAAAAAGTTCATTATAGACTAAGGATTCTCAAACCTATATACGCAAAAGCTTTTTCCTAAACTTCAAATTTATATTTCACAAGTGCTTGCTAAAAAACTTTACATGAGTATCTCACATGAACTCAAATTCAATATGTTGAAAGTTGAACTTACCATCTTTTCCTCAAACTCTCTTCTCTTCCCATGATCACACTACCATACAATACGGTTGCTCAACTCAGAAACCTGAACATTATCCTTGATTTCTCTATTATTCCCCAATGAATCATCAATTTGTAATAATTATACCTCCAAAAAGTCTCTTACACTCACCCACTTTTCTCCATTCTCATTCCCACCACTCTACCTCAGGTCACCATCATTCACCACATCCTCACTGTTTCCAGAGAAAGCCCAACACAAAAGACTGGTTCTTTTACTTTCTCCCCTGCTCCTGACCCTTCAATGGTTCACAGTAGCTTTTAGGATAAACACATATTTCCTCACATGGTTTGTACGTTTCTGCATGACTTAGACCAATCTTATGTGTTCATTTTCATGTCTCATGAATTCCTATCTTGTACTCTCATCTCTGGCTATAATAGAGATCTCTTTCCTGTTCTTAAGCTTGATTACATTTATCTCTATGCCCCTCTGACAGCTTGACTCTTCCCTTAGCACAATACTTATACTACTATTTTGCAAGTATCTGTTTGCTGTACTGTGTATTTACTACTATTATGTATAGATAGTTTCATAACAGCAAGAACCATATTATCCTTGCTATCACCAGCATCTAGTCTGATACATAATAGACATTTGGTAAACAGTTGCTTAATTAATGAATGACTTAACTTCAATTTTTGGTGTCTGAACCTAACATAAAGTTAATGGATTTTCAGTTCAAGACCCAATTAATGCTTTCATTCATCATCTGCTCAGAAAAAATAATTATCTCTGGAAAAATATGAATATCTTTCCCTCACTTTTGTTTTTGATCTAGTAGGCTTGGGTTGTGGGTATAACTGTTTAAAGCTGGAAAGACTGATAAAAATGCATTTCATAGAAACTGTGAGCTCAAAAGAAACTGTTAATTTTGGTTGATCAACTGGCAAATTTACTGCAGATAAATTTAAACTGTCTCTTCCTTCCCCTTGATTCAAGCCAGAGAACGTTCGTGCATTTCTTTCTGAACTGTTTGTGTCTGAGGGAACTCTTTCTACCTTAGAATAAGGCAATGTGTCTCTTCTCAGGGTGTCCCATGTTTCTCCCATTTTCTTGTAGCCCCAGCTCTTTCAAAGATGCCCTAATTTTTTGTCAAATTTAGACTACAGATGTCTAAAGACATCTTTGGTTCAGAGGCGGGCTTTCCAACTTTCAAAGGACACCTTTAAGTAGGCATCTAGGCAGGATTAAAAAAAATGCATTCTCATTACTCCTGAAAGATAGGGAAACCAATTTCTCCTAAAAAGTCATTTGCTCATAAAATTTTATTTCTTTTTTCTCTTCAAACATGTAAATTTACCAGGGACTTCATAAATACTTGTTCTATGAAAAAATTACTGAAAATAATGAATACAGAGCACAAATAAGCCATTTTTACTGACTACATAACTTGAGCAAATCACTAAGCCTCTTTGAATCTCAGTTTGTTCACATGTAATGTACAGAAGAAAATATCTACTTTAAAGCTTATGAAAATTAAATGGAAAAAAAGGCATGTACCTGGTATATAATAGATTCACAATACATCACAATCATTATGATCATCCAGCCATATATATCGAAAATCTTAGAGTTGCCTTTAATGCTTCCACCTTCCTTATTCACCAAACCAAAGCGACCTCCATGTCCTGTTGACTTCATCTTCAAAATATCTCTCAGATTCATCTCTTCTCTATTTCCACTGTTACAATATATGCTCAGCCTTTCCTCTGTTCTTTATATTGCAACAGCTCTGGAAATGTTTTCTTTCCCCTTCAATACTACCAAATTTATCTTCCTCTAATGCAAGCCTAATCAAGTTTTTCCCCTGCTTAAAAACCCTTTAGTAGTTCCTCATTTGCTGCTAACTCAGATCCAAAGTGAAGTTGATCTTCAATTTTCTCCACATTCTTGCCCCGTCCTAACTTTCCAATTTCATCTTAGCCTAACTTTCCCTCAGCCACAAATGAACACAGCCAAACACGCCTCTGGACTCGGGTTCAAAGGACATATGGTAAGGGTTCCATGTTTAATCAGACAAAAAGCAGGCAGTCTGAACCACAGAGATGTATAAATACAAATTTCCTGAAACTCAATTACTATGGTATAGAAAAGATGTTTGCGAGATTTTACATTTTGGGGTTATGGTTGTCCCCTCAATTTTGAATGCTCCTCGTCTTGTCTGTTTTCCATTTTTTCACTTTGAGCTTATCTAAATCGCATATTTAAAATCTAGAACAAAGGCTACTTCTTCCATGAAGCATTCCTAAATTTTTCAGAATAATTACTCAACCCTAAGAAACTTGGTTAATAAATCCATTGCGGGTCTCTCTAAGCATGCTTTGTATAATAGTTCACATGTATGTTGTTTCTTAAACAGCAAAATCCTGAATGGCATGGATAATGTGAAGTTCCAACAGAAACCTAGAGTTTATCCTTTTCTAGAACTAATAGGAATGGCCTCTCTCCCCAACACACACAGACAGGGTGTACATAAATGAATTAATATACACCAAAAACTCTTTTTGTTTGACTGCAAGAGAACTGGAGAAGTATTTCTGCAGTAGGCTTACAGGAAAAAAAGTCAGAGAACTTCGGTATTGCATCAGCATTGGAAAAGGGCCCCGGACAAATCCTGCTGGGAGTTTGGCTATCGAATTCCTAGTTCCCACACCAGATGCTATATACCCTTACATGACCTCTGTTAAGCCGTGGTGATGATGCCTGTATTCATCATATGGGAGCCCCAAGTAGGTAACTTATGAAGTTTGAAGGCTGGACTGAATGTCACAATCAATTCCTCTGTACTTTTCTATCACAGACAAAAACCCTACTAATTCCAAGTGGGCTATGGAGACTCAGATTCAGAAAACAAGAGGGTTCCTGAGTCATTGTGTCTTTCCATTCTGGTCTAGTAGCATTCCATTTCTTTCTTTTGACACTGGTTATACGCTGGGCTCTAGTCTCAGAGGCCAGTCTGAGAACGGCAACAGAGGCTACAGATTTAGCAATGGTGTGTCACTATGAATCAGTAGCTGGAAATGGAGAATCATTTCGCTGGAAAATAGAGAAGCAGTTTACAGGGTTTTTGCATACTGAACTATAAGATCATCTCCCAGAGCTAAGTCTTTGGGTGCTTTCCAAAGTGCAAATAAATGTCAGGCCAGTGTGGAAGAGTTTCTCAGCAGGGACTCCAGACAATAAATGACTGCTTAATGAAGGTCAGGTGCTAGGCTAGGCAGTGAGGGGAATCATTTCTCCAGAAGGGTCAAAGCCAAATGGCCAGTCCAAAGCTAGCACGAAGAAGAAGTCAGAAGGAGGTCACTAAACTGCCATCAAGGACTTAGGCAGGCCAGAGAAAAGGATTTCAGGGCACGATGTTACACAGGATCGGCGCTGAAGAAAATAAATTTAGGAGCTGTATGCCCTCTTAACTAAACGACATAGCTCTCCTATCTCAGATACCAGGTATTGTTTGTTTTTTTAAAAGGCTTGGTGCTTTAGACACCGATTTTTGATCCTTTCTGTTAGCAACAGAGTTGTATGCTTTACTGTTCTCAACCACAGTGGTGGTTCCCCATAACTGATGTGAGCAAGTTACAGAGGGAATGCCCCCATCCTTAATCAAAGTGAGGACACTGTACCACAATCCCAGAGGTGCAAACAGTGCACTAAAGAGAAAACAAAAACTTGTGCTATAACACCATCTACTGGAAAATAAAAGAAAGTACCCTACCTTTCACCTGCTGAATTGTTCAGAGCAAGTAAGTGTAGAAATAAGAAGAGTTTGCTACCTCAAATGTTCAGGCAGAAAAACAATTCATCAAATAACACGAACAAGCAAGGGAACATAACATGGAAGCACAGAAACAAAATCAAAAGTCTCCAGAAATCAAATTTAAAGTCATGGAAGACTGTAATTTAAATGACAGAGAATTTAAGGATGCAGTTATGAAGAAGCTTAACATGATACAAGAGTTCTCAGAAAGGCAGTTTAATGAGTTCAGGTATAAAGTTACTTAATGAAAAGAGCTTTTCACCAAAGATATTGAATATGTAAAAAAAGAACCAAACAAAATTTCTGGAGAAGAAGAAGTCAATAAATAGGATGAGAAATGCATTAGAAAGCATTGGGAATAGAACAGACCAGATGGAAGAGAGAATTAGCAAGTTTGAAGATAAAAAGGTAGAAATGGCCCAGGGGGGAGGAAGAGAGAGAACTAAGAGTTTTTTTAAAAAAAGAATTCCATGATAACTATCTGACTCCATTAGGAAGAGCAACATAAAGACAATAGATATTCCCGAAGAAGAGATGGAGAAGGGAACAGGAATTGATGAAAACATCCTAAGCCTATGGAGAGAACTGTACTTACGAATAGAGGAAGCTAACACCTAATTATATCAACACAAGAAGACATTTTCCAAGATGCATTTTATTCAAACTGCCATAAAGTAATGACAAAGAATGTTCAAGGCAGCCAGGGAGAAAAATTCTAATCTGCATCAGAAACGCCATATGATTATCATGAAATTACACAGTAGAAACATTACTGTGAGATCCAAGATGGCAGAGGAGGGAGTGGAAGCTACACTGACCTCCTCCCAGGACCAATCTGGAATTACAACTAAATCGTTGAGAAATCACCTGGAACAAACAACTGAACAATAGCAAGAAAGGAGCCTTATAACCTCGAACAGACAGAAGAATCAGCTTTAACACAACTTGACTGGTAAGGAGTGCAGAGGAGACCCCAGAGGGCTGGCTGGGCACCCACAGGTGGTAGCAGAAGCACCAGAGGGACATTTCAGTGGCCAGGGGTTTCCCCTTGAGAAGTGTAGGGTCTGAACCCTCTGAACCCCAAGCTGGGCCCCCAAGCGTACAGCACCAGAGCCCAAAAGTATCCAGATAACATCCAGCTGTGAATAGCAGCAGCAGGGTTTCTCTCTACCAGGGACAGACGGCTAGAAACGCAAAGAGCCTTTTAAAGGGCCAATGTATAAATTTTCATTTGCAGCCACTTACCTTGGCCTCCAGCAAAGGGAGGGCATAATGGACGAGAGATGCTGGAGAAGAGACCAGGGATGGAGGCTTTGGGGAAAGAACTGAGGGAATAGCCACCAGGATCCATGTGCTGAGTCATCACCCATACTGCAGGAGCCATCTTGCTTGGGCAAACCACCCTCCCCCAGTGGCATCAGCCTGAGGGGAGGCAATAGGCCCGCCTGCAGGAATTACTCTGCCCCAGCCTGTAGCGTTTACCTGACTGCTGAGTGCAGAGTGACTAGATTAACAGCTGAAGGAGACAGCCACAGAGAGTGGATCCCTGGTAGCCACAAATAGACTGCCCAAGGTCAGACAGGGTCGCCACCTGACATCACCAGAGGCAGATCCAGAAAGAAAAAACAGTGGTAAATACTAGAGATTACTGAGATGAAATCCACCATGATCTTCTTCATGATTAGCGATATTTTCTCTCCTGCATAGTTTTTTAAACATTCGTTTCTTGTCCTTCAAGTTTGTGCATATTAAGTCACTAGATTTTATATTATAGTTTATTTCATATCCCCTATTTTGCTCCTCCCTTCTTTTACCGTGTTTCACCTTCTTCTTCCTTCTTATTTTCATTTTAAATTTTGTTTTCTCTCTTGCTACAACTTGTTTCCATTCTGCACTCTTAGTATTTCTTTCCCCTCCCACCTCTCAAAACCGTTTTTCATGTCACTGGTCATCTCACAATATTTTTCCTGCTCTTAAAATACCTGTGTTCTCTCCCCACCTTTATCGATCTTTGCTCGTTGGTTGTGGATAGGGTGGTTGTTGTTGCATTTCTTCAATTTTATCTATAGATCTTCACTATTTTGGTATTTCAAATCTCAAATTTTACCATTCCCCTCTCCTACTCCATTCTGCTGCCTTCTTGCTCTTTCTTTTTTCATCTCAAATTTTAATTTTTCCCTGCCTTAGCCTGGTTTTTATTCCTCACTCTTAGTATTCCTTCTCCCTCTATCATCTCAAAATCACTTCCCTTTCCTCTAGACATCTCTTAAGCTTTTCTTTATTTTTTCCCAGTTACTTCCATCACACCTATATTAATCTTAGCTCATGTGTTGTTGGTAGTGCTGTGGTGGATCTTTTTCTCCAACTTGTTCCTATTTTTTTACTTATTTACTTATTTTTTCCTTTTTCTTCCTCTCACTTCATTTTTTCTTAGTTTCTGTTTAAACCTAATACTATACATTTCCCTTCTCTCACTCCATTCTTCATTGCCTTTTTTATTTACAATGTAAATTTCATTTTCTTTCTCTCTTTGCCTAGTTCCAATTCCCTACTCGTATTATTGCTCCTCCCTCTACCCTCTCAGAATCATTTTTCTTTCAGTTAGTCATCTCATTTTCATTTCTCCTTTCTTATAATACTGTTAATCCCTTTATACCGTTATTAATACTGGTTCATTTGCTGTTGATAGTGTGAATATGGGTGGGAGTTATTTTTGCGGGTGTGGGTTTGTTTCCTGGACTGTGTGGTTGTATTCTGGCAGGACCCACACAACAGCATGCAAGATGTGGTGGGTGGTGTGACCCTCAGTCAGCCAGGAAGACGGAAGGACCTACCAAAGAACGACTCAACAACAACCAAAACCCAATTACAACCACAGAACCCACATAAACAGCATAAAAGGACATCTGAAGAGCATCAAGTTCAGGAGCTCAAGGACAATGCACCACTGAATAACACAGGTCTCCTACCATAGAAGTTCATGCTATGAAGACAGGGTGTCAAAGCAGATCAACCTAAGAAGCAGAAGCGAACAAGAAGAGGCTCACAAATAACAGGAAGACAAACAACCCTCAATAAAAAGGAAAGAAAGAATTTTCAGAAAGAATGCTAAATGAAATAGAGGCAAGTAAACTCTCAGACACTGAGTTCAAAATAATGGTTATAAGAAGCTCAATGTGCTAAGAAAGAACTACAAAGAACTCCAGGGAAGCTACAAGGAAGTTACTGCAAACTACAGCAGCATGAAAAAGGACATAGAAACTATCAATAAGAGTCAGGATGAAATGAAGAATAATACAATTTCTGAACTGAAGAACACAGTAGAATGAATCCAAAGCAGGCTAGATGAAGCAGAGGATCAAATCAGTGAGCTGGAGGACAAGGAAGAAAAAAGTTCCCAGAAAGAGCAAGAAAATGAAAAAAACCTCAAAAAGAATGAAAAGAATTTAAGGGAACTGCAGGACAACATGAAACATAATAATATCTGTATCATAGGAATACCAGAAGGAGAAAAATAGGAGCAAGATATGGAAAACCTGTTTGAAAAAGTAATGACAGAAAACTTCCCTAACTCAATAAGCAAAAATATAATACAAGTCCAGGAAGTACAGAGGGTCCCAATCAAGATAACCCAAAGAGACCCACTCCAAGACACATCATAATAAAAATGGCAAAATTTAAGGACAAAGAGAGAATCTTAAAGGCAGCAAGGGGGAGAAATAGCTAGTAACATACAAGGGAGCGCCGATAAGGCTATCAGCTGATTACTCAACAAAAACACTACAAGCCAGAAAGGAATTGCAAGAAATATTGCAAGTAATGAAAAGCAAAGGCCTGCAACCAAGACTACTCTACCCAGAAAGGCTCTCATTTAAAATGGAAGGCAAAATAAGGAGCTCCCCAGACAAAAAAAAAAAAAAAAAAACAAGGCTAAAAGAACACATCTCCACCAAACCAGCATTGCAAGAGATGCTAAAGGGACTGCTTTAAGAAGATGAAAGAAAAGAAAGAGAGAGGAACACAGGAACAAGAGGAAAAATGGCAATGAATAAGTTCCTATCAATAATAACCTTAAATGTAAACATGGCCCACATATATGCCATCTACAACAGATGCACCTCAGAACAAAAGATATACATACACAGAGTGAAAGTGAAAGGATGGAAAAAATATTCCAAACAAATGGACCTGAAAAAAATAGCTGGGGTAGCAATACTTACATCAGACAAAATAGATTTCAAAACAGAGGCCATAAAAAAGACAAAGACACTATATAATACTTAAGGGAATAATCCATCAAGACGATATTACCCTTGTAAGCATATATGCACCCAACATAGGAGCACCTAAATATATAAGGAAAATCTGGGAGGATTTCAAGAAAGATATCGACAGCAACACAAAACACACAAGTCCAGGACCAGATGGCTTTATTGTTGAATTATATCATGTGTTCAAAAGAGGTTTAATTAGAAATCCTTCAAAATTTCTTTTTAAACATTGAAGAAGAGTGAATACTCCCTAACTCATTTTATGAGGGAGGCCAAAATTACTCTGATACCAAAACCAGGCAAGGGAAACACACAAAAAATAAAACCATATACCAATAACTCTGATGACCATAGATGCAAAATCCTAACCAATATACTCTCAAATCAAATATAGCAATACATTAAAAGGATCAACATCACAATCAAGTCAGGTTCATTCCTGAAATACAAGGATGGTTCAAAATCTGCAAAACAATCAATGTTATATAGACCACATTAATAAAATTTAAAAAGCAAATTATATGATCATCTCAAAAGATGCAGGAAAAGCATCCTACATGATACAGTGTTCCAGTGCCAAAAAGAGAAGTCCCCATAACTTTTGGCTGTGAAACCTGCAGGTGACTATTAAATTTCATAGGGATTTTGGCTGAGTGAGGCAGAGGCTGCTGAAGTCCCAGGTGTTCCTCTTAAAGGGCCAGTCCATGGACTTACTCTGACTTACTTGCTCTGCATTCCAGCTCTGTGGCAGCAGCTCAAAGGTACCAGGGACATACAGGAAAGGGCTAGAGGAGCAGCCTTCATCCAAAGAAAAGTGCTGGCAGAAGCCATTGTTTCTTTACTGAGCACAATACCTACAGGTGCAAGGGAGGGTGCACCATATTTAAGTCTCCATCAACCCAGCTACATTGTTCACCCTGCCTGGGTGATTCACTGAGACCACACCTGACCCAACTTGTGGGCCCACCCAACCTGCTTCTAGTGGCTTTTCTATACAAACAGCCTCTCTTGGCTCATGAGGTGGGCTTTCCTAAAACTTCTCAAAGGTTCACAGACCTCAAAACAAGCAGCTTCTGGCCTCAACATACCCCATAACTCTTGCTAAGTGGCCCCAGGCCCAGCACTAGCAGCAGACAGCCTTGTTTTGCAGTGTGGCCTCTCCAGGCACCCCCTAGCCCAGTACTAGTAGCAGCCACCTGCAGGTGGCTTTGTAGCTCATGCCAGGTGGCTCCAGGCAGAACACAGATGGTGGCCAACCTTGGAGTGCACACCTACACGCCTGATTCAGAACATGCTGGAGTATCACCCAACCCCCTTCAACAGCGATGCACTCAAGGGGCAGACTTGGCAAAAACCACAGCCCTGCTGAAGTTAGGTCTTCTCCATGGGTTGTCCTCTACACAGTAGCTTCCCTGATGTAGTCCCTGCTGGTCCTCATAGCTGATCAGCCTAGTGATTTTTCCCTCCCATTGATGTGTCAACAGCAATCAAAACTCAACTACAAAAGGAGGGTTCACAGAGACTACACAGGGGGTGCACCTTGAGTGCTCAGCTCAGGTCATTGGGAAGGCTGTGCCATTGGACTCCACAGGACAACTACTACATTAGGCCACCCTAGCAAGACTGGAAGACATAGCAGCTCTACATGATGCACAGAAACAAACACAGAGAGGCAGCCAAAGTGGGAAGAAAACAAACATGTTCCAAAATGAAAGAAGAGGAGAAATCTCTAGAAAAAGAGCTAAATGAAATGGAGGCAAGCCAAATACCAGACACAGTTTAAAACAATGGTTACAAGGATGCTCAAAGAACTTAGTGAGAACTTTAACAACATGGAAAATGAAAAGAAAACCATAAAAAAGAACCAGCAGAAAGAAAGAACACAATTTCTGAAATGAAAAATGTGACGAGGTCTGTCCAGAAAAAGCCCAACCATTGTTAATATAATAAGAATGGTGTGCAATTTCATGACATTAGTGTAAACTGGCAGCCAAGGAGAGTGGACTGAAATTTGCATGTGTGAATAATTATGAGTTCATGGTAGTAGTCAGAGGTGGTGGTAGACACCGTTGAGTGAACATGTGTACTGTGTGGCTGTCATATTCAAAATGAGTGAATAGAACAGTGAATCTGCATCCAATTTTGCATTAAACTTGAATGTTCTTCCATGAAAACTATTTGGATGATTCAGAAGGCCACAGCTATGGGAAACTGTTGATTAGTAACTTCATCATGACAACATGCCTGCTCATGCATCACATGTTGTGCAGATATTTTTGGTGAAACATCAAATCACCCAAGTGACTCAGCCCCCCTACAGCCCAGATTTGGCGCCCTGTGACTTCTGGCTTTTCCCCAAACTAAAATCACCTTTGAAAGGGAAGAGATTTCAGACCATCAATGAGACTCAGGAAAATACAATGGGGCAGCTGATGGTGACTGGAAGAACTGTGGGAGGTTCTAAGGTGCCTACTTTGAAGGGAACTGAGGCGTCATTGTCCTATGTACAATGTTTCTTGTATCTTCTTCAATAAATGTCTCTATTTTTCATATTACATGGCTGGATACCTTCTGGGCAGACCTTGTATATAAGAAGGAATAAATAGCAAATTAGATGAAGCAGAGAATCCAATCAGTGATTTGAAGGTAAGGTAGCAGAAAACACCCAGAGCAGCAAAAATAAATAAATAAATAAATAAATAAAAATAAGGAAAGTTTAAGAAACCTCTGCAACAACATCAAGAGTGGCAATATCCACATAATAAGTGTACCAGAAGAAAAAGGTAGCAAGCAACAACTTGAGAACTTATTCAAAGAAATAATGATGGAAATCCTTCCTTACCTGGTGAAGAAAAAAAACATGAGTCCAAAGAGCATAGAGAGTCCTGAACAAGATGAACCCAAAGTGGTCCGCACAAAGACACATCATAATTAAAATGCCAAAGGTTAAAGACAAAGAGAGAATCTTAAAAGCAGCAAAAGAAAAGCAGTTAGTTACCTACAAGGAAGTTCCCATAAGACTGTCAGCTGATTTCTCAACAGAAACTTTGTAGGTCAAAAAAGGATTTGGTGTGAAATATTTAAAGTGATTAAAAACAAGTACTTACAACCAAAATTACTCTACCCAGGAAACCTATCATTTAGAATCAAAGGACAGATTAAGCTCTTTCCAGACAAGAAAAGCTGAAAGGGTTCATCATCACCAATCCAGTATTACAAGAAATGTTATATGTACCACATTTTCTTTATCCAATCATCTATGGAAATATATTTTGGTTATTTTCATGTCTTGACCACCATGAATAATGAAGCAATGACCATAGATATGTATGCATATATCTTTGTAAATAAATGTTTTCAAGTTTTTCAGGAAGGTAACCCAGAAGAGGGGTTGCTGGATCATATGGCAACACTATTCTTAATTTTTTGAGGAGACTCTATACTGTTTTCCACAGTGGCTGTAGCAGATTACATTCTGAGCAGCAGTGAATGAGAGCTCCTTTTTCTTAATAACCTCTTCAACATTTGTTATTATTTGTCTTTTTGGTAATAGCCATTTTAACAGGCGTGAGGTGGTATCTAATTGCAGTTTTGATTTGCATCTTTCAAATAGTTGGTGAAGTTGTGGTACATATATGATGGAATACTACTCATGCAAAGAAAATATAAAATACTGATATTCACAACAACATGGATGGATGATGAGAATGTCATGGTAAGCAAAATAAGTAAGACAAAAAGTCAAGAACCATATGATTTCACTCATATGCGGGATATAAAACAAAGTAACAAATGAACAAAAAAACCCAAAAGCTCATAGACACAGACAACAGTATGGTGGCTATCACTGGGAAGGGAGGTGGGGTGGTTGTAAAAGATAAATCAGGTCAAATATATGGTGACGGAAAAAGATTTGACTTGGGTGTTTGCCCATTTAAAAAAAAAATGTGTGTTGAAGAAGGGCATTTTGGATTAATATAATGGAATGATCTATTAGCTTCATGAACTAGTATGTTTGAATTTCTCCCCATATTTGAGAAGTTCTCAGCCATTATTTATTTAAATAAGCTTTCTACTCTCTTTTCTTTTTCTTCTTCTAGAACTCCATAATTTTGATAGTGGGTTTTTTGATGGTTTCTCATGAATCACATAGGCCTTTTTCACTCTTTATTCATCTTCCTGTTTTTTCTCCACAGACTGTGTAATTTCAATTTTCTTATCCTCTATCTCACTGATTCTTTCTTCTATTTGGTCTACTTTGCTGTTGATGTTCTCTGTTTCATTTTCCATTTCATCCATTGAATTTTCCTGCTCCAGAATTTCTATTTGATTCATTTTTATGATTTCTATCTCTGTTAAATTTCTCATATTGAGCAGGTATTTTCTTGATTCCATTGAATTATCTCTATATTTTCCTATAGCTCCCTGAGTTTCCATAAAACAAATATTTTGTATTCTTTTGAGAAAATCATAGCTCTCCACATCTTTGTGTTCAACTACTACAAGATTATTGTGATTATTTATTGTCATATTTCTTTAAGTTTTCATGTTTCTTGAAGTTTTGCATTGTTGTTTTTACATTTGAATTAGCAGTTTCATCCTCCAGTTTTTACTAACTGCCTTCAGTGCAAAAATACCTTCCATCAATCTTGCTGTATGATTCTGAGGCGTTCTCGGGCCTCATATGTGTACACATGCTCCACACTTCTTGCTCCCTCTTGTGGCAGAATTCTTAAGCTTGTTTGTCTTTCCTTGATCCTACAATGAACCAGCCATCTGCTCATATTTTCTCTTTTGTTCTCCTGAGGGTGGCAGTGCAGCTCAAGTTTGTGGTTTCTCTCTTGCATGCACACCATGGTCTGCTTTGTGCATGCCTTCTGTCTGGTAGAGCTCCCTCTCATCACAGCAATCAAAAGTGTGCAGAGGGAGCCAGCTGGAGAATGTGGGGTATGTGGGTGCCTGTATGTTTGTTGGATGGGAGGGGATCCATTGGTAAGGTTTTCCTACAGGGACTTAAAGGCAGGCTTCCTGATGGAGTCTAGAATGCAGTCAGCAGGAACCATGTCCTTCTAATGCCCTCTGGAAATATTACATGCCACTCTCCCGATCTGCTCCTTCTCCCCACTCATAAAGCTTTTACTTTGATGCTACAAAGAGAAATGAGTTTCTTCACAGTATCACACACAACTGTGGAAGCTGGACATTCACTTATTGATTTTCTCTTTCCCCTGCAGGCAAAATTACACATTGTGTAGTTTAGCCCTAAACTCTACCACCTTGGGGAGGGATGATGCTGGCGAAAGCAAGCTATTACCCACTCCAATGCATGCAATCTAATTTTTATTGCTCCAATGGAGTGCTAGAAATATTTCTCTGGAAACCTGGGCATCCATAAAGGCGCTCTCATTTGTGGATGACCACCCAACTCTGGGTTTGGCAGGCACTCCCAGACTGTGGCCAAAAGGGGCCAGAACAACTTCACAGTCTCTTGTAGGTTCCACGCCTGGTACTAAAGTCTGTTTACTTATTACCCAATACACCAGTGAGCGAGACTCCTCTAGGTTTCTTAATGTCCCGTAACTCTCAAAGAGGTACTTCTGTTTGTGATGGATACTGAATTCTTGTTGTTGAATGGGGAAAAATATTAAGGATGTCTTATACCACAATTCTGACATCACCCCTCCCTCTTTCTCTCTCTTTATGTGTGCATTTCACCTCCTCTCTCTCTCCAGCCTGCGCCAATCTCTATTTAGCACATCATTTAATAAATCCAATAGGAATCAGTATTCTTTTTCCCAGGTTCAAAGGCTCTACAGTCCTATATACTCAATCTTTCTATTAGTCCTCAAGTTCAAAAAAGTATGACTGTGTTTTTATTTTCTTTCTCTTTCATCTTCTGTCACCAACATGCCAGAACCCATATTTTCTTGTCTGCTTTTGTGAAATGCCTTTTGGGTTTCCTTCTTGCTCTCCTTTCTTCCCGCCTCTTTAGTTCCCTAGTTTTTTCCTTTATAATCCCATCCCTGAAATATTTATAGCAGCCATTCGCTGTCCTCCATGACCTCAGGTGTTAGCCTCTTATTCTTCTAAGCTTTCACTAGGTCACTCCTTCATTCAGGTGCCTATAATGACTTCTTATCATCTATTACATCAAGTCCCAAATCCTTTGCCTGCCTTTCCAAGACTTCCTCAAGCTATTCCACCTATCTAACAAATTCCACTTCTCCAATGCTATGCAATTATACCACTGTTCTTCCTTATACTCAGCCCCATCTCACTGCTGTTGATACACTTCGTGCCTATTTTCTTTAACTCTTTGGTCACATTGTTTTTTCAACCCAGAGTATCTACTGTCTTCCTTTACGTTTTCTGATACATCTCCCCTTTAAATGATCATACCAAGTCCTGCATACTCTGTACACACATTGTTGCTCTCAATATCTTTTTTGTACTATTTTTGCATATCATATATATGTCTGTGATTCTCATGCTTGGCTCTGTCTCTGACTCAGGATTCTAAGGGAAGCATCTGTGAAATACTCATCACAGTCCCTAGGCACAATAAGTATTCAAGAACTATATTTTAGATAAATTGAAAAACTCTTAGTATAGAACTAAGTGCATAGTTTGCATTATCTGATAACAAGACACCAAAGAAATACCAGTTCATTAAAGTCAAGCTCTCTGCCTTATATAGATTTTAATGCTTTCCTGTGTCTAGCACATCAAAGGGTAGTCAGCACTACACTTTCACATGAATGAAAATTTTGCTTTGGGGACAGAGACTAAGTTTGAGCATATGTCTGAGAGCTATCTTTGGTTGGTTACCTGAATTATTAGGACTTTTAATATGGGACCTGGAGAAACTATGATTTATCAGGAAGACACTGGGTGCATTCAGAGTGATATTCAGGGTTAAACCATGGGAAGAATGAAGAGTTCTGTGAAAAATACATTAAAAACAAATAGCCAGTTTGCTATTTTTGTGAATTTTAGTTCTTTATAGTATAGGGAATAAACTAGACTCCTGAAAAGGCATCAGTTAATCCAAGAATGGCCTTTAGCAGTATATTCTGTGTAGATATGAGCACTAGTAGGGACCAACACCAGGACCTTCAGTCACCACTACTTATCCCTGTTGCCAGAGTAACCAAGTGGGAGCACCAAGAAGCACAGGAAGAAACCCATGGAATGTCTCTTAGCCCCAGCTTGAGTCAGTGGGATCTTTGAAAGTAATTTTCCTTTCTTTGAGCAAACAAATATATAGAAGACCATTTTTATAATTTTTTTCTCAAGCAAACTCAGACTTAAGATATCTTCTGGAGAGATTGCTTCTAACAGCTTTTCTATAGATCAAATAATTTCAACCCAGGGCCCCTCCCTGCAAGACTGACAACCATGGAGAAGCATGAGCAATAATTCATGTTTAACGAAACCACAGTAATGGAAAAGTTATTTCAATTTTCTCAAAAACAAACTTCTTTCTCTAAAGAAACTTTGCAGGCTAGAAGGGACTGGCAAGAAGGATTCAAAGGGATGAAAAGCAAGGACCTCCATCCAAGATGACTCTCTCCAGTGAAGCTATCATTTAGAATGGAAGGGCAGACAAAGTGCTTGACAGATAAGGTCAAGTTAAAGGAGTTCATCATCCCCAAGCCCTTATTATATGAAATGTTAAAGGGACTTATCTAGGAAAAATAATATCAAAACTATGAACAGTAAAATGACAACAAACTCACAACTATCAACAACTAAATCTAAAAACAAAAACAAACTAAGGAAACAACTAGAACAGGAACAGAGTTGTACAAATGGAGGTCATTTGGAGGGTTTCAGCAAGGAAGGGGAAGGGGGACAATGGGGGAAAAGGTGCAAAGATTAAGATTGGTAGGTACAAAACAGACAGGGAGATGTTAAGAGTAGTATAGAAAATGGAGAAGCCAAAGACCTTATATACATGACCCATGGCCATGAACTGAGCAGGGAATTGCTGGATGAAAGGGGGGTAATGGGCAGATGGGGGCAAAGGGGGAAAATTGGGACAACTGTAATAGCATAATCAATAAAGTATACTTTAAAAAAAATACACCCAATCAAATTCAGAGGAAAAAAACTCATTGAGACATGATATGGTAGTTACCAAACGGGAAGGAAGTGGGAGTGGGAAGAGGTAATAAAGAGTAAAAGGGGTCAAATGTATGGTGATAAAAGATTTGAATTTGTGTGGTAAAGGGACAATACAATATATGGATGATGTATTATAGATTTGTACCCTTGAAATCTATATAATTTTATTAACCAATGTTACCTCCATAAACTTATTTTTTAAAACTGAAAAATAAAGAATATATCCACCTTTATATTTATTGCAGCATTATTTACAATAGCTAAAATATGGAAGCAACCCATGTGCCCACCAGAGACAAGTGGATAAAAATGTTGTGGTATGTATAAAATCATATAGATAGATAGATAGATATTCCAAGTATGTATTATACTCAAAATATTACTTGGCCATAAAAATGAATGAAGTCTTACTATTTATGATAGCATGGATGGGCATAGAGGGTATTATGCTCAGTGAAATAAGTCAGTCAGAGAAAGAGAAACACCAATTTCACTTATATGTGGAATCTAAAAAACAAAATCAAGTAGCAAAAAAAACAGAGACAGATCCATAGACAAAGAACATGCTGATGGTTGCAAGAGGGGAGGGGGTTTGGGGGGCTGGGTAAAAAAGGTAGAGATTGAGAAATATGGATTGATAGTTACCAAATACTCATGGGTATGTAAAGTACAGCATAAAGAACACAGTCCATAACATTGTAAATATTACATATAGTGTCAGATCGGTGCTGAAAATATCAGGGGGAACACTTTGTAAAGCATATGATTGTGTAACCACTATGCTGTATACCTAAAACTCATACAAAATAATATTGACTGTAAAATATAATTGAAACTTTTAATTAAAAAAATAAAATACATAGCCAAGAACAATAAAATATATTCAGACAGAAGGGTAACATGCTGGGGACTAATCATATAGGGCATTGGAAGCAATCACAGTATGTTTAGTTTTTATTCTACGTGCAAGGAGTAGTTTTAGGCAGAAGTGTGATGTTATCTGGTTCTTTGTGTTTAAAAGATCGCTGTATTGTATGAATATGCTGTAAGACAGTAAGATGGAAACAGGGTGACCAGTAGGAAACCACTTCGAGCACAAAAGACAATGGACTAGAGTAGAAGCATGGTGGTTGTACACAAATAGATTTGCTAAATTTGGAAAACTAAGGCAGGAGCAAGGATAAGAAGGAGAGAGAGATGGAAAATAAAAGGTGTGGTATTTGAGATGCCAGTCACATCTGGAAACAAAACCAAATTAATAAATGGCTACCCAATCCTTAGAGACCACGAAACACCCCTGTGAAGACAGAAGAAAATGTATTTACCAAAACTCCCCTTAGAGATTGCACTTTGTGTTGTTGGAAAGATCACTTACTTGATTTAGAGATGGGACAATAATACTCCCCCATCCCAAAAATAGCATACCCAAATAAAATGAATGTTTCCTAAATTTTCTAGAGAAGGGAGAATGGGGCAATTTAATTGCAGGACTTTTATGTTGTTGAGAGGAATATACAGATTTGGAACCAAGAGCTGAATTTATTCAACCACAGCAGAAAGCAAGCTGCCATAGCAAGTCTCTGCCTCCTAAGCAGCTCTGCTTCTATGCCAACAAAATGCTAATCAAATTTTTTAAATACCTATGCTCTATTCTATATTCCATATTACCTAGGGTAAATAAATGTATGAAAAACAAGCCAATGTAAACCTGAAGATTAAAAATAAATGTAATTTTTAAAGATTACACTCAAATGTTTCCCCCTTCTTAAATTACCCACTGTCTAAAATTGATTTTGGTCATGTTATTTAATTTATTGTGAAATTTCAAATAGAACTCTAGGAGAGCATGAGTCTTTTCTGTTAATCAAAAGAGTGTGTAGGTTAAAAAAAGACTTAAAACCTATCTGAATAGTGTTATATGACTTATAGAAAATATAGATCTGTATGTGTGTATGTCTGTGCATTCAATGCATATAAAGAGATTTCAGAAGAACCAGCAAACGGTGGTAGGATTTTGAGTGATTTTTAAAACTTTCTTCTGATCACCTTTCTGTAGTGTTTTGATTTTTATGACAAACTTGAACTATTTATAATTTCAAAAATATTTTAAGGCTAAATGTATTTTGTTATATTTGAATAAAGAAATGTGGCTATGATGGCTTGATTTGTATTTTTTCTTCAAAAGTCCTTTATTGCTTTTCAGAAGGAAAGAAGTCAGGGTGATTCTCTAATGAACAGTCTTCAAAAAACAATTATGAAAGGCTTTAAATTGTGATATATGGCTATAAATATAGAAAATGTTTTAATTTTTCTAGAACTTTTAAAGATTTTATTTATTTATTTTTAGAGAGGGAGAAGGGAGAAAGAGGAGAAAAACATCCATGTGTGGTTGCCTCTCACAAGCCCCCTACTGGGGACCTGACCTGCAACCCAGGCTTGTGCCCTGACTGGGAATCAAACCTGCGACCCTTCAGTTCGCAGGCTGGCATTCAATCCACTGAGCCACACCAGCCAGGGCAAATATAGAAATTTTTTTATCCTCATAAAACCTCACATTTCACTCTGTCTCCAGGGTGCTCTCTGAGTCAAGAGAACTTCCCTCCAATATCATATGGGGGTGGTTTAGTAAATTTATTAATCAAATATTTATTTAATTTTTAAAATTATATTTACGCTAGATGGGAGATACATGTAAAAGTAAGACAATGTCATTGCCCTCCAGGTTCATATAATTGGATGGAAAATTAAGACACATGTTCAAGTAATAGTAATGTATTCTTATTTATCAACATCATCTGTGGTAGAGAGAATACGTCTAGTTGGAATGATTAGTGAAGATTTCCCAAAAGGGATAAAATTTGAGATAAACTTTCAACCACAGAAGACAGCCGGACCTTTAAAGAAGAGATGGCACCTACAATGGCAAAACAAAAACAAACATAAAGTGCGTTCCATGAACTCCATGGTGCAGGTAGGGTATTATAGGTCATCTGAACATACAAGACAGTAAAGAGTAAAAGATGATCTTAAGAATCTTAACCAAAAAGCTTTAAAAAATGTGGAAATTTCAAAAAGAGAAGCTAATTTAAGGGCAAAGCTAACAACTTCAGTGTTAATCCTGATTATGATCTTTTCAGGTACAAATAGTCAAGTATATATTGGTCGTTATAAATGGACCAATGTTTAGGACTAGAAATGGGAATATTGATGTCATCAGCGATACTTGGTTATTTGAAGCTGTGTTACTTTTTGGATTATTTCATGTATTGGATTTTTGAGAATCCAAGAGAATAAAGGCATGTGTAGGAGAGTGGTGAAAAAGCATCATCAAGAGAGTCAATATATAGTGATGGGAGGATAAGTTAGAAGAGAAAAATAGGAAGTTATGGTCATCGGAAATGAGGAGAAACAAAAACGTATGACCCATAAAAAATAAAAGGAAAAACAAAGTATCATAAAGACAAGGGTAATCACCACTATAAAATGAAACACAAAGGTCAAAGAGTGTGAAGGAGATAATTGGATTTAGCTTAAAAGCCAGACATGAAGACAACTTCAGGGAAGTGATTAGTGCAAAAATGATACGGGGCTAAGAATAGTATGAGTGGTTAAAAGCAATAGCTGTAGACTCCATTGTCTGTACAGTGGTAGGTAAAAAGCATGTTTACTGAAAAAAGCAACACACTCATGCCATTGCTTATTTTTCTGACTACAAGATATTTGTGTGCATTGAAAGAAATAAAATAAGAGAATAAAAGCTTTTATACTGATGAGATATAAACTCGCTTACTTTCAAACAAGCTTGAGTAGAAAGCTGAGAACAAAACTAAAATAGGTTTTGGCTTCCTGTTTTTAAACAGGTGTGATTTACTTCAAAATCCTGGAATATCCCTAACAGAAACTATTCTTTAATTGAACGTTCCCTCACCAATCCCCCAATACACTAGCTAAGCTAAGAAATTTCTCCCTTAAAACAGCACTGGATCCAAATATGAGATCTAACCTATTGTGGGCTTCCTAACTGCACCATACTGTATTCACTCCAAAAATATATTTTTTTTCTTGATAAAAGTGCCATGTTCATGCTATGTTCTCATTTAATTTGCTTGTACCATTTTCTCTGACTAACATCTGCCCACTTTCCAGCACAGGTAGAATAAATGCTACCCATTAGGGAATGAGAAGATTTGAAGAGGTTTTACAGGTCTAAAATATGTTTCTGTGCCAAGTTTAATATCATCCAAAATTTCAACATTAGACAGTCAATTTTTGGACCTTAAAGGGCTTTGTATTATTTTCTTGGAGACTCTGAAATAAGGAACATATGAAATTATTTCCCTCTTACAGCCAGACATTGAGGCTCTTTGAGTAGAATTATTGCCTGGGAAAAATAGGACACGGGATAAATTAGAAGGAAAATATACCTCAGGGAGAAACTCAAGCAAATATTGGAAAATCTGAGATATAATTTATTCAGCTCTGTCCTTATTCTTCCATAAACACACTTGCTTGTAATTTTTATTTTCTTAAAGTGATTGCTTTATATTTCTTTCTTATAGCCTCTCTTCTATATCCCTTACATACACTAGGGGGCAGTACAACGACAGGAGGGGAAAAAAAGACTCCAGAATCCGAAAAGGAATTAGAGATCACATCTTCAGTATCTTCACTTTACCAAAGGAAGAAACTGAGGCCTCATTAAGGAGACGACTTCTCCAGAGTCACAAGCTATTTAGTGCCAGAACCCAGTTAGTCGTTTATCCATGCTCCAAAACCTTCCCTTCTCTCCAGTCTCTCCACTTCATTGTTTCATCCACTCCATTCTCAGGTTTTCACTTCCTTTCCAAACAAGCTCAGTCCCCTTTATTGCCAACACCCTCTGAGTTCTCATTCCCTTACCTCTCTGCTCTACCATTCCTTCTCGGCATCTATGATGAGACTACCTAAAACACTGCTGGAGAAAATCACCTAGAGTATAAATTTTGCCTTTAAAAAAATGTGCAAGTCTCCAATTTTATCAGGACACACACTGCTAAATGGGAATTCTCTTCATTGACTAGTGTCAGTTTCCATTTTCTTTCATTGCAATGAAAATCAACAAATACCCCTCAGGGTCCAAAAGCCCCTACTTTCTTCAGACAATCTGACCTCATTCTTCACAAAGAAAAATAAAGGTATCATGACAGAACTTATCATATATGCATCTGCTTACCTATGACTATGCCTACCTTACCTCCTTTCCCCCAGTCTCAAATAAACAGCCCTCCTCCCAGACACAGGTAATTCCCTAGTTGTGCTTCCCACTTCTTCCCCTTCAATCCTCCACCAGGAGTTGGACCTTATTTCATCATTATCCTTCTCTTCTCAACCTTTCTTTTTTTTCCTATCTCCTACCATGTGACCAACTCATGTTTCCGTAGCCATTAAATTTTTTTTTCTCCCCTAATATAATGTTAACAAGCCATAAAACACATACAGTACTTACAACGTGCCTGGCACTTCTTTAAATGGTTTATATAACCTAACTAATTTAACCCTACAACCACTTTCTGAGGTAATTCACTGCTATTATTACTTTGCAGATGAGAAAAGGGAGGGACAGAGAGGTCAAGAGCCTTACTCAAGATTGTACAGCTAGTAAATGGCAAAGTGGGTTTCAAATCTAGAGTGTCAGGATCAAGAGTCTGTACTAATAATAACTACGCTGTTCTGCCAAAGTCCTCCAATGTCTAGCGTCCTTTTTCCCTCCTTGTACATCCGAACTTTCACAAGAACAATGTGTTTCATTCCCACTACCCCATCACTCCACCAAAACTGTTCTGTCCGGTCATCATTAAATGTATCAGATATTTTCCTGTTCTTATTCATTTGGACCTCTTTTTTTAAATTCAATATCGTTGACCATTTCCTTGTTAAAGCTTTGTTTTTCCTGCACTTCCATCAGACTCTCAAATTTATTTAATTTTATTTTTATTGTTTATGCTGTCACCCCTGTTCCTGCTTTTCCTCCCTTTGCCCACCTCCACCCAGCCCCACCCTCTACGCTCCCTGAGCCCATCCCCATATTGTGGTCCGTGGCTCTTTCAAATTTTATTCCTACCTCTCTGGCTGCATTCTTTCTGTCTTCTTTGGAGGTTTTTCCTCTGTCCATCTCAAATGTCAGCACCCTTTTGTGTTCCATTCTCTGTGATCTCTTGACTTCTGGAATCAAGAAGTCCTGACTTTTGATCTAAGTTCCACCATTGACCCTGGGGAAATTGCTTCCCCTCATAGAGTGTTGTGGGAAATAAATTGCATAATGAATGTAAAGTACTTACTATACTTCCTGACATACAGTAGATAGTCAAAGGATATTATTTTCACTGTTGTTATTTAAGACCATCATCATCATCACTATTATTATCTCATTTACAGTTATGGACTCTGCTAAATCCGCTGTGATGGTTATTTCCAAATATGTATAGCTTTTCCCCTTGAATTCCAGGCTCTTATATTTGTATCAGACTGTCCCATAGGCATTTTTCAAACTGAACTAGACAAAAACAGTACACACGGTCATTTCTATCCACCAAGAAGCCTGTTCCTCCTGCTGTATTACAAATCTTAGAAAATGCAGCAGGTGACCCAAGCCAACAACTTCAGTTTTGCTCAATCTGTTCCTGTTCCTTTGCCTACCTACTATATAAAATCAGTGACTAAGTCCTGTGAGTGCTATACATCACTTGTATTTCAGATCCATACTCAATTGACTTTTGTTAATAAATTCACCAATGCAGTAGCATCTGGCTCAACTCAAATGTAGCTTATTCTAGTCTTAAAAGGAAAATTCCTCTCAAAGCTGGAGAACTGTTAGCTTAGCAGCCACCTCAGCTAAAATTCACATTTCTTGCATTATAATTTGTGAGCCTGACCTACGCAGATCAATATTATCCACAAGCAGTGGGCAGGTTTTAGGCTCAATTTTTCTACTATGAACCAAACCAACACAAGGATGGGTAAAAACGGGTTTACAGTTGTGAGTATGTGAAACACAATTTATTCTTATTAGTTATAAATTATTGTATTATTTATTTGCATTACAGAATTAAACCTACTTTTTCCCACCCTTGTATTATACTACTTTACCTCTTGCAGGGAAATCCACCAGAAATAACACAAGATCATTTGCAAGCTTTTTCTTTCCATCTCCTCAGGCTTAGAATCTTTTTTGAGGGGAGTTGTTGAACTGAGCTCTCTCCTTATGACTCTGCTATAGCAATACAAAGTTGCATAGAGTTGCCCGCTCATGTCTGGCTATTTCACATTTCTTTGCAGAGAAGTAAGAATTTATATGTCAAGCTGAGGAAAAGGCGAGTTTAGTCCAAATATATACATGCACCGACCACTCAGCAAGAACATTGTGCTAAGTTAGGCTGCAGTAGGATGATGTCAGAGAATACAAATATGGCTTTGATGGGGGCTCCCTCCTTGAGGCACTCAAAATCAAGTAAAGTAGCTAAAAAATGTCTACATGTGATGAATAATGAGAATGGAGCGCACCTTCAACACAGTCTTTAGTGCTAAACTCCGGGACAAAGTACTAATTATTTAGATGCTGGGAGGAAAGGGAAATCAATGAAGGCAGGGAGACTAAGAGATAGCTTCTGGAGGAATAAGGTACATTGAAAAACACATCTCTCTGGTCCTTTCAATTTTTCTTTCTCTAAGACAGCAATTTTCAAGCAGTGCGCCACAATAATTTTTAAAATTTGCAATACCTATTTAGTCAGGGACGCTGATCTCTTTTCCCTTAGATTGTCAAATAAAAACATGACAACAGCCAACACAATAGCCATCCAGTATGAATGCACCAAAATTATATCTAATTTTTTTTGTCAGACTGGCAAAAATATATATTTTTGGTGTGCCACTGAATTTTATTTATTAGTTTGTGTGCCGTGAGATGAAAAAGGTTGAAAATCATTACTCTAATAAAAAAGAGCTTGTACATTGGATGGTCTCACAATGTTTTTAAAACCCTGAAATCATTTGTAGAATGTTGTGCATGTGCATGGGGGGGAAGAGTCAACCGCTTCCATCACATCCTCATCAGAGTGACTTACTCAAAAATGTGAATATTCACAGCTCAGAGTTTCAAGAAGGATTCCCAAAACAGTTTTTGTGAGTTTCACATCACTTTATTTACCATCTACTAAATGTTTATCCCACAATCTGCCAGAACATGCACATTGGGGAACAGCCCTGCATGCTCTATGCTTAAAGCTTTGTAAACATTGCCCATAGGCTGGAGAGTCAATTAGTGTTAGGGTGATGAGAAATAGGAAGAAGCTTCCAAAGTTTTATTTTAGTTTCCAAATTCACTGTAGCAAGTCATTACATACCTCTAGGCTCCACTTTTCCTTCTCCAAAAATGAAGGTAGTAAAATGAAGATAATGAAATCTCTACCTGTCCACTTCACAGAGTTATTTTTAGGGTCCAATGAATTTATATGGAAAAAGCAATAAAGAGCTCAGGCTTAGAAGCCACCATTCCTAAGTTTGAATCCCACTTTAGACATTCTCTAGATGATTAGCCTTAGGCAAAGTAATAGTCTGAACCTTCACTTTCTAATCTGTAAAAAAGAAATAACATCCCTTACTTAGTAAAATTTCAGGGGTGGCAGTGATGAGCTAATATACATGAAGAACCTAGCGCAGTGTTTGTTTGTAATAACAACACTGCAGATACGTGCCCTACCCTCACTTCTGCCTTGTACTGAAAACTGCTATTTGAAAGGATAAATAGCTGCCATTTATACCTAACTACAAATAAGAGTCACTCTGAGGTGCTCAGAGAATTGAAAAGCCACATGCAAAAGAATGAAACTAGATTACAGTTTATCCCCTTGTATAAAAATTAATTCAAAATGGATCACAGACCTAAATATAAGATCTGAAACAATGAATTACATAGAAGAAAACATACATACAGAACTTATGGACCTGGGTCATAGAAAACATTTTATGAATCTGACCTAAAAGCAAGGGAAATAAAGGAAAAAATAAATGAATGGAACTATGTCAAACTAGGGCCTTCTGCGCAGCAAAAGACATTGGTAAAAAAACAAAAGACAAACAATCGAATGGGAGATGATATTTGCAAACAAAAGCTCTGACAAAGGGTTCATATTCAAAATATATAAAGAATTCATAAACTCAACACCAAACAAACACACAATCCAATTAAAAAATAAGCAGAGGACTTGAGTAGATACATCTCCCCAGAAGACATGCAAACAGCCATCAATTAGATGAAAAGATGCTCAGCTTCACTAGCTATTACAGAAATGCAAATCAGAACTACAATGAGATACCATCTGACACCTGTTAGAATGGCTATTTTCAACAAGACATGTATTAAGTGTAGGAGAGGTTGTAGAGTAAAATGTACCCTCATTCATTGCTGGAGGGAAACTAAACCAGTACAGCCACTGTGGAAAACAGTATGGAGGTTCCTCAAAAAACTAAGAATAGAGTTACCATATGACCCATCAATTCCTCTTCTGTGTATCTACCAAAAAAAACTCAAAAACGTTATTTGCAAACATACATGCATTCATTTGCCTATATGTTCATTGCAGCATTATTCACAGTGAACAAGACATGAATATAACCAAAGTGTCCTTCAATAGAGGACTGGATAAAGACAATATGGTACATCTATGAGGTCTGTCCAGAAGGTATCCAGCCATGTAGTATGAAAAATAGAGGCATTTTCTGAAGAAGATACAAGAAACTTTGTACATAGGACAATGATGCCTCAATCCCCTTCAAAGTGGGCCCCTTAGGACCTCACACAGTTCTCCCAATCACCCTCAGCTGCCCCATCATATGTTCCTCAATCTCATCGACAGTCTGAACTCTCTTCCCTTTCAAAGATAATTTTAGTTTTGGGAAAAGCCAAAAGTTGCAGGGTGCCAAATCTTGACAGTAGGGGGCTGAGTTACATGGGTGATTTGATGTTTCATAAAAAAAACCCTGCACGAGACATGGTGCATGAGTGGGCACATTGTCATGATGAAGCTGCCAGTCAGCAGTTGCCCATGGCTGCAGCCTTCTGAATCCTCCGAATAGTTTCCATGGAGGAATGTTCGAGCTTAACCCGAAATTGGATGCAGATTTATTGCTCTACTCGCTCAGTCACTTGGAATGCAACAGCCACACAGTACACATGCTCACTCAATGGCGTCTACCGCCCCCACTGACTAGTACAGTGAAGTCGTCATTGTTCATGCATGTGCATTCCAGCCCACTCTCCTTGGCTGCCAGGTTACATAAATGTTATGCAAACCATTCCCATTATATTAACAATGGCTGGACTTTTTCCAGACAGACATATACTAAGGAATACTACCTAGCTATAAGAAAAAATGACATACTGCCATTTGTGACAACATAGATGGATGTTATAACATTATGCTAAGTGAAATAAATCAGTCAGAAAAATCTAAGAACCATATGAGTTCACTCATATAATGGATATAAAACTGAAACTCATAGACAAAGACAGACAACAATATGTCTTTGGTGGTTACCAGAGGGAAGGGAGTGGGGCTAATAAAAGGTACAGGGAGCCAACTGTATGTTGACAGAAGATGGTTTGACTTTGGGTCATGGGCACACAGCACAATATACAGATCGTGTATCGTAGAAATGTACACTTGAAACTTATATGACCTTATTAACTGACATCACCTCAATTAATTTAGTAAAATTTAAAAAAATAAGAGTCAATTTTTATGCCCTCTATATTAAATGTTTATGTATAGTATGTGTGGAGTGTCATTTGCCCGGAGACCAAGGGAAAAGGTTGGAACAATAACTGCATAGAACCCTAAACTAACATTTGTGAGGTAAGTACTATTATTATCCCTATTGTACAGATGAAAAGACAGAGCCTCAGTGTGGTTAAGTGACTTTCCCAAGGTCACACAGCCAGTAAGTAAGAGGAGCAAGATTTAAAACGAGATCTGCTTGACCTCTAATCTCTTTATTCCCTGGATTTGTGGGTTACCTATCCTAACTTCTTACCTGGAACAGGCACCTCCTCTATGATATGCCCAGGCTTGGTTTGAATACTCCCTGGAGGTACCTACTCTTTTTATTTTTTTGGCACCTGCTCTTTTTCTGGTGTTCTTACTCTTTTGTTTGCTTTCCCTGCTCTTCATTATCCCTGACCATGCTTTGCATAAGCCTATATTGGAACGCTTAACTGCTTGAGCCACGACTACTTATGCTTAACCTTTAGCTGTACACAGTAGGCCAACCAGGGGACCTTTTACAGTTAGTAAGTAAACCATGGCCACAATGAATCTCTTTAATGACCTTATCCAGCTACAGTGGTCACATATGAGGATTACTGGTGTATACTGTTACTGGTGACTATGCAGTACTCACAATATTCTAAGTTTCCCCTTCTAGTCAACCAAATATATTATAGCACAGAGTAATGAAGATTCCATTCCTTATCCCCATTCACTATTTTATATGAAAATATTAAAAGAATCAAAGAATATTTACACATGACCCGTGGACGTGGACAACCATATGGGGATTGACAGAAGGAGGGAAAAGGGTGCAGCTGGATGGAGGTGGGAAAGGGGGGAAAGCAGGAACAACTGTAACAGCATAAACAATAAAAAAAAGAGTCTCAAACATCTGGCAGACCCATCCCAAATGCCTGGGAATGTTAAGTTTTGAGCTTGAACCTAGAAACAAAACCCAGATGGCTTTCACTACAAACAGTTCTCTCTTATGCACTTTTCCAGGCCATAATTTGGCTCATAGTTGTCAGAGGTACTACCTTGAACTGACAAAGCAGAGGTATTTGCATAAAATTTGGCTGGTCTGTAGCTGACTGTTTGTGCCATGTGTTTTATCTAGCTGATATAAGACAGAGAGGCACCTCCAGAAATTATGGTGACCTCTACTGATTATGCTACCCTCATCTGCACAAAGATACTATTGCCCAAACGTCTCTTGAGCTTGCTTCCCAGTCTTGAAGATAAGCAGTACTAGGCCATAGAAATTCATGCTGAGTCTTACCTTGAAACTTATATTGGTCAAAGGGCTGGAAGGAAGAGGGGGAAGGCTGTTAAGGTATAGGCTGCAGCCAGGAAACAAAACTAATTGGTCCATATGGTATATGACCCTTATGGCCTCAGCCTCACTAACGCCATACTCTGAATTCTAACCCAGAAGAGCCAGCACACCTTCAAAAACAATAAAGAAACTCTTAATTGTAAAAATTGCAAGATATCATTCCTACAGTTTGTGGGGTTTTTGTCATCATGGATAACTGATACGCAATGATGCCAAGCCATGGAGAACTCAATCACTGATCCATCCCACTGGAATCCTGAAATGTCAACTTGGAACAGAGTCTGAATGATTATCTAGTCCAAGCTCCTTACTTTACAGATGGAGAACTGAGGCCCAAGGGAAGGAAATAGGTTGTCCAATTTATATATCTAGTTAGCAGCAGCACTAGGACAAGACCCAAGTCTCTTAGTTTATAGTTCAGTACATATGCTACACTGCATTTAAGCACAACAATTCTTTATTCTCAGAGGACAGAGGATGATTTAGAAACATACACTGAGTCTAACAATGCCCTGGAGGAGATAAACGTATGACAGAGGCCAGTGAGAAGCCCAGGGTAGGAAGCTGCCTCAAGGATCCTGAGGAAGCTAGTATTTCATTGTCTTGTAATTCATGTAAAATGCATTACATAAGACTTGGGGTCAAAGATTCACACTAACTTCAAGTCTAAAGTTACTTTTACAAGCAAGAGCAAGTAAACCAGAGAAGAAAGAAGTAGGGACTGCTAAAACCAGAATATAACCAATATTATAACATTCCTCAGGAATGTCCCAGGCTGTCAACATAATTGTTCCCTCATGATCTAAGCAGTTTGAAAACAAAAAGCATGTATTATCTATCTCAGGTATCATCAAAGAATAACAGAAGCCCTTTTGATTTATTTAAAATCAATTTCTCCTGGCCTGGTTTTAGTAGTTAATGATTATGAACCACATAAGACAGCTTACTGACCCTCCTCATTGTCTATATATTAAGACACGTTCAGACAATAGAAGAAATGCATTTGGTTCACAATTACTTCCCATTATAAATCATTTTTGATTCCCCTTGGTGTAGCTCTGCTTAGTTGTCCAATACTATCAAATTATCCTATAGCAGGTTGAGGGCTGTCTGGCAGAGATGAGCTTCATATGAAACAGAAGGTGGATGCAGGAAGCTATGTAACATGCATGTCCCTACGATAATATAAGTTATTTGCGGGACATAATTTTTGTCAATTTTTTTCACTGTTTTTTAGAATCTAAAACAGTACCTAACACACAATAAGTGATCAACTGTATTTGTTAAATGAATGAATGAGCTGAATATATTAGAGAGGAATGGACTTAGATCTGTGCTGTGGCCATGCCAAGGTGTATTTGACAGGTAAAAAATAGGCTGCTGTGTTAGAGATGAGAGTTTGTAGAAGGGCGCAATGAGATAAGGTTTAGGGAAAAAAGTGAGATGAAATCACTGAAGGCCTTGATGCCTTTGCCAGAGTATAATAGTTTTTAGTCAGTAGGAAGCTATTTCAGTGCATTGATCCAGGAAGTAATATTATCAAGTCTCTATTTTGGGAAACTTTTCTGGTGTTACTGCAGGAGACATACGGAAATAAATAACTACGCACAGGGAGGCTTCAGAATTATAAATTCTTAGAGTTAGACAGGAGTTCAGGATTATCCAGTCCAGCCTCTCAACAAGTGCTAGCATCATATTTACCACCTTTCTGATCAAAACGGGGTCACCTTTCCTAGAAAATAAGCTCCATGAATACAAGGACATTTTCTATCTTTTTCATTTACGTATACCCAGAGTCTAACCCTGAGCTTGGAAATGGTAGGTACACAATACATATCTGCTACGTGAATGAGTGAATGAATGAATGAATTATTGAATCAATCTAGTCAGTGTTTACATACTTACAATGACAGCATGCTAACTTGTTCAAAATTATTCTAATAGAATAGATATCTATTGAAAATCAGTCTGCATTACTTAGCAAAAAGCCTGTCTTACCTGTAGCTTACAGTTGATAACTTTACTTCTGCTCCCTTGAACCTACACAAATGGCAGCAGCAATTGCCATCATCTATGAAGCTGTAAAATACATCCAGCCTTGAAATCACAAAAGCTTGAAAAAGGGTGTTAGTAAGGAGTTAGGCAAGAGATGGAAAACATATTTAAAACTTTAAAAGGCAAGTATCCTGTTAACATCTCCAGTGTTTAAGAGCCTATAATATAGTAGACACTCAATAAATATTTAAGCACTTATTCATTGATTAACTAAATGTATGGGGAATTTAAGAATGAAGTCAGAGAATCAACCCAAGGTTTTAGGTTTTGGTGAATGGAAGTACCTTTGCCAAAACCAGAAAAGTAATGAGGAAAAAGTTGAAGACGTGGGGAAAGAGGGATTAGTCTCACTCTGAAATGTTTATCTGTGATACTAGCAGGATTTCTCTAGTTCACAGTAGTTGATTACAAATGACCCCTAACATTCTTTGCAACAATGAAACTTACTGAGTCTATAGGAGTCAGGAATTAGCAACTTGGGACTTGTCCACATGTATGATAATCAAACTATGAAAGCAAATGAGCCATTCAAAGGTCAGAATTATTCAATGGGAAACAAGGCTTCAAACTGAAGGTAGAGAAATAGAAATAAGAGGAACCAACACAAAAGAACAATTAAAAAAACAATAATGGAAGGAAAAGGAAACCAAAGATAGCATTTAGTCATAGGAACCAAGTTAGAAATTGATTTCAATAATTTTGAGAACAAGTGCAAAAACATTAAATAAACACTTTTCAATTGTATGAAAAGGTCACAGATCTCCAAAAGTGTTACTGACACTACAACATGTTATAACTATGAAGCCAGACAACATAGGGTTTTTTTCTTTTTTACTTTTTATTAATTTTTTTTTCCAACTACATTTGTCTCTGCCTTCCCACCACCACTTTGCCCTGCCCCCTTCCCCCTCTCCCTCCCTCAATCCTTCCTCACTTTGGCTTTGTCCATGAGTCCTTGCTATACGTTTCTTGACTTGCCCCTTCCCTTCCTTTTCCGCACCCACCCCTCCCTCCCCTCTTGTCTCTGTTGATTTCTTTTCCTTTCAGTGTTGCTGGTCTTATTCTCCTTGCATCTTTGTTTTGTTCGTTAGGTTCCACTTATAGGTGAGATCATATGGTATTTGTCTTTCGCCCCCTGGCTTATTTCGCTTAGCATAATGCTCTCTAATTCTATTCATGCTGTCATGAAGTGTAGTAGTTCTTTTTTTTTCTTTCTGCTGTGTAGTATTCCATTGTGTAACTGTACCATAGTTTTTTGATCCAATCATCTACCAATCGGCATTTAGGTTGCTTCCAACACTTGGTGATTGTAAATTGTGCTGCTATGAACATTGGGGTGCATAGGTTCTTTTGAATTGGCGTTTTGGGATTCTTAGGGTATAGTCCCAGGAGGGGAATCACTGGATCGAAAGGCAGTTCCATTTTTAGCTTTTTGAGGAAATTCCACACTGTTTTCCACAGTGGCTGCACCAGTCTGCATTCCCACCAACAGTGTACTAGTGTTCCCTTTTCTCCACAGCCTTACCAGCACCTGTTGTTTGTGAATCTGTTTATGATGGCCGTTCTGACCGGTGTGAGGTGGTACCTCATGGTGGTTTTGATCTGCATTTCTCTGTTGGCTAGTGATGCTGAGCATCCTTCCAAATGTCTCTGGGCTCTCTGTATCTCTTCTTTGGAAAAGTGTCTTCCCAGGTCCTTTGCCCATTTTTTCATTGGATTGTTTGTCTTCCTGGAGTGGAGTCGTGTGAGTTCTTTATATATTTTGGAGATCAAACCTCTATCTAATGTATCATTAGCAAATATGTTTCCCCATACAATTGGTTCCCAGTATAGTTGGTTTTCATTTTGCTGATGTTTTCTTTTGCCGTGCAGAAGCTTCTTATTCTGATGAGGTCCCACTTGTTTATTCTTTCCTTTATGTCCCTTGCTTTAGGAGACATATCGGTGAAAAAATTGCTGTGTGGGATATCTAAAAGTTTCCTGCCAATATTCTCCTATAGGACTTTTATGGTGTTGCAATTTATATTTAAGTCTTTTATCCATCTTGAGTTTATTTTTGTGTATGCTGTCAGCTGATGACCAAATTTCAATTTTTTGCATGTGGCTGTCCAGCTCTCCGAACACCATTTGTTGAAGAGGCTATTTTTACTCCACTTCATGCTTCTGCCCACTTTGTCAAATATTAGTTGCTCATATAGACATGGGCTTATTTCTGGGCTTTCTATTCTGTTCCACTGGTCTATGGGTCTGTTCTTATGCCAGTACCAGATTGTTTTGAGTATAGTGGCTTCGTAGTATAGTTTGATGTCCGGTATTGTGATCCCTCCTACTTTGTTTTTCTTTATTAAAATTGCTGCGGCTATTCAGGGTCATTGATTGTTCCATATAAATTTTTGAAATGTCTGTTCTATTTCTGTGAAATACGTCAGTGGTATTTTAATAGGGATTGCGTTGAATCTATAAATTGCTTTGGGTAGTATGGACATTTTGATGATATTAATTCTTCCAACCCATGAGCACGGTATATGCTTCCATTTATTTCTGTCTTCCTTAATTTCTTTCTTCAATGTTGTATAGTTTGCTGCATACAGGTCTTTTACCTCTTTGGTTAAATTTATTCCTAGGTACTTTATTTTCTTCTTGCTCTATCAAATTGTATTTTTTTTTCTGATTTCTTCTTCTATTTCATTGCTGGTGTACAAAAAATGCCTTTGATTTCTGAATATTGACTTTGTAGCCGCTGTTTTGCCAAATTCACTTATTAGGTTGAGAAGTTTTTTGGTGGAGTCTACAGGGTTTTCTATGTACACTATCATGTCATCTGCAAACAATGATAGCTTTACTTCCCCCTTTCCTATTTGGATGCCTTTTATTTCCTTTGCTTGTATGACTGCTGTGGCTAGGACTTCCAATACTATGTTGAATAGAAGTGGTGAAAGCGGACATCCTTGTCATGTTCCCGATCTTAGCGGGAAAGCTTTTAGTTTTTGCCCATTGAGTATGATGTTGGCTGTAGGTTTTTCATACCTGGCCTTTATTACGTTGAGGTATGCCCCATTTATTCCCATTTTGCTGAGTGTTTTGATCATAAATGGGTGTCGTACCTTATTGAATGCTTTTTCTGCATCTATCAAGATGATCATGTGGGTTTTTGTCTTTCCTTTTGTTTATGTGATGTATTACGCTTATTGATTTGCATATATTGAACCATCCCTGCATCCCTGGGATTAATCCCACTTGATCATGGTGGATAATCTTTTTAATGTGTTGCTGGATGCAGTTTGCCAATATTTTGTTGAGGATTTTAGCATCTATGTTCATCAGCAATATTGGCCTGTAGTTTTCTTTCTTTGTAGGGTCTTTATCTGGTTTTGGGATTAGGGTGATGCTGGCCTCATAAAAAGAGTCTGGGAGTCTTCCCTTCTCTTGGATTTTTTGGAATAGTCTGAGAAGGACAGGGGTTAGCTCTTCCTTAAATGTTTGTAAAATTCTCCTGGGAAACTGTCCAGCCCAGGGATTTTGTGTGCCAGGAGTTTCTTGATTACTGCTTCAATTTCCCCAGCTGTTATTGGTCTGTTCAGGCTTTCTGCTGCTTCTTCCTTCAGTGTTGGAAGATTATACTTTTCTAGAAATTTGTCCATTTCATTGAGGTTTTCAAATTTCTTGGCATATAATTGTTCATAGTAGTTTCCTACAATTCTTTGTATTTCTGTGGCATCAGTTGTGATTTCTCCTCTTTCATTTCTGATATTATTTATTTGGGTCCTCTCTCTTTTTTTCCTTGATGAGTCTGCTTAAAGGCTTGTGGATTTTATTTATCTTTTCAAAGAACCAGCTCCTGGATTGGTTGATGATTTGAATTGTTCTTTTCATCTCTATGTCATTCAGTTCTTCTCTGATCTTGATTATTTCCTTCCTTCTACGTGCCCTGGGATTTATTTGTTGTTGTTTCTCCAGCTCTTGAAATTGTAGTGTGAGGTCTTTTATTTTAAATGTTTCTATCTTTTTTAGGTAGCCCTGTATTGCTATGAACTTCCTTCTCAGGACTGCCTCTGCTGTGCCCCCATAGGTTTTGGACTGTTGTATGTTCATTTTTATTTGATCCAGAAACTTTTTGATTTCTTCTCTTATCTCATTATTGACCCATTCATTGTTTAATAGTCTACTGTTCAGTCTCCCTGAGTTTGCAAGTTTTTGAGGTTTCTCTTTGAGGTTAACTTCCAGTTTCAAACCCTTGTGGTCCGAGAAAATCCTTGGTATTATTTCAATTTTCCTGAATTTGCTGAGGCTTGCTTTGTGTCCTATCATGTGGTCTATCTTTGAAAAAGTTCCATGCACATTTGGAAAAAATGTGTATTTTGCTTCTTTGGAATGTAAGGTTCTATACATGTCAGTTAAGTCCATTTGATTTAATGCATCATTCAGCTCCACAATATCCTTGTTGATGTTGTGTTTGGAAGATCTGTCCATTTTTGACAGTGGGGTGTTAAAATCCCCTACTATCAGTGTGTTGCTGCCTATATCTTTTTTGAAGTCCTCCAAGATTTTCCTTATACATTTGGGTACTCCTATGTTAGGTGCATATAAGTTTACAATGTTTATGTCTTCTTGATGGATTCTTCCTTTAAGTATTATAAAGTGTCCTTCTGGGTCTCTTTTTATGGCCTTTGTTTTGAAATCTATTTTGTCTGATATAAGTATTGCTACTCCTGCTTTCTTTTCTTGCCCATTTGCTTGGAATATTTTTGCCATCCCTTTACTTTCAATCTGTGTAGGTCCTTTGTTCTGAGGTGGGTCTCTTGTAGGCAGCATAAGTGTCGGTCATGTTTTCTTATCCATTCAGCTATCTTGTGTCTTTTGATTGGGGCATTTATTCTATTTACATTGAGAGCTATTATTGATAGAAACTTACTCATTTTTTCTCTTTGTGCCTGTTTTTCTCTTTCTCGCTCTTTTTCTTCATCTTCTTATACCAGTCCCTTTAGCATATCTTGTAGTGCTGGTTTGGTGGAGACGTATTCTTTTAGCCTTCTTTTGTCTGCGAAACTCCTTATTCCCCCTTCTATTTTAATTGAGAGCCTTGATCGGTAGAGCAGCCTTGGTTGTAGGCCTTTGCTTTTCATGACTTGGAATATTTGTTGCCATTCCCTTCTGGCTTGTAGTGTTTCTGTTGAGAAGTCAGCTGCTAGCCGTATCAGGGCTCCCTTGTATTTAACTCCCTGTTTCTCCCTTGCTGCCTTGAGGATTCTCTCTTTGTCTTTGATAGTTGCCACTTTAATGATGATGTGTCTTAGAGTGGGCCTCCTTGGGTCCCTCTTGAATGGGGCCCTCTATGCTTCCTGGACCCATGAGACCTTTTCTCTCCTTAAATTGGGGACATTTTCCATCATTACTTTTTCAAAGAGGTCTTGTATCCCTTGCTCCTCTTCTTCTCCTTCTGGTATCCCTATTATGTGGATATTATTGCGTTTCAGGTTGTCTTGCATTTCCCTAAATGCCTCTTCATTCTTTTTGAGTCTTTTTTCCATTTCTTGCTCTTTCTGGGAGCTTTTTTCTACCTTGTCCTCCAGCTCACTGATTCGATCCTCTGCTTCATCCAGTCTGCTTTTGATTCCTTCTACTGTGTTCTTCAATTCAGAAATGGTATTCTTCATTTCCTCTTGTGTGTTCTTGATAGTTTCTATGTCCTTTTCCAGGTTGATATAGTCTGCCGTAAGATCCTGATATTTTCCCTGCAGTTTCTCATAGTTCTCTTTGAGCTGGCTGAGCTCATTGAGCTTCTTTAGAGCCATTGTTTTGAATTCAGTATCTGATAGTTCACTTACCTCTATTTCATTTAGCTCCCTCTGAGGGAATTCCTCCTTTCCCCTCATTTGAGGGGAACTTCTTTTCCTTCCCATTGTTTGTGAGAGTCTTTTTTTTTTTTTTTTTTTTTTGCTTCTGCTTCAATTGATCCGTCTAGATTTCATGACTTTGTGGACTAAACGTCTATGGTAGTAGGCAGGTCTTTTTATTTATTTACTTCTTCTTTTCTTTTCTTTCTGGGTCTACCTCTGATGATGTCAGTTGTTGACCCTGTCTGACCTTGGGCCGTTTGTTTCAGCCTTCCAGGAACCTACTCAGACAACATAGGTTTTAAACCAGGCTCCACCATTTACTCTCTGTATCACTTGAACAAATTTCTTGACTTCTTCATAACAATTTTCTTAATTTTTAAAATGAGAAGGTAATGATAAATAGTAACCACCCTGTTGAGTCATCGTGATAATTGAGGGAAAGTACATAAAGCACTCAGTAAACATTAATGATGATTATTATGTGGACAGCAAGGCGATGAACACAGTTGAGTATTTTGGGGAGTGAGCAAATAGAAACCATGAGTATTTTGGTAATGAAATAATAAAGGGAGCTAGCAGGAGAAGAGAATCAAGAAAAGTAAAAACTTTTCAGAATGTGGGGTAATTGAGCATGCACAGAAGGCAGAGGCCAGTAATTATTTTTGAGGAGAGGAATCAAATAGGGGATGAGATTGAAGATGCAGCTCAAAAGATTATTCTGGAAGAAGAAGGGGATTAGCAATAGAAGCAAAAGACAAAATGCTGGGGTTATTTAAGAAGGATGCTTCTATTGAATAGTGAGTGAAGAAGCTTACAGCAAATGGCCTCAGTCTTCCCATAAAAAAATAGTCAAAAAGAAGGGAGCTAGGCCTGGGTGCCCAGTGTCTTCAAATGGGTAGACAGCCACAATAAGGCAGGTGTACACAGAGTGCCTTACTGGTACTCCCAACTTATAATAATGATTTCTACTGATTCATTTTTGGTTCTAATGGAACATTGGTAGTCCATGACCAGAAAAAAAAAAGGTTATCCAACTGCTGGAAATTTATATAAAAGGACACTATTTATAATGTTTCTCTGTATAGTAATTCATTGCATATGTCAAAGAGAATCACAAGCAAGTCCAAGAAGACTCAATTAGAACTGTATGGCTCAGGCAGGAAGAAACACTTGGCACATTTCCTAAGAGAAATGCAGGTGCATTAATTACCCCTTCTCAGATCTACACCAGTGTGGGCAATCCCTGGAGGAATACTTGGGAGGACATTTCAAAAGCTCACTGTTTGAAAAGACATCTACTTGTTTTTGTTGGGGCGGGTTCTAAATTTTCTGATTGCTAGTTGATTGCTGCTCTTCTCCTTCATTTCCTAAATCATGCTTTTCCACCTGAGTCATCTCCTGTCACTGAACCTTAGACAAAAAAGACACAATGAATATATGCATTTATATGTCAACAACTTTATGGAAATAAATATCATGATATGTTTGGATAGGTGTGGGAATACATTGCCAATGTTTCTCCCATGGCAGGATTTTCATTAGACCACACCAACAGGCAATGATAGGTTGAGATTATACTTTATGCACACACTAATCCTCTCCCTTCTATAAAGGTCAGACTCAGTGTCTAATCATGCTTCCTTTATTTTATTTTTTATTGAATTTATTGGAGTAACATTGATGAAAGCATTCAGTGGCCCTCTATGCCCATGGACATTAGCCTGAAAATCAAAGCCCTTCACAATGAGGTCCCAAAACACTTTTTTATTGTTGGTACTATTACAAATGTCCTCCATTTTCCTCCCTTTTTCCCTCCTCCACCCCAGCCTTCACCACATTGTTATTTGTGTCCATGGGCTCTGCATATATGTATATATGTTCTTTGCCTAAACACTTTTCAATCTTCTGTTCCACTGTTCTATTTCATCTTGTAGACTACCTATTCCAAACTGTAGTATTCATTAATTTCCATACGTTCTCTAAACTTTTAATCCTGCCTGCCTTTATTTAGGTTGTTATTTCTGCCTCAAATCTCTTTTCTACTTCCCCAGGCCCCTGTTTCTGTTTCTGCATTCTCAGGTTCTGCAATTACTAATGGCATAGCTCTATCATCACCATCTACATAAAGTTTTCTCTAGTTCTATTTTTATTCAGCTCCCACAAACTGGAAAACTGGAAGTCTCTTCTCTCCCCCCACCATATTTCTCTTAAAACCGGTATTTTTATCTACATTATTTGGTTATTCATCTATATCTCCCACATAAGGTTGTTACCAAGTTCCCCACACCCAAAAATATGCTTATGTGATTGTTCTAAACCTTCCTGCCACTGATAAAGGCATGGGGGATTTATAGAATAAGAGGCAAGTTTGAAAGCATTAAAAGACCTTTTAGAACTACTCAGGCTATACACAGCATATGCATTGATCATGTCCTGAAGGAAGCCTCAGAACTGGGAAAACTAAGTCTGGTCAATGGCTTAAGTAAAAGATACCAATCCATTCCCTACAGGGCTCCTAAGCAGGTAAAATATACAAAGTATGACTATAATACCTTGCAAGTCGGCCTAGGGAAGAGATTTATGAAGTGGCACAAATAAGTCTTAATCAATCCATCCACAGGTAGATCTCTGCTCTCAAATATTTCTGATGTCAGGTGTCGAGGAAGACATAAAAAGTAAGAATTATACCTGGTTACGATAGCTGCATTGGAAGACAACACTAACAACGGGGAACTATCAGAAAATTTCACTAGAATTCTGATGACGTGCTTCATGGCTTATTGAGTGGGAATACATACAAGCAACACCTAAGTGTTTATTAAACTACCTTGGAAAGGCAGAACCTGACTTAGTTCTTGAAGCCTAGATTGGGTTGGGTTAAAGAGAAAGAACTATGCAGGGAATGAGAGAGCACTTAAAGGAGATAAAAAGAACTTATACCTCCAGAACCCAGGCTAGGGAAATAATAAAAGATGTGGGCAAGCTAGAGCTTCAAGCTGGTTCCTATTGGGAAATAGTGGAGAAAGGGCATAATTGCTTATTGTATTTCAATGCCCTTTGGTTCAGCTCATTCTCTCATGTGTGCAGACCATTTATTTGTTTCTTGTCACAGGACGCTGAAAAGCAACAGTGGACAAGTTTAGAATATTCATTAGTATGCTTGTAAACATGAGAGATTTTTTTCACAAAGGGCTCAAATAAAAAGAAGAAAACTCAATGGCATTTCTAGGTGCTGTGAAATAGAGCCCAGGGTGGGCAAGCTTGCTTGAGATGGCATAATACAGAGTGAAGACTAGGAGTCCAGAGGTGAGAGAAAGGGAACCAATATTTATTGAGTACTTACTCCAGGCCAGGTTCCATGTTCCCTGTCTTCACAATCATCATCTCATTAAATTATAACATTGTGTGGAAGTTTATCTTATCCTTATTTTATTACATAGTGAAATAAAAACAAGAGCTTTTGCAGGGGCAGATTGAACAACTTGCCTAAGATTAAATTACTAACAAGTAGCAGATCAGAGTTCATATCTGAATTCAGGTCTATTTGGTAGAGTCCTAGGGTGACCAATTCATATCAGTTTGCCCTGAACTATTCTGGTTTTTTTAAACTGAAGGACCTCAGTTCTGGAAATTCTCTCAGTTTCAGGTAAACCAGGATTGTCATTTGTCCCAGGAGACAGAAAAAGCCATGTACTTACCCCAAACAAGTCACGTGACTTCTCTGAACCTCAGTTTCCTCCTCTGTAAAATACTGAAAACAATCTCTATCCTACCTACATCAACAGGGTTATCATAAAATCCCATGGAAAATGAATGTGAAAAGGCTTTGGGTCCTATAAAGAACAAGACAAAATGAAAGGAATTAACGATATTCTTTCTTCCTTATTTTCAGGTATGATTAAACACAATGATTTAGTTAAGAAAGATTCTGAATATATATATACATATACCTTTTAAAATGCTGCCATTGAGGACTAATATCTACTTTATAGCTTTGGATGTTGGATCAGCTTTTGTCCACATAAAGTTATTATATATTTAGGGAAACATGAAGCCTATAATAATAAAGATCCAACTGTATGTGATTTATGTTCCCATCTTGGCTTTGATTTTTCTTCTTTTCTGGACATTTAATTGACATTCAGAAAAGCTGAGCTAAAAGTAGTCTATTTGATGAGTACCTAAAGGAAAGCGAGTAGGCTGATGGGTTGAAGTTACCTTAGTAACTTGTCAGAGTAACTAGTCTATAATTCCATTTTTCAGCTGTTAATAAGAATCCTGGTTTTTGTTGCTCTAGTAATAAGGAATAAGACTAGGACTAACTTAAGTTTTTTGAGGTAGAGTCTATTTCTGAGTCATCCCTCTAGCCCTGCTGTATGTACAATACCTGTTCATAGTGGAAGTTCACTACATATATAACGAATGGAAACTTGACTTGGGCTGGTGAACACACAATATAATGGAAAAAAATAAAAATTGAACTACCTTGTGACCCAGTGATTCCACTCTGTGTATGTACCTGAAGAAATCCAAAAAACTAATTCAAAAGAATACACAATTTGCTCCCTCATTCATTGCAGCTTTATTTACAATAGCCAAGCTATGGAAGCACCCAAGTGCTCATCAATAGACAACTGGATAAAAAAGCAGTGGTACGTATCTGCAATGGAATATCACCCAGCCATACAAAAGAATGAAATCATAATGTTTGCGATAGCACCAATGGACCTAGAGGCTATTATACTAATCGAACTATGTCAGTCAGAGAAAGACAAATACCATATGACTTCACTGTGAAAATAAAGTACAATATAAACAAACAAACAAAACAGAAACAAATTCACAGATACAGAGAACAGACTGATGGTTGCCAGAGGGAAGTGGTAGGGCAGGGACTGGGTGTAAAAAGTGAAGGCACTGAGAAGTAGAGACTGGTAGTTACAAAATAGCCATGATGACATGAAGTACAGCTTATGAAATACAGTCTATAATATTGTAATAACTATGTGTTGTGCCAGGTGTGTACTGGAAATATCAGGGGGAGCACTTTGTAAAGTATATGATTGTCTAACCACTATGCTGCACACCTGAAACTCATACAAAATAATATTGATTGTAAACTGTAATTGAAAAAACTTTTAAAAACTTTAATATAAAAAATAAATGTATTGGTTGAAAAGAGAAAGTACAGCATCAAGAATATAGTCAATGATATTATAATAACTATGTATGGTATCAGATGGTTTGTAGAATTAGATGGCTGATCACTCCATAAGGTATATAAATGTCTAATCACTATATTGTACACCTGAAATGAATATTGTATGTCAAGTGTAACTGGAAAATAAATTAACTTTTAACAATCTGATCATATGCATATAGAGAACACGTTTATCTGAGGCTGGGCATAAACAGTAGGCAAAAATGGGTGAAGTAGGTTTACAGTTGTTCATATGGAAAATAATACAATAATTAATATATAATAGCATAAAAATAAACTCTGGGTTCCACATACTCATAACCGTAAGTCTACTTTTCCCCACCCTGTATACACAGTGGAATATTATGCAGCTACAAGAAAGAAAGAAGTAAATCTTTCCATTTGCAAAAACATGAATGGAACTTGAGGGCATTATGCTAAGTAAAATATGTCATAAAAAAGACATACCATATGATCTCACTCAGATGTGGAATAATAATAATTTTTAAAAAAACCTCATAGGAACATAGAGCAGATTGGTGGTTGCCAGAAGTTAGGGTTGGGTGTGGGCAAAATGTGCAAAGAGAGTCAAAAGATACAAACTTTCAGTTATAAAATAAATAAGCCATGGAATGTAATATAGAGCACGGTGACTATAGTTAATAATACAGTATTGTATATTCAAACAGTGCTAAATAATGAGATCTTAAATGTTCTCTTCACAAGAAAAAAAATTGGTAGCAATGTGTATTGATGGATGTTAACTAGATTTATTGTGGTACTCATTTTGAAATATATGCAAATATCTAATCATTATGTTGTACATCTGAAACTAATATAATGCTATATGTCAAATTCATTTTGATAAAACTTTTATAATTGGTAAACTTTCCAGATTTTTCTAATCTTTGAATCGAAGTGGTATTCTTTTTCTATATCATAAGTAGAAGGAGAGTCAAAATTCAATTCATTTCACGAAAACCAAATATTTTCCTTTTTTTCTCAATTTGTTACAAGTCAGCATTGAGGAACCAGAAAGATAATATATACTAGAAAGTATTTAGTAATTACATGCTGTATAGTGGCCTCTTGATTAGTATTGATCATTGTTGTTTTGTTATTATCATCATTTTTTTCATCATGAGCCCAGTCAAACAAAGATGTGATTAATTGCTTAGGACTTGTCTTGCCAACATGCGAGAGGGGAGAATCATTTCTTCATATCTCATTCACTCATCACAAACTCAGTGAAGTTACTAGAAAAGCTGTGTCAGCCTAATGGACAATGCCAGTATTCTTGAGCTTTCCCCTGATCAAAATCAGAGTTATTGAAGAAAAAGGGGGGACACTATTTTGTTCTTAAAGTTTTAATATAGAGCAGGTTGTGAGGACTGGATATATATAAGGGATTGCCAATCACTCAGTTTGGTTTCAGTGCCAAGCTAACCTCAAAATTAATTAGCTAGAAACTCCTATTGTTAATGAAGCCTTTAGCACTTTCTTTTCACTGGTCATTTCATTTACTCCACCTACTATATGACAAAATAATTCACACTAGCAGGAATTAATACTATTGAACAGAACTCAGCACTGAATATGAGTTTTCCACGTACTGAATCTCAAAATTTTGTTTTCCACTCGGTGGCTCTTTCTCTCCCATGTTTACACAAAAGGTCCCTGTCTGACAGCATTGTACAGCATCAGCTCTCACATAAGGATCATAAGGGAATCTATACAATATGATTAGAGGAACCCAAAATTGATCAACCTAGACCAATGCTTAAACTCTGCTCTGAATTCTTCAAGACTGAAAATATAAGTCCTCTCTGTGCCTTCTGTATGATCCAGGTAAAGGGGAGCTGTTCTCCTCTGAACTTTTCTTCAAGCATCTCTCCACTTCTCACCCTTAGTTTCTTACATTTAAAAAGCAATTGTAATCCTCCACATGGGTAGACACCACATGTTTCTCATCATCTCTGATGTAACCTGTCATCCTTCTACTTAAAACCTATTGCCCTCAAGACAAATTCCTTAAAAAGGGATGCAAGTTTCTTTTATAAACTACGCTCTATTTCTTCAGCCTCATCTCTCCTCACTCCTTACCTCACACTGTACAATTTAATCACACCAAATTTCTTTTTTTAATGACTTTTTTTTAATCTTCACCCAAGGATATGTTTGTCAACTCTAGAGAAAGAGGTAGGCACAGAGAGAGAGGAGAGAGAGAGACAGAGAGGTGTGAGAAACACTAACCAGCTGCCTCTCATACCCACCCCAGCTGAGGATAGAACCCACAACCTAGGTATGTACTCTGATTGGAAATCGAACCTGCAACCCTCTAGTGTACAGGTCAACACTCCAACCAACTGAGTCATCCAGCAAGGGCCACACCAAATTTCTTGAAGTTTCTTGAATGCATCATGTTCTATAATGCCATCCCTGGCTTTTTGTTGCCTAGAATGTCCTTCTCTCTCAAGCTTGTTGCCCCTGTTGAATTAGATTTTACCAGTGAAATGTGTCAGATTAAAAATTCAATGAGATAACACGGTAAGCACCAGGCGCAGAACTTGGCATTCTTTCATTTGCTCATTCATTCATTCATTTAACAAAAAAGTACTGGACTTCTACCACATGCATGACATTGTGTTAGATGCTTAGATTACAGAAATTAATACAATCTGGGCCTCGTCTTCAAAGAGGTTGGAGTACTTCAAAAGAAACTGACAGATAAATAAATGTAATAAGATAGTGCTGACAAAGAGGTATGCATAATGGGACATTGGAACATAAAGAAAGCACTTAACACAAGAGGGAACAACAGGGAAGAGGGTTTCAGGAAGGACTTTCTGGGATAGTTAACATTATTCCCGAGTTGACTCTTAAAAGGTTAATAGGAGGTATCCAGAAAAAGAAATTATAAGTTGTGAGGTTTGTGGGTTGTGAACAAGGATTCTAAGCAATGGGGATAGCACGTTAAAAGGCCCAGAGAGATGAGAGAGGGGCATGGTGCTTTTGGAAACGTTCAAATATAGTGTGCATGTAGGGAACTGGCATTAAAGGATAGTTAGGAATCCATAGTAGGCATATACATTCTAGTTTCTCATTTCCCCCCCTTCCCTTCCCTTTCTCTCCCTTCCCTTCCCTTCCTCTCTCTCTCCTACCTCCCTACCTCCTCACCTCCCTACCTCCCACCATCTCTTCATCTTTTCTGCTCCCTTTCTCTTACTTTCCTTCTTTCTGTTTTCTGAAGATCCCTTTCTTTTTTATTGAATTTATTGGGGTGACATTGGTTAATAACATTACTCAGGTTTCAGGTGTACAATTCTATATCATCTGTATATTGGATTTTGTGTTCTCCACCCCAAGCCAAGTCTCCTTCTATCATCATTTATACCCTTTTCCCCGATCTCTTTCATCATGTTACTCAAGAACTCATAATATCTCCCTATGCCTACCCTTTTACTTGCTTATTAAGGTCCTTCATAATCTGACCCTTTATCTCTTCACTATTTTCTCTAGTTAGTTCTCAACACATACTCTTTGCTCTAGATAGATTTGTCTCTTCACTGTATTTAAATTTCGTATAATCATTTGCACTTCTCTGTCTTTGCTCATACTCTTTACCTTACTTAAAGTGCATTCTCCTCTTATTCCTGTTGGAAGTGGCAAACTCAAATGCCTACAGAGATCAGGCAGGTGATGTAAATGAGTGAAGCTGACCAGACGTAGTACAGTAGTTTCAGAAAGTTAGAAATTATGGTAAACTTCATGGTTTTTTTACTTAAAATGGGATTATAAAATCAACCTTAGAGGTTTTCTTAAACATCAAAAGAAATTATGAAGATAAAGTGATTCTATATAGTAGTACATACTTAACAACTACAATTCATATTTTGCTGAGGTTTTTTATTTTTTTTTCATTTGTTTCAAGGTAAGTTGTAATTGCTTTTTTATATATTTTAAAATAATTTTATAGTAATTGCCAAGATATAAACTTTAAGAGAACAGATCCCTTTTTCTATATGAACATCTACTTATGTATAAAGGGGATAACTGAGAAATAAAGGGAAGGGTCATCAAGGAACATGTATGAAGGACCCATGGACAAAGCCAAAGTGCGTAGGATTGAGGATGGGAGGTGGGGGCGGGTGGGGAAGCAGGAAGTGGTGGCGGGACAATGGAGACAACTATACTTGAACAACAATAAAAAAAGGTTTAATTTAAAAATTATGTATCTTTTACATGAGAAGTATGTTACCTTTGCATATGAGTTTGAATAGCACTGATATAACATGTCATTGCTCTTTGAAGTGTTTTATCATAGATCCTTTAAAATGATTGTCAGCTAAATCCAATAACCGATTCATCTTAGCATTGGTAGAAGTTTGTGGGTTTTTCTCATTCTGTTTTGTGCTCTTCCTGGTTCTTGGTATGACCAATGATTTTTGAATGTATCATGGACATTTTGTCTATTATTTTAGGATACTCTGGATCCTAATGAAATCTTTTATTTTACAAGAAAATCACCTTGTGTAGGTTTAATATGCAGGTCCTTGTATACTTTTGTGGGCTGTAATTTCGAGGGCTATTCAATTTTCATAGTCTGCTGGGTTATTTTGGTCTGCTTGGTTTAAATTGGTGCTGCTGGGACTCACACTGGTTTCTGTTAGTGCTGCCTGAGGAGATTAAAGGAGATCATCCAGGCTGACCCTCTGGGCAGAATGTCTTTTCATGGGAGAAGGGTGTGGTGGGATCCATCTGCAAGCTGACCCCTCTTGAGATATCCCAGTCTCTCTGGATGAGAGGAGAAGACTCTAGGCCTGTGAGGACAAAAGGACTTACCAGGTAGCCAGTTATTATGGCTGCATCCCTCCTATTACAGTTATTATCCCTCCTATTAGTTTTGCCTGTCAGCCCTGGTGCCTGGGCTAGGGAGGAAAGAGTCTCAGGTTAGGCGAATTAAGAGACTTTTTGGACTGTGTTGCTAGCCGTAGCTGGGTCCCTCCTGCAGTTTCTGTCCAACAGCCTCAATATTTCTTTATGGCAGGTGGAAAAGACAGTTTCAGACTTGGCAGGAGTGCGTCCCCTGGCTCTCTGTTTTTGGCTGGGCTCCCATTTGATACCTCCTGCTGAAAGTGTCAGACTTACCTGATATTGTCAGATGGACTCCAATTTGATCCAGGAAAAGAATGAGCCTACCTGGGCTACCTTCTGTCACTACATCATGGGAAGGGAAACACTAGTTTAGGTCACTGTCTTCTTGCTCATGGTGGACACTAGATAGAGTTCACTTTCTTCTTTCCACATTTCAGAGTTCTCTTATGGTTGTCTCTTGGATCGTTTCCAGGGTTTATAATTTTGCTTACTGAGGAAAAGGGGAAAATGGGTCTATACTATCTTGTCCTGACAGGAAGTCTCCATATTCTTAGTTTTCTTTTAAATGGTAAAAAAAAGAAAAAAGAAAAAGTACTATAGAATGAGTGGTAGAATTAATGATGGTATTCATTTTATTTTCAAATTAAATAAAATTGAAAGTAAAATTAGTCATCCCTGCAATAAAATTGTACAGTGTGATAGGCAGAGCTTCGTAACCCTGAGTTTGATTTCCAGCTGTATCCCTTCTTACTGGGGTGATATTGGTCAAATAACTTCTTTTAGCTTCAGTTTCCTAGGATTAAAATAAGTCTACTAATATCTGCCTTTTAGAGTTTTATGAGGATTAAATGAGATCATGTTTATACTATATTTAGCACAATTTCCAACCAGTGCTCACTGCATGGTTTGTTTGTTTGTTTGTTTGAATTTCTCTTCTATAACCCTATGTCCTTCTATGTCACAGGTCAATCCTCTGCTGACTAAGTAATTTCTAGAGTACTTTCTCTATTCTGGAGGGCAAAAATAAGTAACTTCCTTCTAAGGATGGCCCACTTCCAGTCTATAGTCTCTCTTTGGCAGAGACCCTGAATGTTGTACTATACACATCTGTACAAGTACTTAATTTTTTACTCTTTTGTCTGTTGAAAGCAGGGCTCCCCATTTCAGGGTTCCAGTAGATGTATCTTTATTTAAATTGTATTCAGTGAAAGGAAGGAAAGAGAGACAGACACACACAAGGAGGAAAGAGGTTTGGGTCATAGCACCACATTTATTCAGAGGACACAGTGCCAGGAAAAATGTGCACACTAATTGCAATTTGTTTTTTCCGTTTTATTTGATTTTTTTCAAACAGGAATTTCTTGTTTCCTTAGATACTAATTAAATATCAGTTACTGAGAATTAGCCAGTGGGCTTTTGATGTGGTAATGGATGACCAAATATCGTATTTATTGTACCTCCTTAGCAGGAAATTTGATAGGGAATTTTGGGTTCAATGTAGTGACTGGTTTTGTTTTCATAAATATACATTTGTTTCATATACAGAGGACACAAAAACATACTAAGGGAGGAATTAAATTTAGTGTCATTGTTTATTTTAGGATTTGAGTCTATCTTTTATTTTATAAGCTTCCTGTACATCAAGCTGATTAACAGCATTGTTGGATCCAAAGAGTTGTCACTCTTTAAAGCATATCATTACTCCATCTAACACACAACCTTAACCTTAAGCCTTTGGTTAGATTCAAATTTGCTCATTGTTCTCAACCACAAATTCTAACTCCAGCTGCTTAAGCACTATGCCAGAAAACAGACTAAAACATGAAAAATTCAGTTAAACTAGTGATTAGGTATCAAACAGAACAAAAACCATTCCAAACTTTCTGCTTGATTTCTGAGTTGTTTTTGTAAGTGAACTTAATTGCTCTGGTCAGTAAGAGAATGTAAAGTGTGGATAGAAAATTGTTGAGGCAAAGTCCTGGAGGCCTAACCAGAAAGTTAATTCTGGCCAGCATTGGATTCAAGTCCCATTCTTTTCAGTGTTTGTGCTTTTAACGAGGCCAGCAATAATATGGGCTATCCTGGGTAAGTACACAAGAACAACTGTGTGGCTTGGACACGTATATAGATGATGAATTGTGGAAATATCTACTAAGCAGTAAGCCAACTAGGTTGGACAATTCAGTTGTCCCTCCTTGGCAAAGACAACAGTCTTTAAAGGAGACACGGCATGGTAGAAAGAACAGGCATTTAGAGTTAGGCAGAACTGACTTTAAATTACCTTTATTATAAATGTGACCTTGAGATGGTTATATAACCTTTCTAGATCTTAGTTTCCTCTACTGTGAAATGGGAATAATCAAACCTATCTTAATTCAACCAATAAGAAAAACACAATAACTTCAAAGACAAATGAGCAAAGAACACAAGAACCTTACAGAAGAATAAAATCTAAGTAACTAAAAAGTAAGTATGAAATTTTCCAACCCCACTAACAATAAAAAAATAGACATTAAATGTGATGGAACTGGAAGCAAAGAGTAGAGAGAATGCATAATATTCCATTAAAGGAATAAAGCATAATTTATTTGAGCTTTGTCCTATTTTTGGTCCTTTAGGTTTCCAATATTGCTTTTACAAATAATTCTGCAATGACTGGCTTTCCAAATTAATGTTTGTTGAGGTTCTGACTTTTCTCTTTGAACAACGTCTTAGAAGGGAAATTTCTTTGTCAAAGGTTATGGGTTATGAATTATTTGAAGCCTTTTGATTTTTTGGTCATTTTTCTCTGTCCAAATTATACAAGATTCCAAAAATAATAATACAACATTTGCAAAGGTGTGGTGAAATGAGCATCCTCTTATACTGATGGAATGTAAATTGGCACAACTTTTCTGGAAATCAATTACAAAACAATCACTACAAAAAACATATTTTCATGATCAGAACAATATAGCAAATCTCAGACATTGTACATGGCAACTTTTTATCAGATGTCTCCCCAGGCAAGGGAAACAAAAGAAAAAAACAAACAAGTGGGACTACATCAAACTGAAAAGTTTTTCCACAGCAAAGGAGATCATCATCAAAATAAAAAAGATTACTCACAGAATGGGAGAACATATTTACTGATATGCCTGATAAGGGGTTGATACCCAAAATTTATTAAGAACTTACAAAACTCAATGCCAAAAAACAAATAACCCAATTTTTAAAATGGACAAAGGACCTGAATAGACACTTCTCCAAAGAGGACATACAGATGGCCCATAGACATATGAAAAGATGTTCAACATCACTAATCATAGAGAAATGCAACTTAAAACCACAATGAGATACCATCTCACACCTGTCAGAATGGCCATTATCGATAAATCTACAAACAAGTGCTGGTGAGGATGTGGAGAAAAGGGAACCCTTGTGCACTGTTGGTGGGAATGTAGACTGGTGCAGCCACTGTGGAAAGCAGTGTGAGAATCTTCAAAAAATTAAAATGGATCTGTCTTTTGACCCAGCAATGCCAGTTCTGGGAATGTACCCGAAGGAACCCAAAACACTCATTTGAAAGAACAAAAGCATCCCTATGTTCATTGCAGTGTTATTTACAATTGTCACAGTGTGGAAGCAGCCCAAGTGTCCATCAGTAGATGAGTGGATAAAAAACTGTGGTACATTTACACAATGGAATACTATTTGGCTGTAAAAAAAGAAGAAAAATTTACCCTTCGCAACAGTATGGATGGGCCTGAAGAACATTATACTAAGTGAAATAAGCCAGTTAGAGAAAGATAAATACCATGTGATTTCACTCATATGTGAAATGTAATGAAAAAACTGAACAAGGAAAACGGGGACAGACTCGTAGATGGAGAGCAGGATGACAGCTAGTGGTGGGGGGAGGTGAGGGGGTGGAGGGATGGAGCAAAAAGGGAAGAAGACTCATGGACACGGACAGCAGCGTGGTGGTTGCTGGGGGGAGGGGCATATAAGGGGACTAAAAGGTAGCGGAAAAATACAATAAATATTAAGTTCACTATAGCATTTTTGTTATATGATAGCAAGATGGCTGTGAAAATTAAGTGAGCTAGTTTGTTTATTGACTTAGAGTAGGTGTGTAGTTTTTCCTTCTTTAAATTTTAGTTTACCACTTTTGTTTTCTTTAACTCATATATTACAGCTACAGTCAGGGTAATGACATCCTCCCCACCCTCAGCTCCCAAAGTTCTGAATCCTGCACATTTTTTAGTTCTAAATCAGAACTCACTTAGCTCCAAACTCATCTTTTCTTGCCATGTTTTCTCCTCTGGGATCCTGAAAAATGGATAGGAACATAACATAAAAATGTGTTCAAAATCATTAAGAATCAGGGAAATAAAAATGAAAACCACAATGAGATATTACCACACACCTATTAGAATGACTAAAATTTTTTAAAAACAGTGACAACACTAAATGCTGGCAAGGATGCAGAGAAACTGGGTCACTCAATACATTGCTGGTGGGAATGTTCAATTGTACAGTCACTCTGGAAAAGAGTTTTGCAGTTTTTTTATCAAAGTTAACATGCAATTACTATACTATGCAACAATTGTACTCCGGGGCATTTATGCAAGAGAAATCAAGACTTATGGTTACAGAAAAAAAGTCTGTAAATGAATATTCATAGCAGGATTGTTCATAATATTCAAAAATTCAGAATTGTCCAGCTGTCTTTAAACAGATGAATAGTTGAAAAACAGTAGGTACATCCCAGGCATATGGTAGGGCCATACCTTGGAATAGTATTCAGAAATAGAAAATAATAAATTATTGATATATGCCACAATTTAAATGAAGCTCGAGGGAATCATGGTGAATGAGAAAAAAGGTAAAGTCAAAAAGTTACATAAAGTTTTATTAGAGTTATATATAATTCTTTTTTTGAGATTTATTTACTTATTTTTAGAGAGATGGGAAGAGAAAAAGAGAGAGAGAGAAACATCCATGCGTGGGTGCCTCTCACACGCTCCCTACTAGGGACCTGGCCCGCAACCCAGGCATGTGCCCTGACTGGGAATCAAACTGGCAACCCATTGGTTTGCAGGCTGGCACTCCATCCACTAAGCCACGCCAGCCAGAGCAGTTATATATAGTTCTTGAAATGAAAAAATTATAGAGAAGAACAGGTTAGCAATTGTCCGAAGTTAAGGATTCAACTGGTGTGGCTATAAAAGGTAGTATGAGAGAGTCTTGCTAAATATCCATAATAAGACAGTTCTATATTTTGATTTTTGTGGCTGATAAAGAAAACCACACAGGTATAAACTTGTAGAACATTTATAATGCACACACATATAAATACACAAATGACTACAAGTAAAACTAGAGATCTCTAAAAAAGATGAGTGGATTATATCCATGTTAACTTCCCAGTTGTGATATTATACTGAAGTTCTGCAATATGTCACCACTGTGGGAAATGGGGCAAAGTATACGAGGGATTTTTCTGAATTATTTCTTGCAACTTCATGTACACCTGAAAAAAATTTAAAGAATGTATGTATATATACCATAGGCCTTGCATTACATCATATATCCCATGCCCTTGTAGACATTGCTTCTTGGTCCCCACAACTCCTTGTGAGCAGACAATGTCTTCTCACAGACAATGTCCTAACATGGGGTTGATCCCACCTATTTTATTTTATTTTATTTTATTGGAAAGCAAGAACCCTACTCCCAATAATAATTTTTATAACAGTGATAGAACTTGAGGTCTTTCATTGTTGTTCATTTTCTAATTATTCAATAGTGTTATTATAAAAATATTTTGAGTACCTACAATGTTCTGAAAACTTAGAATACGGAGCTAACAGTAAAAAACCCGATAGCTATTCCCTGCTCTCAAAGCATTATTGAAAGTATTTTAGCATAATGATTTAAAGTGAGTTGAAGTCCTGCTTCAGCCCTCACTAGCTTTTGGGTCAGTTATTTAATCTCAGTTTCCTTATTCCAAAAAAATAGATAATAATAGTTAATATATCATGAGGTTGTTATAAAAATTAAATAATCATGTAAAATGATTAATACAGTACCTGGAACAGAGTAAGTGCTCAACAATATTACCCATTTTCTCTAGTGCTTATTCTTCTGCTAAGTTCCTAATGTACATGCTACTTAAGCGCTAAAGTATGTGATACAAACAAGAGATATGTTAATATATTAGTCTCCAAGGGATGCCGTAATAAAGTATCACAAACTGGGTGGCTTAAAACAGAAATCTATCCTCTAGTAGTTCTGGAGGCTACAAGTCTGAAACGAAGGTGTTGGCAAGGTTGATTCCTTCTGAGCACGCTGAGGGGGAATCTGTTCCATGTTTCTCATCTGGCTTTTGGTGGTTACTGGCAATGCTTGCTGTTTCTTGGCTTGTAGACTCACCACTTCAATGTTTTCCTCCATCTTCACGTGGCATTCTCCCTGTGTATCTTTGTTCTCGTACTCAGATCTCCATCTTCTTATAAGGACACCAGTCACATTAGGTTTAGGACCCACCCTACCCCAGTATGACCTCATCTTAACTTGATTATATCTGCAAAGATCCTGTTTCCAAATAAGGTTACATTCACAGATTTCTAGAGTTAGGATTTCAACATAACTTTTGGGGGGACACTATTCAACCCATAAGAGTAAGGAATCAGAGGTGAGGGTGATAGCTGATACTGAAATAATTATGAAAATATTTTTGGAGGAAGTGAGACCTGAGGTTTTGATTTGAACAGGTAAAGAAGAGTAAGTAGGGGGAAAGAACAACGGCAACGGCACAGGCATATTTAGATGAATAAATTCGCTTATTTTTATCTCTTTCTATATTTAGTGTCTATGACTCACATTGGACTTTTTTTTTAGATTTTACATATTTATTTATTTTTAGAGAGAGTGGAAAGGAAGGAGAAAGAGAGAGAGAAACATCCATGTGTAGTTGCCTCTCGCATGCCCCCTCCTGGGGATCTGGCCCACAACCCAGGCATGTGCCCTGACTGGGAATTGAACCAGTCAGTGACCCTTTGGTTCACAGGCCTGCACTCAATCTACTGACACACCAGATGGGGCTCACACTGGACTTTTATTAACCCATAAACTTGTTATACGATTGAGAGCTTTTGCTGGATAGAGATAGGTATTTCTTACCTGTCTGTCTCCCTTGCATTGTCTGTCTTTGACTTGGCATAAACCACATCCTTAGTAAAAAGTCTTTCTAAGCTGGACGGAACTTAGCAATGTTAGCAAGGAGTTAATGACTGAAGCAGCTTTCCAACTAATGCAGATGGCCTTTTTTCTCTGAAAGGTCTCCCCAAAGATAAATAAATCTGTTTTAAAGGTCAGATTCATATATTATGCTTTTTGTGAAGATGCAGTAGAAAGACTTCTAAGGGGCTGAACTTGAATAACTTTGAGAGTGGCCAACTTAAAACTTCCCATTACACTAGTTCTTAGAAGGGATTTTTATTTGTAAATTTTTTTGCTTGATTGATTAAATATTTACATCAGATGTCTGTTTCTGAAATTAAGACCCATTGGCTTTACCTTTGGGCTCTGAGAATATGAAAATGAAGTGCTCTTACAAAGCCATAGGGGTTTTTTTCATTTAATTTATTTTCTTTATTTTTTCAAATACATTTGTCTCTGCCAACCCCCCACCACTTTCCCCTGCCCTCCTCCCCCCTCTCCCTCCCTCAATCCTTCCCCTTTGGTTTTGTCCATGAGTCCTTGCTATATGTTCCTTGACTTGCCCCTTCCCTTCCCTTTCCCTGCCCCCCCCTTCCCTCTTGTCTCTGTTGGTTTCTTTTCCTTTCAGTGTTGCTGGTCATATTTTCCTTGCATCTTTGTATTGTTGGTTAGGTCCCACTTATAGGTGAGGTCATATGGTATTTGTCTTTCGCCCCCTGGCTTATTTCGCTTATCATAATGCTCTCCAGTTCCATCCATGCTACAAAGCCATAGTTTAAGAGCGATACTGAGTGGTGAAATCCAAGGTAGTGGAAGGGCAGCAATACACTCAGCAAATCCTTTCTGTTTACATCTCCGAGTGCTGGATATAAACATTTGACCTACTCTATCCTTGTAACTTCTTTCAGTGTGATTAGGAAGGCACAGCAGACATGGTTTCTGTTTGATTCAGATCCAGACATAAGCTGCACAAATATATTTACACTCATAGATGGATAAGTAGGTCAGTGGTTTAGAGTTGGGAAATATCTGCTTCTCTCTTCCTCTCCCCCAGGGCCTCTGAACACTGAAGTATGACAGGAAACAGATGTGAGTTCCTTCCTGGGGTGTGTGTGTGTGTAAATCATGTCTTTTCTTTCCAGGGGAGTCCAGACAGCCTCATTTACACTACTTTTTATTAGGGTGAGTATATTTTACAGATGAGGAAAAGGATTCAATGAGCTGCTAAATTCACAAAGCTGGTAGAATCTTTTGTAAAGTCCGAAACTCCCTTTACCCAAATAATGGGCAGACATTCTACAACATGAGAAAAGAAAATCACATGTGCAAATTTGCAGGGAACCAGCCATAATCAACAAACTACTAGTCATAGGAAAAAGACGTTAATCTCGGAAGCCTGTCTCAAGAAGTTTATCCAACCTCTGGTACTGTTTGGTGTTTTAGACCCATTAAGCCTGAGAAGGAGTGAAGTCCCAGACAAATTAACATTGGGCAGACTAGCTGGATTTGGCTTTGTTTCTAGAGCCACCATTCATTCCATAGCTTTCGCTCGCAGAAATTGTCCATTCTGCATTGTACGCTAACTTTAGCCTTCCAGCCCACCACTGCTTTTTCCTCAAGGAATATTGTAACAGAAGACAATTAAAGGTCAGCTGCTTACTTGCAGTCATGGTCAACACTAACAGAGTTGAAACTCTGAGCCACCTCCTGCCCCATCTATCTTGGCCATTTCCTTAAAAAAAAAAAAAAAGACATGATCATATCACTCAGTACTGTGTTTCCATGACAACATAGTAGTCAGCTGTGGCTTTGGCTGAATATGCAATAATGGGATCACATTTTGGGTGATTGTTTTAAAACTTAATACCTGCCTGCACATCCAATGAAATAACCGATTGGGAAGATTTTATTGCTACCCACAGGAAAGGAGCCTTAGTTTTGGCTACCTACTGGGAATTGTCTTCCCCCTTCCTTAGTTACATGCCCATTTTATTTACACATTGTGGGATTTCTCAACACATTGTAAAGCAGAAATGCTTAAAAATCAGTATTCCATGATTTCAAAGGGTGACTTTATAAACAGTCACAGAGGTCAACATTAAGGTTTGTGTAACCTATTCATCTTATTTGACTTTATATGAAATCAATTCCATTATTTCATTCAATGAGAATCTCAGATCTCGGTATAACCAGAATATCCATCCCAGAAACAATGACACAACAAATTAGGCCATTGGAGCGCCTTTCTGTAGGAGGATTTGATTGAGGGGTAGTGAAAGAAGAGACACTAAGAGTTAGACCAGAGATTTTCAGCCGGCCAGCCGCAAGAATTCTTAAGATGCTGCGGGCCCAGGCAGAGGGGATGCCGCCACTGGGTTGGGGACCTGATGCTGGCCAGAGATGCTGGTGTTGGCAGCGAGGCCCAGCAGCGGGTTTTGTGGGAAGCAGAGGCATAGCTGGGACCATGAGGGAGCAGCACAACCGCTCAAGAGGCAGCTCAAGATCAGTAGCGGGGGACGCGGAGTGCGGCAGGAAAATGCTGCTGCAAGTGTTCTCCAGAGACACCTATCCCGGGAGCTATGTTCCCACCTAAAACACCTACCCCGGCAGCCATGTCTCTGCCTTGTTTGAAAACCACACTGGAGCTTTCAGGTAGACACACACCTCATTGAGCTCAACATGTGGGACACTTCAGGTTCCTCTCAGAGGGACAACCTCCAGCCCCTGGACTAGCCCGATTCAGACGCTGTTACTCATCTGCTTCAACATTAGCTGACCAGAAACACTGGACCGTGTCCTCAAGAACTAGCAAAGGGAGACTCAGGAGTTTTGCCCCAATGCCAAGGTGGTGCTGGTTGGCTGTAAACTAGATGTGTGGACGACGTGGCCACACTGAGGGAGCTGTCCAAGCAGAGGTTTATCCCTGTGACACGTGAGCAGGACACTGTGCTGGCCAAGCAGGTGGAGCCTGTCCTAGGTGGAGTGCTCCACCCGGTCCTCTGAGGGCAGCGTCTGGGATGTCTTCCACGTGGCCACAGTGGCCTCCCTTGACTGTGGTCATAGGCAGCTGCACAGTTCTGACTCACGCCAGGGACTGGAGCGATCTGCTCAGCTGTCAGGAAGGCCAGACTGGGGAACAGGAGCCAATACGAGATACATGAGGATCCAGCCAAGAGTTGCAACCTCATGTGAGGAGCTGCGGAGGGGCGGAGGGGCGGAGGGGCAGAATGTCAGCAGGGGGGTGAGGAGCACAGCTGTTCCCCTGCCTGCACCCTGGCTCCCTGACCTCCGGACTCAGGCTGGGACTTCAGGGTAGGCTGAGGGAGCAATTCTAGGCCAGGGAGCTGAGGCAGAGGGAACCACCATTCCCTGCATCCTTACCCCCCACCTCTCCACAAGAAGTGGACGGAGCTGGCAGGGCAGGTATCTGGGCCAGGAGCTGGAATACAGTGGGTGGGGGAGCGGGAGGGGAAGCTCTGTCAAGCAGTGACTATGGTTCAGTCTCAGTATATGCAGGGTACCTTCCCTCCTTGCCCCCAGTCCCATATCCTGGTCCTGGCTTCCTTCCTTAAGGAAAGTGTCCATTCCAGGACCGTCCCTTGTCCTCCCCTCTCACTTCTGCAGCTGTTCTCATGCAACCTAATCTCCAGGAAGCACGCCATAAATTAAAAAGCAGGTTGAGAAGCCCTTCCCTCTACACACCCACCAGTACTAGCTCCTCCTTCTCCCCCCACAACAGTCCCCAAATAAAGCCCAAATCCATAGAATAAAAAATTGTTTAAAAATGCAATACCTGATCATTGAGTCAGGAGCACTGACCTCTTTGCCCTTACATTGTCAAATAAAAACTATACAACAGCCAAAACATGTAAATGCACCTCTCAGGAGCAACCCATATCGTAATCACAAACCTTTGCTAAGACACCACTTTGTCACTCTTTACACTAAATGATATAGGACAACCAAAAACTTGAGGCTATTCCTAAAGGATGGCCTCAGAGGAAAAAAGTGAGACCAAGTATCAATTATATAACCTTTCAATCAAAGCATCTCCATTTGATCTATTTTCTACATTGAGTTCTATGTAAATTTTGTTTGAAGAAAGGATTATGCTTTTAAAAGATGAAAACCCCTAGACTATTAACACTTCTCTGGTCATCGGTCTTTTTTTCTGGTAAAACTGGGATAATAATATTTACCACGTAACCTATTATAATCCATTACGTTGTATCCTGTACTAATCTACCTCTCACCGGAAAAACAGGAGCTCCTTGAGAGTGTATAACTTGTCATTCATTCATAAAAGAATCATTGAATGTCTTTTTGTGCCAGGCCCTAGGGATAGGCAACTAGGTATTCATGAGGAGCAAATTAGGCATGGCCCTTGCCTTACTGGAGCTTACTCTCTAATCATTCCAAAGTCTTTGTAACAGCCTACAAAGCCCTACGTTGTGGGGTTTACTCAGTGTCTCTGACTTCATTTCCTGCTATTCAACCACTTGTATTTCACCTACACTCATCTTTGTGCTGTTTCATGAAAACTTCAGGCATGATCCAGACCCCAGGACCAATGCACTAGTTGTTCCCTCACCTGCAATGCTTTGGGCCTTAACATGCACTCAAGTCTGCTCTAATGTCACCTTCTTAAATGGAGCTCATCCTGACCAACCTACTTACAATTCCAACTCCCATTCCCAGCACTCCTTATTCCCTCTTATTAAGGTATAATTTTCCCTCTGCAATATTTCTCACTTTCTAAATACCTTATGACTTAGCTGTTTATCATTTGTTATATCTTTCCCTACTAGAATAAGAGCTCCACAACGCAGAGCACAATCTTTGTCTGTTTTGTTCACTTAATGGATGACAACAATGCTTGGCACAGAGTAGGTTCTCAATTACTAATTGTTAAATGAATAGATTTCCAGGGACCTCTTTCATATTTCTCCTTTCTTGTCCCTTTTTGTCTGCCCAGATTCCCTTACTCTGGTATTTCCAAAAACTGTGTTTTTTCTTTCCTGCTCCTCTTTCTCTCTGTTTTATGAAAACAAAATACTCCTCTTGTGTTTCATCCATTTGGGGCTCTGTTTTCTGTTAAGAAATCAACCAACCCCTTAGAGTCAAATAGCTGATATAACTTAGAGGATATCCTTGTTTACAAACCCAAATAAATTAAGATGGTTGGGGAGATTTCAGGAACAGCACAAAGCTTGGGTGGGAGATATTTTAGGCAAAGTAAACCTTTTTCTTCCTACAAATTCATTCCGTACTATCAGTGGGTATCAGAAAGACAGCTTGGTTTAATGGAAAGATCCTGGGACATGGATTTGGAAGCTACGGGTTTAGTCTTGCCTGGGCACTTATTTATTGGTGATTTTTAGAAATTTACTTAAATTTTTCGATTCTCAATCTACTTATCTCAAAAATAGGAAGGGATAGTAGTAATTGTTTTGTGGAGTTGCCAAGGTAAGAAACAAGATCATATAATTAATGCATGTAGCCCATATTAATCTCTTAATAAATTGTAACTAACATTTAGCACAATTTCCTGTCATAAAATTTGTGCACATTACTAGTTCTCCTTCTCAGAAGTTTGTGAGTATTAAATCACATAATGAATTAAGAAACTATAAAATGCTACACAGAGGTTAATTGGTTGCTTAGGATACAACTATTAAGTCAAAAGGCAATAAAAGGCCATATTTCAATGTCTGTAAGTCTGAGAGTAGAGCAGTATGAAAATTAATTACCAATTAGGTCCATATTTTAGAATAGGCTGTGTTATAAGAAAGTAGGCGTTATCTGACTGACAACTCGCAACTCAAGCTGCTTCTGAAAAGATGAGCAAATTTTAAATTGAGAATCACATTCTGATTATCTGATGGAATCACTGTGTAAAATATTTTCTTTGGATAAATGTCCCATTTTGGATCCTTTAAAACCACTTTGGAGTGAACTATCAGAATGGGTAAAAGTCTTTGAAAAACACAGCTACAATGACATTATGTTTATCTAGCTCTCTGGACCAACAACATACTCTCTTAGTGCCCCATATCTTCTCTTGTCTGTAAATTCTTGCTTGCCTTGATCTCCAATTTACCCAGAGATTGCAAATCTTACCCTCATTTTTAGGCTCAATTTTTATTTATTCACTTATTTATTTAACAAGAATTTAATAGGCACTATATGCCATGCAGTGAGGATGCAAAAACATTTAAAACTAAATCATTGACAATAGACAAAGAGTAGGAAAAAGATTTCCACAATAAAGCACTACCAGATACACATTCCCCTGAGCAGCAGCAGTGTGAGGGGACCCAACAACCCTGCCTTCAGAAGGGAATCTGCCCACCCTGTGCTGCCTAAGCCCGCCTGCTGAGTGCAGAGTGACTAGATTCACAGCTGAAGGAGACAGACAGTAGATCCCTGGAAGTCTTGATCAAACTGCCTAAGGTCAGACAGGGTCAACATCTGACATCATCAGAGGCAGATCCAGAAAGAAAAAATAACAGTCTCCTCCCACAGAAGTTTACACCAGAAAGTCAGGAAATCAAGACAGATCAATTTAAGAAGCAAAAGCAAAAGAGAAGAGTCTCACAAATAAAGGGAAAACAAAGAAACACCCCCCAGTCAAAGGGAAACAAAGAATCCCCAGAAAGAAAACTAAATGAAATAGAGGCAAGTAAACTCTCAGATATTGAGTTCAAAACAATGGTTCTAAGGAACCTCAATGAGCTCAGTGAGCTCAGAGAGTTACAAAATACTACAGGGAAACTATAAGGAACTTACTACAAACTATATCAGCATGAAAAAGGACATAGAAACCATCAAAAGAGACAAGAGGAACTGAAGAATACAATTTCTGGATTGAAGAACACAGTAGAAGGAATCAAAAGCAGGCTAGATGAAGCCAAGGATTGAATCAGCGAGCTGGAGGATAAGGTAATAAAAAGCTCCCAGCAAGACCAAGAAAATGAGAAAAGTCTCAAAAGGAATGAAGAGGCATTGAGGGAAATGAAGGACAACCTGAAACGTAATAATATATGCATAATAGGGATACCAGAAGGAGAAGAAGAGCAGCAAGGGATGGAGAACCTGTTTGAAAAAGTCATGATGGAAAACTTCCCTCATTAGAGGAGAGAAAAAGTCACCCAAGTCCACGAAGCACAGAGGGTCCCATTCAAGACAAACCCAAGGAGGCCCACTCTGAGACACATCATCATTAAAATGGCAAATATGAAAGACAAACAGAGAATCCTAAAGCAAGCAAGGGAGAAACAGGTAGTAACATAAAAGGGAGCCCCAATACGACTAGCAGCTGACTTCTCAACAGAAACACTGCAAGCCAGAAGGGAATGGCAAGAAATATTCCAAGTCATGAAAAGCAAAGGCCTGCAACCAAGACTGCTCTACCCAGCAAGGCTCTCCATTAAAATGGAAGGTGAAAGAAGGAGTTTCCTAGGCAAAAGAAGGCTGAAAGAGTACACCTCCACCAAACCAGCACTGCAAAATATGCTAAAGGGGCTGCTTTAAGATGAAGAAAAAGAGTCTATGAATACCCAGTTCCTTTCACTGTCAGCAATACTTGATTACCAATATTTTTAATACGTATTAATCTGATTGTGACAATGATGTGTTATTTTAATTGTTCCTTTATTATGTGTTGAAACTAAACCTGTTTTTGTATATTTCTTGCCTATTTCTATTATTTTTAAAAAGCTTTAAGTGACTTTTTGGTATTCTTTATCCATTTTTTGATTGTTTGTAGAATTTCCCCCCAAAAAAACTATTAACCCCTTTTTTATATGTGTTGCAAATACTTTCCTATTCTATTTCTTGTCCTTTAACTTTTTTATATGTATATTACTATATAGTCTTAAATATTTAAAATAGTCATATTGTCAATATTTTACTTTATAGTTTCTGGGTTTGAATATGTTACTTCAAAGTAAGAAAAATATTATTTGGTATTTTCTCCTAAGACTCCTTATATTTTACATATTGATTTTTAATTCACCTGAATATTTTTTGTATAATGTGTGAAATAGGGCTCTCTATTTGTTTTATTTCAAGTAATAGGGGTCCATGCACCTTATTTGTTGAATAAGCCTTATTTTCCCCATTGATTTGAAATATCAATTTAATCATATATTACATTTTCAGACAGATATTTGTTTCTAGAATGCTCATTTTATTTCATTGATCTACTTGATTGTTTCTGTGCTGGTGTCATGTTTTACTTGCTGAGACATTATAATGCATTTAAATTTTTTAATATTTTATAACGGATTTTTACATTTAAAAAATAAATAAATAAAATCAATCTGCATTTTTAAAAAAAAGGAAGAAACTCCTACCTTTGGCGACAACATGGATGGACCTGGAGAGCATTATGCTAAGTGAAATAAGCCAGTCAGTGAAAGACAAATACTGTATGATCTCACCTATAAGTGGAATCAATTCAAAAAATAAACTAATGAACAAAATAAACCACAGGCATGGAAACATGGAGCAGGCTGAAAGTGACCAGAGGGGATGGGGAAGGAGGACAACGGGGGAAAGAAGGGGAAGGGACTAGACAAAGAACATGTATGAATGGCCCATGGACACGGACAGCAGAGTGGGAATTGACTGTGGGAGAGGGGGATGGGGTAGGATGGGTGGAGGAGGGCAAAGGGGGAAAACTTGAGACAACTGTAATAGAATAAACATGACTTAAAAAAATTAAAACAAAAAGTAAACAAATACTTGAAAAAATACTATGGTACATTTACACACACACACACACACACACACACACACACAGAAGCAGTACCAGATACAAAAGCTCAGAAGCATAAAACTTTCAAGTCTTTCTAAAAGGCCACCGCTCAGGCTAATAATGGAGGAGAGTTAGACATGTGCTTAAGTAAGCCATAATAAGAAGCCTGTAACTATTTAAATAATCAAGGAATTTTTCTTCTTATAATTATTTTCTTTTTTTCCTTTCTATTGAATTTATTGGGGTGATACCAGGTAACAAAATATACAGATTTCAGGTGCATAATTCTACTATACATTATCTGTACACTGTATTGTGTGATCACCAGCACAAGTCAAGTCTCCTTCCACCGCCATTTATCCCCCATATATCCTCCCCCACCAGGTTCCACAACAATGGCTCCTCTTTTCCCAGCAATCACCACACTGTTGTTCGTATCCATGAGGTTTTTTTTCTCTTTTTTCTTTTTTGCTCAATTCTTTCATGCCCCCCAACCCAGTCTCCCCCTAACAGTTGTCAGCCTGCTCATCAAAGAATTTTTTGTTGTTTTTGTTGAATAATGTAAGATTTTTTATTGATTAGTAAACTTACATATAACATATTCTTAGATTAAAAATCAAACTATAAAGTAGTAGATATAGTGTGATCATATTTTGGGTGGTAAACACACAAAGCAATATACAGATGATATATATCATAGAATTGTACGCTTGAAACCTATACAATTTTATTATCCAATGTCACCCCAATACATTTGATAAAAATAATAATAAAAATAAAGAATGGCTATATATATTGATAATTAGAATTTTTGAAGAATCCAAAATGTTAACAGTGGTTAGATTAGGTATGACATTTTATTTTCTCTGTACCCTTCTGTATTGTCTGAATTTTTAAAATAATAGCATTTATTTGATTCATTATGTTCTTTTTTTTTTAATTGTTCAAATGCATTTGTCTCCATTTTCCCCCCACCACTTTCCCCTGCCCCCCTCTCCTCCCTCCTTCCCTCAGTCCTTCCCCACTTTGGCTTTGTCCACGGGTCCTTTATACATGTTCCTTGACTTGACCCTTCCCTTCCCTTTCCCTGCCCTCTCCCTCCCTCCTTTCCTCTTGATGCTATAGATTCATTATGTTCTAACTTAATCATTTCTATTTTGGAAAACATCAAGTAGACTTTAAAACTACTTTTTAAAAAATATATAACATTTATTGTATTTTTTTCCATTTCCATTTAGTCCCCTTACGCCCCCTCCCCCCACCACACTGTTGTCCATGTCCAGGAGGCCTTTTTCCTTTTTGCTCCATGCCTCTACCCCTCCCCTCCCCTCCCCACTATCTGTCATCTGTTCTCCATCTATGAGTCTGTGTCTGTGTCTGTAAAACTACTTTTTTCTACACATTAAGAAGGAAATTTGGCTCCCTGCTCTTTAATACAGTAGGGAACATGGCTAGTTGCTACTGGTTCTGTACATAAAGTAATTTATACACACACACACACACACACACACACACACAAAGAAAAACTACTTTTTTTCTGTCATAAAACTTCATTTGACATACAATATCCAATTAAACAATATTAAAAGCAACCTGGAGTTCAGAACGCAAAACAAAATGGTGGCTTATATTTATTTTGATATTATTTCTGATTTTAGTGAGTCTCTAACAAAATAATTGTAATGATCCCTTTGTTTCTGTATCACAGTATTTTATTTTTCTGTCTATATATATTAAACTTCTCTATCTCCTCTTATTCATTTTCCAAATCAGTATCTAGAGAATAAATAGTCCTGATTTTTTCATTCCATCTTATTTTTAAGAGAAGGCTCAGAAAGGTAAAAGTCAACAGACTTCTGAATAAAAGAAAATATCAGAAGCTATGACATTAAAGTGCCTGTCTTACATGAAACAAGTTTGAAAGGGTGTTTTTCTTCAGCAACCCACCAAAATATTACCAAAATTCTAAAAATGTGTCTATTTTAAAACTACTTTTTTTCTAGATATTCAGAAGGAAATTTGGCTCCTCTCTTCTAATAATGCCAGGTAGCTGCTGGACTTATTGGTTATAAAACTATAATTGAGCATGTTTAATGATTAGCTCATAATACATATAAATAAAACATTTTCCAATAATCTTTAAAGAGCAAAAGTATATTCCAAGATCTCTTAAAAGATAAACATTGGCTGGTGTGGCTCAGTAGACTGAGCTCCAGCCTGTGAACCAAACAGTCGCCAGTTTGATTCCCAGTCAGGGCACATGCCTGGGTTGCAGGCCAGGTCCCCAGCTGGGGGGGTGTGAGAGGCAACTGATTAAAAGATAAGCATAGCTGCATGTTTTACACAACAGCTTGCATCATTTGGGTAAAATAGGGAATACACTTTTATATAAATTTGTCTCCCTTACTAAGAATAGTTGAAAGAAAAGTTTCATTAAAAAATGAAAATGGGAGCCCTGGCTAATGTGGCTCAGTGGGTTGGGCATCATCCCATAAAGTGAAAGGTCACCAGTTTGTTTCCCAGTCCAGGCACAGGCTTGGATTGCGGGTTCAGTCCCTGGTCAGGGCATGTCCAGAAGGCAACCAACTGATGTTTCTCTCTCACATCGATGTTTCTCTCCCTCTCCTTCTCCCTTCCTTCCCCTCTCTCTAATAAAAATTAAAATAAAAAATAAAAGTAAAATTAGCTGAGAGCTCCCAAATTTCTAACTCTAGTCCAGATTGTTTCCTTAACTCTCATGTGCCCAACTTCCTCCTTGATATTTCCACTTTAAAAATAATAAAAATAAAACAAAGTGAAAACGGGTCAAACATTATATACACTTACATTTTAGTAAAATTAATTTCTTTGCTCTTGCCCTTGCTTGTTTCAATCCACTGACATAAAGACCTCAGCAACACATTAAGTCACACTTTGACCACGAAATTTGACAGCCTTGGAGGAGTAGTGCATCATTACTCATTTCAAATAGTATTTCTCATTTCAATAGTATTAAATATTGTAACTTCAAGCTTAGTCACAACAACAAATAATTCATATTACTAATTGTAATGAAGAACATGTGCCAGTACATCTAGACTTTCTATATAGTCTTTAGAAGCCCACAAAATTCCAGGGTGTCTTAACACTCTTTATTTCAGACCCCGTAACACAGATGCTAGGTTTTCTAAGATTTCCACAAATCTGAGAAGGGAACATCGATCAGCTGACCAATTTGCTTTCACTATCTGTGCCTTACATACCCTTATACACTTCCTCTGTCAATCAGAGAAGGGTTTTGGTTTTAATTGTTCCAAGAGCCCCAGTTGCTACTTCAGGTAGCAATATCACTGATTTGGTATAGGTACCACCATCTTAAAGTTTACATTGAACAATGCGTCCATGTAGAAGAGCAGTTGTTTTCAGCAATTGACGTGGATGACTACAGTGAATGAAGGTTAACTGAAAAGACACACATATTTTGGCTTTAAAATATGAACACTACTGAAACTGGAAAAGTTGGCATTTGTGCTGCCTGTCACTAACAAAACCAGTAAGTAGAGACAAGGGTTGAATCTTTACGAGTGCTTTATTCAAATGCCAGCGATCTATGAAGATGGCAGGTTATGTGCGCTTAAAAACCATCTTAACATCTCACCTCAAGCAGACATTTTTATAAGGGGAAGAAAGGGTAGGTAAGATGTTTGGGAAAGTTTAATTGGGTAAGAGTTGTAGTCCGGTGGTGATTTTCCCAGTACTTCTTTATCTGTTGATTAATAATTCTTTACCTGTGTCAACTCCCTGGAGCACAATGACTCAGATACCATCTTGATCGCTTACAGACTCCTTGGGGCACAAAGGCTGAATTGCTTGTCAACCTTTTGGAGTCACATGATCATGCATTCCCGTTCCTGGAATAACAGCTTTCCACTTGAATTAGTCACTTAAGCCTACCAACAATGACTGAAGCTAAAATCTTTAACTCTTCAGTTCCTTATCATCACTACATATGTGAAAATGGCTGACACAAGCCAGTGTCTTCTCATTCCAGCTCCAGGTCCTCAGAACTACATAAAGGAGCTCTAAACAAAGGAGCTGTCAGGGCAACTTTACCACCTTTCATTAGACTTGCCTGGGACCTAACCAGAGGTCACATTCACCCTGCTCCTGGCTCTCCACACTTGATTTTGGTATCCTACCTAGACTCTCAAGCCACCCTAATTCAGCCTGGCTGTTTGAGGCTTTGCATGTTTCCATCTCAGAGTTGACAGCTTGTCAGATCCCACCCTGTTACAAGGCCAGGTAAGAATCTATTCTTCTGGATCACACCTGCATCCAGGGAACACTAGGAAGGTGACAGAGTTTCTTCATAGTGTAGGCAGAAAACCACACCCTATACCTGGATAACAGAGCTTCCTGGCCCAGGTAGAGAACCAAGTGAAGGAAAATGTTGCAGGCCAAGGTCACTGAGTTACCGGCACACCCACTGCACCATTTGGCATCTATCTTGGGGGTTTATGAAGCTTCTCAAACCATTTAAAAGTCTCTCAATAGTCTTATGGCACTTTTTAAGTGTCCTTTCAAACAAGAAGCCCCTCAGAAAACCAAAAGGGGTAGACAGCTTTATAGATTTTAACTGTAGCAGTCTTCTAAGAAGCCCAGTAAAGAAGTGAGAACAATGGGAAAATATTCTTTATAATGCTTTATAATGGCTCTATCTGCACATACTCCACAGTATCGCTCAGATTCAGAATGGAGCGTAGCTGCCTTCTGTGGTCAATTTCGAAACTATTCAAGAGGACTAACCTGGGAGAATCCATCACCTTCCAGGCACTGGTACTCATACACAAGTATATAGCTGAAATGGTGGCTCAGTACCTAATGAGAGCTACTCTATCATAAACTTAATACCCCAAATGCATACTCTTGCACCTCTCCTCCCAACCCAACCAACATCAGCCTATGCAGATAATGATTAATAACAAAGGATCAGAAATCCAACTGCTTGAGCTTAAATCCTTACTCCCATACTCCCTAACTATGTGTCCTTGGGCAAGGTTTTCATTCTCATACATAAAGGGGGATATCTATTTTAAAGAATTGTGAAAACTAAGTGTGATAATCCACATAGACAGTTTAGCACAGTGTCTGATATATGGTGCTCAGTGCATTCAAAGCTCTGCCTCTGCCTGATTTGATCTCACATCATAAAAGGCTGGTGAAACATTTGGGTGAAGAAGTGCATATTCCATCACTGTGAACAAAATAACCTACAACGTAAGAACTTCTTCATCAGGAAACCAAGGCACGTTTATCCAGAGCAATTACCTCGATTTGCTAGACAGGGGACATAAAACCTAATCCTGCTCTCTACCACCATTGTCAAATTATGTCCCTGGATTGCAACAACCATCATTCCATTTGCACATCCTTCTTTATGCCTCCATGGAGAGCTCTGTAAACTCCATTCAGTGTTTTGGTCTTTCAAAATACATACCCTCCGGAGTTAACTATGATTCTGTTTCTGTAATATTAAACACCATAGTGGGACCTGTTGCAGATAGGGCCCATACCTCCAGATCCCAAATGCCGGGGGTCAGGATGCAAGACATTGTTAAAATGCTGCAGTTTTACTTTTCTTTGTCCCTCTACCACATTGCTCAGGATTTTGGCTGGAATCACATGTGGAATATTTGAGCTGTGAAATTTTCATTCAACTAGTGCAACACTTTCGCCTGCAGACAGCCTTAACAGGGACAACTATGGGGAAAGCCATCCAGGATCCCCTGGTCCTGAGCTTCTCTGCAAATATGCACTGTTTAGTGATGCTTTCAGCAAGTAAGAACATGATTTTAATTGCACCATCACGCTGACTCCCTGGGTACAGATCTTTGCCAAGAGGGTTTGATTTGTTTCCAAAACCAAAGCACAAGCATTTTAAAAGCTTCCTAAGTACACCCTCCAGCAAGCAATATTCTGATAAAAAAAAAAATGAGTACAAATTCTTGAAAGGATGGGTAGTGGCAACCTCTTCTCTACCCCAAGGATTCCAGGTACTTCATGCTACCTGCATTTTTTGTTTCTTTGTTTATCAAGAAAATTGCTTTCCTGGGACCCTTACCCACACCTGACTTAATTGATGTAGGTTCCGTCTAGTTTTGACACCTCCCATTCCTACAACAAACCTTCCTCTGCCTAAATAAACATGATCTCAATGGGCAACATGCATCATTATGCTCCGTTTCTATCATTGTGGAGGCACCAGGATTGCCTGCTAGCACTCGGGCAGATTAATAGTATGCACTCAATGGGAAGGAGCAACCTCTGCTACCCCAAGGCGTTATCACGGTCTTCTACGCTTGCAGTCTCCACAGTGCGGCTCAGGCCCTGGACCAGTGAAAACAGAGATGTTTTCTGACTAGGAGATGGGCAAAGTGGAGAAAACTCTTGAAGATTGGCAGAGGAATCTCAACACCACCATCACTACAGGAGAATATCATCCACAGACACTCGTCTAGACTGATCACTAACTGCTCCAAGTTCTCTTGTCAAGCTTTCCGCAAAACTCCTGCTGGCTTGGATTAGACTTACCCACAGACTGATTCTTAAACTTTACACGCTCCAATTGGTCGTGTCCTTTTCTGTTAACCTGGTAGCTGAGCCTGGCAAGGCCTCGATTTCATTTTGGCTCCACATTCTGAATTTCAACATCCTGTCCATACTTTCCCTAAAGAGACAGAGACTAAGTGATCTTTTACAGCCCCTTCAGATCTAATAGTATTTTAGTAAGTATGTTTGTGAGTATGTGTGTATTAAAATGCATTTGCAGTGAGTCTAAAAGTTTGAAAATGCTTCATTTATGGTCAAAATTTCTTAACAGCCCTGGCTGGGCTGCTCAGTTGGTTGGAACATCATCCTGTGCACAAAAGGTTGCAGGTTGGATCCCTAGTCAGGGCACATACCTATGTTGCGGGTTCGATCCCCAGTTGGGGCTTGTACAGCAGGCAACCAATCTATGTTTCTCTCTCTCTTTCTCTCCCCCCTTCCTTCCTCTCGCTCTAAAATCAATAAACATCCTCAGGTGAGGATTTTTAAAAATTTCTTATCTAAAAAAATATTTAAAACTTTCTTATCATAATTAGTGCAGTCCACTATGGATTTATAGAATATTTTGTGAATGCTTTGTGTATTCTATTTTTATGTTTATTGAATTTATTGGGGTGACATTAGTTGATAAAATTATATAGGCTTCAGGTGTACAATTCTATAATACATCACCTGTGTATTGTATTGTGTGTTCACCACACCAAGTCTCTTTCCATCACTATTTATTCCTCCTTTACCTTCTTCTACCTCCTCCCACAACCCCTTTCCACCTGATAATTACCATACTGTTGTATGTGTCTATGAGTTTTTCTCTTTTTTTTTTTTTTGCTTAATTCCATCAACTTTTTTACCCAGCTCCCCAAACTCCCACCCTGACAGCTGTTAGTCTGTTCTCTGTATTATGAGTCTGTTTCTATTCTGTTTGTTACATTATGTTGTTTATTAAATTCCACATATAAGAGAGATCACGTGGTACTTGTCTTTCTCCGACTGGTGTATGTCACTTAGCATAATAATCTCCAAGTCCATCCATGCTGTTGCAAAAGGTAAGATTTTCTTCTTTTACAGTGGAGTGGTATCCCATTGTGAAAATGTACCAAGACTTTTTTATCCGCTTGTCCACTGATGGGCACTTGGGCTGTTTCCAGATCCTGGCTACTGTAAACAACACTGCAATGAACATAAGGGTGTATTTATTGTTTTGAATTAGCATTCTGAGTTTTGGGGATATATTCTCAGAAGTGGAATAACTGGGTCATAAAGCAGTTCCATTTTTAATATTTTGGGGTAACTCCACACTGTTTTCCACAGTGGCTGCACCAGTCTGCATTCCCACCAATAGTGCACAAGGGTTCTCTTTTCTCTACATCCTCACCAACATTTTTTGATTGTTGACTTATTGATGGTAGCCATTTCGACAGAGGTAAGCTGACATCTCATTGTTGTTTTAATTTGTATTTCTCTGATCATTAGTAACTTTAAGTATCCTTTCATATGTCTATTGGCCATCCATATGTCCTCTTTGTAGCTAATCAGGTCCTCTGCTCATTGTTTAAAATTGCATTGCCTGTTTTGGGGGTTTTGTTGTTTTGTTTTGGGGGTTTTTTTGGTGTTAAGTTTTATAAGTTCTTTATAAATTTTATCCCTTACTGAATGTATCATTGGCAAATATGTCCACCCATTGAGTAGATTGTCATTTAGTTTTGTTGATGGTTTTCTGTGCGGTAAAAAATAACATTTTAGTTTGATAGTCTCATTTGTTTATTTTTTTCTTTTGTTTCCTTTGCCCAAGAAGATATAACAGAAAAAAATATTGCCACAAGAAATGTCCGAGATTTCACTGCCTATGATTTCTCCTAGGAGTTTTATAGTTTTTAGCCTTACATCTATTTTTTTAATCCATTATGAGTTTATTCTTGAATATGGTGTAAGAACGGTCTAGTTTTATTATTTGCATTTATCTGTACAATTTCCCCATTACCATTTATTAAAAAGACTGTCTTTACCTCATTGTATGTTTCTTGCATCCTTTATGATATATTAATTGACCACAAATGTGTGGGTTTATTTCTGGGCTCTTTATTCTGTTCCATTGATCTATGTGTCTGTTTTGGTGCCAGTATCATGCTGGTTTTGATTACTAACTTCTTCCTTTACAATTTTGATTCATTTATTTCCTTTTCATGTCTGATGGCTGTGGCTAGTACTTCCAATACTATGGTGAATAAAAGTAGTGAAAGTGGACAAGCTATCTTGTTTGTGATCTTCAGAGAAACATTTTGGTTTCCCCCCACTGAGCCTGAGGTTAGCTGTGAGTTTATCATGTATGGCCTTTATTATGTTGAGGATTGTTTTCCCTATTCCCACTTTGTTGAGAGTGTTTATCATAAATAGATGCTGAATTTTTCCAAATGCTTTTTCTGCAACTATTCATATGTTCCTATGATTATTATACTTCATTTTCTTTATGTGGTATATCAATGTTCATTCACTTACAGATATCAAATCAATCCTGTGTCCCAGGAATAATTCCCACTTGGTCATGTGCATGATCTTTTTAATGTATTGCTAAACTTGGCTTGCTAATATTTTGTTGAGGAATTTTGCATGTATGTTCATCAGGAATATTGGCCTATTATTTTTTTAATGCCTTTGTCTGCATTTGTAATCAGGATAATGGTAGCCTCAGAAAATGAGTTTGGGAGCCTTTCCCACTCTTGAATTTTTTTGGAATAGTTTAAGAAAGATAGGTGTTAGTTCTTCTTTGAATGTTTGGTAAAATTAGCCTGTGAAGTCATCTTGATCCAGGCCTTTTGTTTTGATTGAGTTTTTGGTTACTGCTTTTATTTTGTTAGTAATAATCAGTCTGTTTAAATTTTCTGTTTCTCTTTGATTCAGTCTAGAAAGATTGTATTTTCCTAGGAATTTATTCATTTCTTCCAGATTGCCCAGTTTTTTGGTATATAATTGTCTCTCCTATTTTCTTATAATACTTTGTATTTCTATACTGTCAGTTGTCACTTCTCTTCCATTTCTGATTTTATTTATTTGGTTCCTTTTTTAAAATTGATGAGTCTAGTTAAAGGTTTGTCATTCTTATTTATCTTTTCAGTGAAACAGTTCTTGATTTCATCGATCATTTGTATCATATTTTTAGAAACTACTTTGTCTATTTTTGTTCTGATCTTTATTATTTCCTTTTATTTACTTCCTTCTACTCACTTTAGGTTTTGTTTGTTGTTTTTATCTACTTCCTATAGGAATATGGTTACATAAATTATTTGACATTTTTCTTGTTTCTTGAGGTAGGCCTGTATTGATATGAAATGTTATCCTAAGACTGCTTTTGCTGTGTCCCATAGGTTATGGGTTGTTGGGGTTTTCTTCATTTTTACTTGCCCCAAGATATCTTTTGAATTCTTCCTTGATCTCATTGTTAACCCACTTATCCTTTAGTAATCTTTTAGTTAGCCTCATTGTGTTTGTGTGTTCCTCAGTTTTTTTTTCCTGTATGTGATTTCAAGTTTCATACCATTGTGCTCAGACAAGCTGTTTGATATGACTTTAATCAGCTTAAGTTTATTGAGACTTCTTTTGTGTCCTAACTTGTGATATATCCTGGAAAGTGTTTCACATGCACTTGTAAAGATTGTACATTCCTCTGCTTTGGGGTGAAATGCTCTGAAGATATCAATTAAATCTATCTGATCTGGTGTATCATTTAATGCCACTGTTTCCTTGTTGATTTTCTGTTTGTAAGATCTATCTATTGATGCCAATGTGGTGTTAAAGTCCCTAACTATGACTGTTACTGTTAATCTCTCCCCAAATGTCCATCAAGATTTGCTTTATATAAATAGGTGCTCCTATGTTGGGTGCATAAACATTCACTAGGGTAATATATTCTTGTTGGTTTTATCTCTTTATCATTATAAAATATTCTTCCATTTTGCTTACTATAGCCTTGATTTAAACTTTATTTTGTCTGTTATAAGTTCTACTACTCCAGCTTTTTTGTTTCCATTTGCATGAAATATATTTTTACATTTGTTTCTTTGCAGTCTGTGCATTTCTTTTGACCTAAAGTGGGTTTCTTGTAGACAGCATATGTGAGAACTGCCCAGAAAGTATCCAGCCATGTAGTATGAAAAATAAAGGCATTTATTGAAGATACAGATACAAGAAACAGTGTACATAGGACAATGACACCTCAGTCCCCTTCAAAGTAGGCACCTTGGGATGTCACACAGTTCTCCCAGCATCTCTTCCACTGTTCTAAACACTCCACAAAATCTTTTGTTGGAATCGCCATCAGCTGCCCCATCGTATTTTCCTGAATCTCAACTTGACAATCTGAAATCTCTTCCCTTTCAAAGGGGATTTTAGTTTTGGGAAAAAGCAGAAATCATGGGGTGCCAAATCTGGGCTGTAGAAGGGCTGAATCACCTGGGCGATTTGATGTTTTGCCACAAAACTCTGCACAAGACATGATGCATGAGCGGGTACATTGTCATGATGAAGCTGCCAGTCACCAGTTGCCCAGAGCTGTGGCCTTCTGAATCATCCAAATAGTTTCTGTGGATGAATGTTCAAGCTTAACACAAAGTTTGATGCAGATTTGCTGCTCTACTCACTCTGTCATTTTGAATGCGACAACCACAGAGTACAGAGTCTCACTCAACAGTGTCTACTACCCCCAGTGACTAGTACAGTGAATTCACCATTGTGTTCATCACACATGGACATTCTGGTCTACTCTCCTTGGCTGCCAGGTTACATTGATGTCACACAAGCTGTTCTCGTTACATTAATAATAACTGGACATTTTCCAGACAGACTTCATATATGGGTCTTGATTTCTTATCCATTTAGCTACCCTATGTCTTTTGATTGGAGCATTTAAGCCATTTATATTTAAAGTGATTATTGATAGGTACATTTTTATTGACATTTTATTCTTTTAAGTTGGTTCCTCTTGTTTTTCTCCTTCTTCTCCTTCTTCTTCTTTCTCCTCCTCCTCTTCCTTCTTCTTCCTCAAGCAGGACCTTTAATGTTTCTTGTAATACTGTTTTGGTAGTGATCAGCTTCTTTAACTTTTTGTTGTCTTGGAAGCTCTTTATCTCTACCTCACTTTTAATGGTATCCTTGCTGTACAGAGTAGTATTGGTTGTCGGACCTTGCTTTTCATTACCTAGTTGAATTTGTTAAATTTTTTGTGTCAATGCCTTCTGGCCTGCAAAGTTTCTGTTAAGAAATCAGCTGAAAGTCTTACAGGAGTTCCCTAATAGATAACTGTCTTTCACTTGTGTCTTTTAAAATTCTCTCTTTGTCTATAATCTTTGCCATTTTAATTATGATGTGTCTTGGTGTAGGCCTCTTTGGGTTTATCTTCTTTGGGACTCTCTGTGCTTCCTGGACTTGTGTGTCTTCTTCCCACACCAAGTTACGGAAGCTTTCAGTCATTATTTCTTCAAATAGGTTCTCAATCCTTGCTTTCTCTTCTCCTCTGGTACCCTTATGATATGAATGATGTTATGCTTGATCTGTCCTAGAGGTTTCTTCTGCTATCCTGATTTCTTAAAATTATTTTTTCTTTTTCCGGCTCTGATTCTTTTCTGCTACCTTGTCTTCAAGGTTGCTGATTTTTTCATTTGTTTCATCTAATCCGCTCTTGATTTTTTCTGGTGTATTCTTCATTTTAGTTACTGCATTTTTAACTTGGCTGGTTATTTTTATCATTTCTATGCCTCTTACATGTTTGCTATGTTTTTGTTTAAGTTCTCATGAAGTTACTTGAACATCCTTATTACCATTGCTTTGAACTCTGTGTTTGGTAGCTTACTTGCCTCAATTTCATTTAGTTCTTTTCCTATCATTTTTTTGTTTTCTTTCATTGGGATATATTTCTTTCTCTTCTAATTTTGGTTGCCTTTCTGTGTTTGTTTCTATGCATTAGGTTGATCTGCTGTGTCTTTCAGGCTTTGTAAAGTACCCTAATGTAGTAAGGGTCCCGGGAGGCCCAGCAGCACAGTCTCTTTGATCACATGAGGTGGGTGTTCCAGGAGTGTGTTTTATGTAGGTTATGTGTAACCTCCTGTTGTAGTTGTGTGCCTTTATTGCTGTTGGCACATCATTGTGTGGGTTGACCCTCAGGCTAGCTGGGTGTAAGGACTGGCCATGACCACAGTGTATGAACTACTATGCAGAGTCTGACCACATGAAGTGGAATTTGCCCCAGAGGATCTGGTGTTTGTCAAGACCTCCCTTTCTGTATGTCACTTGTGGAGCTAATCGCATAATGCTCTGTTGTGGTCTGTAGCCAGCCGCCAGATTTGTTGGCTCTGGAGTCTCATGAGAGCTTATCTGGTACAAGTAAATATTAGACACTGCCTGTGATTGGCCCAGAGCTACCTGATAGGAGTTACAATGTGATCCACAGTGGTGGCTCCCTGTGGCATGCCTGGGTACGTTTGGGAGGGGCCAAGCTGTGAACTAATTCCAGCTGCCACCAGCACCCAGCCCAGGGGAGGTCAGTAAATGGCCAAAGGAACCCTGACACTTGCCACAGCCTGCAGGTTGCTCACAAGTTTCAGCCAGTGAAAGAGCCTTAGACAGTCCATGAATTGCATGAGGGGGGTCTCAGGGAGTCACTAGGGTAAGGCAAGTGGTATTCACCAGATTCAAACATGGCACCAGTACTAGAACTGAGGTCAATCAGCAAAAGCACCCAGGTACACTGAGGCCAGCTGCCACCTGCCTGGAGCCTGAGGACAGGGTGTAGCTAGCATAGTTTACTAGGCTAATAGCAAAGTAATAATTGGCATTGTGGAGAGAGGATTTAACACAGAAAATTCAGCATCTGTTGGCCTGCAGGAAGACGATCCTTAATCTGCAGCCACACAACTCACTTTTTCCGTGTCTCTGGCTATCCCTTCCCCCAAGCACTGTATTCCTCCACATTTTTTTTTCTTTAAGACAAACTGTAACGGAGACCCAGGCTGGTTGCTGCCAATGGAGCCTCAAACATTGTGCAAGTTTGGTATGGCAGGACCTCAGGGTGAGGCCAGGGTTGAGCTAGTATAGCTCACTAGGCTAACGCCATGTGGGGAGAACTCCCAATCCAGTAAAGATGGTGCTGTGGGCCACGTGGGAAGAGGACTCAGGACAGGTACATTGGTGGCTGTTATTTAAGCCCTCTCCCTTAAACCATGCAACTCAGTTTTACCCTGTATGACTGTGGCACCCCAAGACACTGTTAGCCAAAATCCAGGTTGAGTGCCTGTGAGTGAGAGTTTGTGCACTCTTTAAGAAGACACCTGGGTTTCCAACAGTCTTCTATCTCACCACATGGACAGAATCCCAGCTGATTTTCACTACCAGATGTTATGTCGGATCTTCCTCTTGGCACTAGTGTTTTGTGTTAGGGAGCTGAGACCCCTCGCTCCTCAGGTTGGGAGCAGCAGCTTCCGCATCTGAAATATCCCTCCAGATTCTCAACCCCCACATGTGAGTGCCAGGCAAACCTATTTTGCATCTTCACCCTCCTACCAGTCTCCACATGGTTTCTTCTGTAAATCCTTAGTTATAGGACTCCTGTTCAGCTAGTATGTGGATGTTTATCCAGGTTGATTGTTCTATGATTTAGTTGTAATATGATGTGATCACAGGAGGAAATGAGTTCAGCTTCATCTACGTGCCATCTTAATATATCATCTACATGATTGTTAATATTTTTAAGTCAATGCATTTCTTTTTTTTAATTCAATACATATTTTAGCCTGTTCTAAGGAACAATATCTGTGAATTCACAAAGTTACTGTTGTATTTATGAATTTTTATAATATTAATTAAATTAAATACATACTCAAATTAATATTCAAATTAAAAATATCACCCTGGCGGGTGTGGCTCAGCGGATTGAGTGCTGGCCTGTGAACCAAAGGGTCACCAGTTCAATTCCCAGTCAGGGCATATGCCTGGGTTGTAGGCTAGGTCCCCAGGAGGGGGCGCACGAGAGGTAACCACACATCAATGTTTCTCTCCCTCTATTTCTCCCTCCCTTCCCTTCTCTCTAAAAGTAAATAAATAAAATCTTTTTAAATTTGTAAAAACAGAATTTATCTATGTACCAAGTTTAACTGAATCACAAACCTATCAATGGTACACATTTCACACAAACCTATTAGTGATACACATTCCATACTTTTAGGAGACACTGAGACATATAATTCTGCAGTTCTACCACTTTCCCAAGATCACATAGCTAGTGACAGAACTAATACCAAAACCCAGGTCTTCCAACCTCTTGTCCTGAATGTGTGCTGCTGGACTGGGCTATATCTCTATGGATACCAATGACTAGATCTGGATCAAGGAATCAGATGGAGATAATATGAAAGCTTAGCTTAGTGCAAAGCAATGAGTGTATTACTAAGTCAACAAAAATATATGTGAGATACAGAAAATAAAGGGTAGAGCATCAGATGGCAATTGAATGAATAGAGTAATTCCTGTTCCTTTCAGAGTTCCTAATACCATATGATATCAGGTTTCATATTCAGCTCCAGGAAATTCTCACTCTCTAGTATATCCCTGGGTCTTACCATGTAGTAAGTTTGTGACTGGCCATTTATCCTATGACTGTTGTTCACTTGCCACACCCTATACACAGAACTGCTCATAGGGCAAAAGCCCCCCAAAAGTTACATTTCTAAGTTATCTACTTCCCTTAGGAAGTTCAAAGATTATATTTTTCCACAAAGAGAAAAAAATACATGATGGGAAACACATTAATGTACTGAGCACAAATTTGGGAGTCAAAGTTTCTGAATCCTTACCTTTGTTCTCCCACTGCTTCAGATTTAGAAAAACAAGCATTTTCAAGAAGCTTCCAGAATAAACGTTTACCTTGGTTCAATTCAAAGCTAGCTTCGCCATAAAGGCCTCTTTTTACTTGTAAGGGAGTAACTATGTTGGCATTTATACAGAATGGAAACTTATTTTAATGAGTTCTTTCACTGGATCAGCTCAGCAGAAACACTGGTTCTGGACCAATTCCTTTCCAGAACTTACCCTGTAGAAGTACCTCCTGTGAGATAAGTGACTGCATATTTATAATCTAGGTTTAATGAGCGCTGCTGATTCCAACAGAGCTGTGATGACCCAAGTAGAATCACAACAGTTGAAATCATCAAGTGCTAGACTGGATTCTGCTGAGGAAAGTCTGCTATAGCAGCCATGGATCCAGGATACTAAATCTTTGTTTTGTCATTGTTATCATGAAAAGAAGACCGATTTATTTTTTACTGATTTATCCAAAGAACTTTGGAAAAAATCAAGGCTGATCCTTTACTGACCTGCTGAAACACACACCAGCTTCACCATCACAACTTATATAACCACCCATTTTCTCTCTAACATTAACACTTTTTTGTACAATTTTTTCATTGAGATATAATTAACGTTATATTAGTTTCAGGTATATCACATAATGATTCAATATGTGTACATATTTTGAAATGATCACAATATATATACTTACCATCCATCACTGCACATAGTTACAATTTTTTCTTATAATAATAACTTTTAAGATCTACTCTCTTAACAATTTTCAAATATTAATACAGTATTATCAGCTCTAGTAACCATGCTACATCCCCAGGATTTATTTATTTATTCTATAAATCTAAGTTTACACATTTTTATCATCTTCACACATTTCACCTCCCCCACCATTCTCTTCTCTGAATCTGTAATTTGGGGTTTTGTTTGTTTTTATTTGCTTTTAGATTCCACATATAATTGAGCCTGTATGACATTTCTCTTCCTATGGTTGACATGTCACTTAGCATAATTCCTTCATGGTCCATCCATATTGTTGCAAATGACAGGATTTCCTTCTTTTATATGGCTGAGTATATAAATGTATAAATCCATTGTATAGATGTATAGACCATTTTTCTTTATCCATTCATCTGTCGATGGACACTTAGGCTGTTTCCATGTATTGGCTATTATAAGTAGTGCTGCAATGAACATAAGGGTACAGCTATCTTTTCAAAGTAGTGTTTTGGTTTTCTTTAGATAAATATCCAGAGGTGGAATCGCTAGGTCATATGGTACTTTTTAATTTTTTGAAGAACCTCCATACCATTTTCCATAGTGGCTGCACCAATGTATTATACATTTCCACCAGCAGTGCACATGGATTTCCTTTCCTCCACATCCTCACCAACACTTATTATATCCTTCTTTTTGATAACATACATTCAAACAGGTGTGAGGAAATATTATGATTTTGATTTGCAATTTCCTGATGATGAGAGATGTTGAGCACCTTTTGATATACTTGTTGGCTATCTCTATGTTTTCATTTGAAAAATGTCTACTCAGATCCTCTATTTTGCATCAGGTTATTTGTTATTTGCTATTGTGTTGTATGAGTTTTCATATATTTTGCACATTAACCACTTATAAAATATATTATATGCAAATATTTTCATCCATTCTTTAGATTGCTTTTTCGTGGTGATGGTTCCTTATGCTCACTAGAAACTTTTTAGTTTTAGTTCCACTTGTCTATTCTTTGCTTTTGTTGCCTTTGCTTTTGGTTGCAAAATTAAAAACTTATTGCCAACTGATGTCAAGAAGCTTACCACCTTTTTTTTTTTTTTAGGAATTTTAAGTTTTCAGGTCTTAAGTTCAAGTTTTTAATCCATTTTGAGTTTATTTTTGTGTGTGATGTGAGACAGTAGTCATTTTTCCAGCACCATGTATTGAAGAGTCTATTCTTTCTCCACTTTATATTATTTTTGGCTCCTCTGCCATAAAGTGATTGACCATATATCTGTGTGTTTACTTCTGGGTTCTCTATTCTGTTCCACTGAACTAATGTCTGTTTTAAGCCACCAGAATACTGTTTTGATTACTATAGCTTTGTAAGATAGTTTAAAATCATGATGAATAATGCCTCCTGTCATGGTCTTCTTCCTTAAGATTGTAGTGGCTATTTAAGAGTCTTTTGTGGTTCTGTGCATGTTTTAGGATTGTTTGTCCTATTTCTGTTTAAAAAATGCCATTGGGATTTTGATAAAGATTGCATCGAAAATGTAGATTGCTTTTCTACAGGTAGTATGGATATTTTAAAAATATTTATTCTTCCAATTCATGAGCATGGAATATCTCCTTATTTGTTGGTGTCTTCCTCAATTTCTTTCATCAGTGTTTTATAAGATTAAGTATACAGGGTTTGGTTTTTTGTTTTTTGCGGGTTTTTTTTTTTTTTTGCCTCTTTGATTAAATTTATTCCTAGGTACTTAATTGTTTTGTTTTTAATGCAACATCAAATAAGTTTGGTTCCCTCAATTCATCTTTTATATACTTTGTTCATAGTATATTGAAATAAAACCAATTTTATATTAATTTTGCATTCTGCAACTTTACTAAATTTATGTATTAGTTCTAACAGTTTTTTTGGTGGCAACTTTAAACTCTACATATATCATGCGATCTGTAAATAAACACAGTTTTGCTGCTTCTTTTCTGATATGCATGCCTTTTGCTTCTGTTTATTGCCTAATTGCTCTGCCTAGGACTGTCAATACAATGTTGAGTAAGAGTGGTGAGAATGGGCATCCTTGTCTTGTTCCTGATCTTAGAGGAAAAGCTTTCAGCTGCACACCATTGAGTGTGATGTTAGCTGAGAGCTTATCATACATGGTCTTTACAGATTGAGGTACATTGCTTTTATATGAACTGTCTTAAGAGTTTTTTAATCATAAATGAATGTTGAATTTTGTCAAATGCATTTTATACATCTATCGATTTTAAGACCATATGACTTTAGCTTTCAATATGTTAATGTATTGTACCACATTAATGGATTTGCAGATGTTGAACCTTCCTTGAATTCCAGAGATAATATCACTTGATCATGATGACCAGTTCTTTAAAGGGTGGTAAATTTGGTTTGCTAGTATTTCAATGAGATTTTTTGCATCATTTCATCATGGATATTTATTTGTATTTTTCTTTTCTTGTTGTGTCCATTTCTGCCTTTGGTGTCTAGGTAATGCTGGATTCATAAAATGTGTTTGGAAGTGTTCCTTCCTCCTTTATATTTTGGAAGATTTTTGAAAAGTATTGGCATTATTTCTTCTTTAAATGTTTGGTAAAATTTACCAATGAAGCCATCTGGTCCAGGGGTTTCTTCCCTGGGAGATTTTTGATTGCTGGTTCAATCACCTTACTAGTAATTGGTCTGTTCAAATTTTCTATCTCTTCCCAATTCAGTCTTGGTATGTTGTATATTTATAAGATTTTTTTCTATTTCATCTAAGATATCCAATTTGTCAAAGTACAGTTGTTCATAGTAGCTTCTTACAATCCTTTGTATTTATGTAGTATCAGTTATAATGTCTCATTCATTTCCGATTTTATTTTTGTTCTCTCTCTTTTAATCTTGGTAAATCTAGCCAAAAACTTGACAATTTTGTTTAACTTTTCCAAAAAACAAGGTCTTTATTGTTTTTGCTTTATCTTTTTTAGTCTCTATTTTATTTATTTCCATTCTTATTCTTGTTTTTTCCTCCCTTTTTGTAACTTTGGGCTAGGTTATTATTTTCTTTCAGAGTCTGTGAGGTGTACGGTTAGGTTGTCTATTTGAGATCTTATTTATTGAAGTAGGCATTTATCACTAGAAACTTCCCTCTTTAAAAAAGTTTTTCCAAGCCCTGACCAGCATGGCTCAGTTGGTTGAGCATTGTCCTGCAAATCAAAAGTTTGCTGGTTCAATTCCTGGTCAGGGCACAAGCCTGGGTTGTGGGCCAGGTCCCTGGTTGGGGGTGTGCAAAAGGGAACGAACAGATGATTCTCTGTCACTTCAATATTTCTCTCCCTCTCTTCCTCCTTCTTTCCCCCTCTCTCTAAAAATAAATAAATAACATTTTTTTTAAGTTTTTCTTATATCATGTAAGTTTTGGCATGTTGTATTTCAATTTCCATCTCAAAAGTTGTTTTTTTTTACTTTCTTTTGGATTCCTCTTTGTCACATTGGTTGTTCAATACAATGTTGTTTAATCTCCATATATTTGTGAATTTTAATATTTTAAAAGTTATTAAGATATTTTGTGTCTTAATATATAATTTGCCTTGGAGAATGACCAATGTGTCCTTGATAAGAGTGTACATTTTGTTGCTTTTCTATGAAATGTTTTGTAAATCTCTGCTAATTTCATTTGATCTAGTATGATATTTAAAGCCAATATTTCCTTATTAATTTTCTGTGGGGATAGTCTGTCCATTGATGAAAGTGGGGTATATTGTCCACATGCCTGTGTACTTCTGAAGGGTGACAGGATGTTATCGAGGTGCTCTGGCCTACCTACAAGGTCACCAAAACACATTCCCTGCCACATTTCCCAGAGCACAATTCAGTTCAGATCAAACAGGGTAAGCAGGTTCAACAGGGCATTACCACCCACAACTGGCCTCCCCACCCAGATCTGCTCCAGCCAAGTAGTTCAGCACCACCAACCTCCAGACACCAAAAGCAGCTGACCAACTCCAACCAGCTTGCCAACCACCCAGTACACACAGGCTACACAGAGGTTGTTTCTACACAGAGCCACTTTTTCAAGACAGAGAGAGAGCTATTTTGTCTAATTTATATAAACAAACATAAAAACTCAAGCAAAAGGAGAAAACTGAAGAATATGTCTCAAATGAAAACAAAATTTAATCCCTACAAAAAAAATTAAATGGAGACCAGTAATTTGTTTGATATAGAATTAAAAGAAATTATCAGCTCTGACTGGTGTGGCTCAGTGGATTAAGCGCCAGCCTGTGAACCAAAGGGTCGCTCGTTCGATTCCCAGTCAAGGCGCATGCCTGGGTTGCGGGCCAAGTCCCCAGTAGGGGGCACATGAGAGGCAACCACACATTGCTGTTTCTCTCCGTCTCTTTCTCCCTCCTTTCCCCTCGGTCTAAAAGTAAATAAATAAAATATTTTTAAAAAAGAATTAAAAGAAATGATCATAAAGATGCTCAACAAACTTGAGAGTTGAATAGGGAAACTTAGAATTTCAACAAAGAGAAAGTATAATGAAGAACCAAGCAGACCTGAATAATACAATAACTGACATTTAAAAAAATGCACTAAAATTATCAACAGCAGATTAGCTAATACAGAAGAATGGATCAGCAACATGGAAGACAGACCAGTGGAGATCAACTAGTCTAATAGCAAAAAGAATTTTAAGAATTAGGATAGCTAAAGAGAAGTCTGCAACAACATCAAACACACAAACATTTGCGTTATAGGGATCCCAGAAGGAAAAGAGAGAGAGCAAGGGGCAGAAAGTGTATTTGAAGTAATAATGGCTGAAAGTGTATCTAACCTGGAGAAGGAAACAACATTCAGGTTCAGGAAGCACAGAAGTTTACAAATAAGATGAGACTAAACAGATATATAGCAAGATATTTTGTAATTAAAATGGCAAAAGTTAAAGTTAAAGACACAGTCTTGAAAGCACCAAAAGAAAGGGACTTGGTTAAGCAGAAAAGGGAAGGCCACATGCAAAAATGAGAAAATGTGAGTAAAGTAAAAGAATCTTATAGGTAAAAGCAAATATTTAAAAAACACAGTGAATCAGCCATTTAAAAATAGCTATTACAAGGGTCAAAACTCCAAAGTACCAAACTCAACTAAAACCACAAAAATGGGTAAGGATATACAGAGAGAAAAATAGACTAATATATAACATCAAAAACATAAAGCATGGAAGGGAAAGTAAAAATGTAGTCCTTTTAAAATATATTTAAACTTAAATGCCAATCAGCTTAAAATAGGTTCCTATAGATATAAAATGGTACACATGGTAACCACAAACCAAAAAACTACAAAAGATACATAAAAATTGAACAGAAAAGAAACCCAAATAAAACACTAACTAAAACCAGCAAACAACAAGGGAAGAGAAGGGCCAGAGAAAAACTACAAAACATCAACAAAATACCAATAAACAAAATGACAATAATTTGGATAGATATAATCAATAATTACTTATAATGTAAAAGCATTAAATGCTCCAAACAAAAGGCATAGGTGGTTGAATGGATTAAAAAATATGACCCATCTATATGCTGCCTTCAAAAGACTTCAAATCTAAAAACACATACTGACTGAAAGTAAAAGGATGCTTTGGGTAATGTGGCCATTTTAACTATGTTGATTATTCCAATCCACAAACACAAAATAACTTTCCATTTCTTTGTGTCCTCTTCAATTTCTTTTTAAAATGTCTTGTGTAGTGTATAGGTCCTTCACATCCTTTATGTTTATTTATACATATTTTATTGTTTTTGTTGCAGTAGCAAAAGGAATTGTTTTTTTAAATTTCTTTTTCTAAAATATCATTGTTAGTATGTAGGGCTGCAATATATTTTTCTACATTGACTTTATATCCAGCAACTTTACTGTGTTTGTTTATTGTTTCTAACAGTTTTTTGGAGGAGTCTTTATAGTTTTCTAAATAAAGAACCATGTCATCTGTAAAAAGTGACAGTGTTACTTCTTTATTCCCAATTTGATGACTTATTTATTTTTCTTTTTTGATTGCTTTGACTACAATTTCCAGTACTGTTTTTTATAATTTAATCTTTATTGTATTTTTTCCATTACCATTTTTCCCCCTTACATCCCTTCCCCCCCCCAACAATCACCACAATGCTGTCCATGTCCATGAGTCCTTTTTCCTTTTTGCTCAATCCCCCCACCACCTACTCTCCTCCCTGCTGTCACGGTGCTCTTCATCTATGCACCTGTTCACATTTTCTTTATTAGTTCAGTTTGTTCATAGGATCCCACATATGAGTAAAATCATATGGTATTTATCTTTCTTTGACTGGCTTACTTCATGTAGCATAATGTTCTCCAGGTCCACCTGTAGGGTTGCAAAGGGTAAAATTTTCCTTTTTAAGGCTGACTAGCATTCCATTGTGTAAATGTCCTACAGTTGTTTTATCCACTCATCTACTGATGGACACTTGGGCTGCTTCCATATCTTGGCAATTGAAAATAACACAGCAATGAATATAGGGGTGCTTATGTTCTTTTTGAATTAGTGTTTTGGGTTCCTTTGGATATATTCCTAGAAGTGGGATTGCTGGGTCAAAAGGCAGATCCATTTTTAATGTTTTGAGGTGTCTCCACTCTGTTTTACACAGTGGCTGCACCAGTCTGCATTCCCACCAACAGTGCACTAGGGTTCCCCTTTCTCCACATCCTAGCCAGCACTTATTGTTTGTTGATTTATTGATGATGGCCATTCTGATCGGTGTGAGAAAGTATCTCATTGTGGTTTTAATTTGCGTTTCTCTGATGATTAGTGACATTGAGCATCTTTTCATATGTCTATTGGCCATCTGTATGTCCTCTTTGGAGAAGCGTCTATTCAAGTCCTTTGCCCATTTTTTAATTGAGTTGTTTGTTTTTTTGGTGTTGAGCTTTGTACGATCTTTATGAATTTTGGATATTAACCCCTTATCAGGTATATCAGTGAATATGTTCTCCCATTCTGTGGGTCGTCTTTTTATTTTGTTGATGATTTCCATTTTTTGCTGTGCAAAAACATTTAAGTTTGATATAGTCTCATTTGCTTATTTTTTTTTAATTTTGTTTCCCTTGCCTGGGAAAAGAAATACTCCAAAGAAATATTGCTATGAGCAATATCCAAGATTTTGCTGCCTATGTTTTCTTCTACGATTTCTATGATTTGGGGCCTAACATTTAAGTCTTTGATTCATTTTGAATTTATTCTTATGTGTGGTGTAAGAAGGTGGTCTAGTTTTATTTTTCTGCATTTATCTGTCTAATCTTCCCAACACTGTTTATTGAATAAGCTATCTTTAGCCCATTGTATTTGCTTGCTTCCTCTGTCAAATATTAATTGATTACAAAGGTATGGTTTTATTTCAGAGCTCTCTATTCTGATCAATGTGTCTTTTTATGTCACTACCATGCTGCTTTGATTACTATAGCCTTACAGTATAGTTTCATATTAGATAAGGTGAGTCCTCCAAATTTGCTCTTTCTCAAGATCACTGTTGCTATGCAGGGCCTTTTGTGCTTTCATATAAATTTTTGAAATATTTGCTCCTAAACTCATTTTATGAGGCCAGCATTATCCTAATTCCAAAACCAAATAAAGATACTACAAAGAAAGAAAATTAGGCCAATAGCCATGATGAACATAGACGTTAAAATCCTCAACAAAATATTAGCAAACAGGATACAGCAATACATCAGAAAGACCATGATCAAGTGGGATTTATTCCAGGAATGCAAAGTTGGTACAACATTCACAAGTCAATAAATGTGATTCACCACATTAACAAATGAAGGATAAAAATCACATTATCATATCAATAGATGCAGAAAAAGCATTTGATTAAAAAAAAACCAGCACCCACTTATGATAAAAACTCTCAGAAAAGTTGGGATTAGAGGGAACATACTTAAACATAATAAAGGCCACATATGACAAACCCACTGCCAGCATCATACTCAATGGGCAAAAACTATAAGCATTTCCCTTAAGATCGGGAACAAGACAAGGATGTCTGCTTTCATCTCTTATTCAACATAGTACTGGAGGTCCTAGCCACAGCAATCAGACAAGAAGAGATAAAAGGCATCCAAATTGGAAAAGAAGGAGTAAAACTGTTTTTATTTGCAGATGACATGATACTGTACATAGAGAACCCCAAAGATTCCACCAAGAAATTACTAGAACTGATAAATGAATTCAGCAAAGTAGCAGGATACAAAATTAATATCCAGAAATCAGTTGCATTTTGATATGCCAATTAGGAGCTAACAGAAAGGGAAGTTAAGAAGACAATCCCATTCACAATTGCTACAAAAAGAATAAAATTCCTAGGAATAAGCCTAACCAAAGATGTAAAAGACCTGTACTCAGAAAACTATTAAGACACTGAAGAAAGATATTGAAGAAGATACAAGTAAGGGAAGGCATATACTGTGTTCATGGATAGGAAGAATTAACATCATTAAAATGTCCATATTACCCAAAACAATCCAATCAAGATTCCAATGAAATATTACCAGTATTATGTTTAATAAAAGTAGTGAGAGTGGGCATCCTTATATTATTTCTTATCTTAGAGAAAAAGCTCAGTTTTTTACCATTGAGTGTGACATTAACTGATGGTTTGTCATATATAGTGTTTATTATGTTAAAGTATTTTGCTTCTATACTCATTTTAGTGACTGTATTAATCATAAACTGATGCTGTATCTTAAGTTTTATATGCATCTTTTTATATGATTCTATAATTTTTATCTTTCATTTTGTTAATGTGATGTACTATATTGATCAATTTGCAATATGCTGAACCATCCTTGTGCCCATGAAAGGGAAAAAAACACTTGATCGTGATGTATTATCTTTTTAATGTATGGTTGTATATGATTTGCTAATGTCTTGCTTAGAATTTTTACATCTGTACTTATTACAGATATTGGCCTGCAGATTTTTTTTATTGTTGTTCAAGTACAGTTGTGTCCATTTTCCCACCACCACTTTCCCCTGCCCCACCCACCGCCACCTCCCACCCTCAATCCTACCTGTGTTTGGCTTTGTCCATGGGTCTTTATACATGTTCCTTGAAGACCCTTCCCTTTCTTTCCCCAATTATCCCCCTACGCCTACCTCTCTGATTACTGTCTGTTTTTTATTTCAATGTTTCTGAATATATTTTGCTTGTTTGTTTGTTTTGTTGATTAGGTTCCACTTATAGGTGAGATCATATAGTATTTGTTTCTTTTTCATGTTATCCTTGCCAGGTTTGGTATCGGGTTATGTTGGCCTCATAAAAGTGTCAGGAAGTATTGCCACTTCTTCAATTTTTTGGAAGAGTTTGAGAAGTACAGGTATTGAAACTTCTTGAATGTTTGGTGCCATCCCCAAGAAAATTCCAATGATATTTTTTTTATTTTTTAACTTTATTTTTATTGTTGACACTAGTACAGATGTCCCTCTCTCCCCTTCTTTGTCCACCTCCACCCAGCCCCCACCCACCCTACCCTTTGGCTATCAGAACACCGTTGTCTGTGTCCATGGGTTATGCATGTAAATTCTTTGGCTAATCCCTTCACCTTCTTTAATCCAGTTCTTTCCTCCCCCTCCCATCTGAGAGCTGTCAGTCTGCTCCATGTATCCATGCTTCTGTTTCTATTTTGTTCATTAAAGAAATAAAACAAAAAAAGATCAGATTTATATGGAACCACAAAAAAACCAAATAGCAAAATCAATCCTGCGAAAAAATAATAAAGTCAAATGCATCACACTCCCTGACATAAAATTATACTGCAAAGCAACAATAATTAAATCAACATGGTATTGACAAAGAAAAAAACAGACACACAGAACAATGGGACAGAACCGAGAGCCCAGTAACAAACCCACATATACATAAACAAATAACTTTCTTCAAAAGAGCAAAAAACATGCAATGAAGAAAGGAAACCCTCTTCAATAAATGGCCCTGGGAAAATTGGAAAGCTACGTGCAGAAGAATGAAATTAGACTGCTGTTTGTCTCCATATACAAAAATTAACTGAAAATGGATGATACCTAAATACAAGACCTGAAACAATAAATTACATAGAAGAAAACATAGGTACTAAATTATGGACCTTGGTCTTATAGAGGATTTTATGAATTTGACCTCAAAGGCAAAAGAAATGATAAAAGCAGAAGTTAATGAATAGAACTATATCAAATTAAAGCATCTTCTGCACAGCAAAATAAACTGCCAATACAACAAAAAGACAAGCCACCAATTGGGCGAATATATTTGTAAACAGCTCTGACAAGGGGTTAATATCCAAAATATATAAAGAACTCATACAACTCAATGCCAAAATGACAAATGAAAATGAATACACTATATTCCAAAATTTATAAATGAAGCAAAAGCAGTTCTAAGAGGTATCTTCATAGCTATACAGACTTATCTCAAGAAGCAAGAAAAACTTCAAACAAACACACCAACTTTACACCTAAAATAACTAGAAAAAGAACAAAAAAAAACCCAAAGTAAACAGGAGGAAGGAAAAAAAGATCAGAGTAGAAATAAATGAAATAGAGATTAAAAATCACTATTCGGGATAAATGAAACAAAGAAGTGGTCCTTTAAAATGACAAATAAAACTGACAGACCTTTTAAGCCAAGCTCATCAATTAAAAAAATGAAAAAAATAGCCCATGTAAATAAAATAATAAATGAAAGAATGTATAATCTTCTAACCACAGAAATACAAATGATTTTTAAAAGATACTAAAACAAATAAATGACAAAAAATTGACAACCTAGACAAAATGGATAAACTAGAAGCATATAACATTTCAAGACTAAACCAGGAAAAATGCAAAATCTAAACAGATTGATTACTAGCAATAAAATGAAAGCAGTAAATAAAAAAAACTCCCAACAAAAAGAAGTCCAGAACCACAGCTTCACAGGTGAATTCTACCAAACATTTAAAGAAGAATTAATACCTATCTTAAACTCTTCCAAAAAAATTCAGGAGAAATGAATGATTTAAAACACACTGTATGAAGCCATAACGACCCTGATACCAAAACCAGACAAAAACATTATTTAAAAAAAAAAGAAAATTGCAGGCTAATCCCTTATATTATAACCAGACAAATATTATTTAAAAATTACAGGCCAATATCCTTAATGAAACTATTTGCAAAAATTGTCAGCAAAATATTAGGAAACTGGATTCAACAATACATTAAAATGCACCAAGACCAAGTGAGATTTATCCCAAAAGAGCAAAGATCGTTCAACATCTGTAAATCAATCAATCTGACACATCATATCAATAAAATGAAGGCTAAATACTACATGAATATCTCAACAGTTGTGGAAAAAGCATTTGACCAAATTCAACATCCTTTCATAATAAAAACTCTAAACAAAGTGGGTATAGATGGAACACCCCTGAACATAAAGACTGTATATGAAAAAATTCAATCTAGCGTCAGTCTCAACAGTAAATGCTAAAGGCTTTTCTCCTAAAATCAGGAACAAGACAAGATGCCCACTCTCACCACTTGTATTCATCATGGTATTTAAGGTTCTAGGCACAGCAATTAGACAAGAGAAAGAAAAGTCATCTGAGTTTTAAAGAAACAAGTAAAACTGTCACTATTTGCAGATGACATGATACTATACATAGAAATATCTAAAACTGCACCAAAAAACTATTAGAATTAATAAATGAATTCAGTGCAGCTGCATGATACAAAATCAACATACAAAAATCTGTTGTTTTTATATCACAATAATAAACAATGAGAAGGAAAAATTAAGAAAATACCATTTACAACTGCATCAAAAGCATAAAACACGTAGAAATAAATTTAACCAAAGAGGTGAAGACCTGTCCTCTGAAAACTATAAAACATTGAAGAAGGAAATTGAAGAGGATATAAATAAATGGAGGGATATACCATGCTCATAGATTAGAAGGATTAATATTGCTAAAATGACCTCATTACCTAAAGTAATATACAGATTCAATACATTCCCTGTTAAAATACCAATGACATTCTTCTCAGTACCAGAATAACTAATTCTAAAATTTATATGAAACCACAAAAGACTTCGAATAGCCAAGGAAAAGAACAACGTGGGAGGCATCCATAAACAAGCTTATTCCATAAAACCTTCTTGAATAATTCTCCATTGAGATTCTCCCTTCTCTTTATTCCAACTCTAGTTATTATGGTCAAAACTTAACTTCTTAATTATTTACTGCTTGTTCTAGATAGTTCACATGTTCTTCTCATTTTCCCAATTTGATTATAAAAAAAGAAACCAAGATTTTCTTTCTTCTCAGGCCCATAACTGTCCTAAGACAGTGCTGAGTTTGTGAGGGTGAAACAGATTTAATCTACTCTGATCACTCTGATAATAACGGTGTTTTCTGCTTAGTAAATACAGTAGAAGTAGAGATGTAACAGATAAAATTATTTTATTGGGTTTGTTTCCCTTCGATCGAGGTAAGAAAATGCACAGTTGAAGAGAAAGACATACATGTAAATGCAATCTGTTCCATCCCTCAGTGCTGTCTAGATCTAAGAGGAATTAAGAGGCATAATAGCAAAAATCAGAAGGTAGACTAGGGTAGGACAGATTCTATAACTGACTACAGGAAATTGAGCCTGAACTTGTTCCATGGAATCTCTCAGCACTTTGGGGCTGATTCAAACTGTACTTAGTCAGCAAATGCTGCTTTTAATTAGTAAGTGTCTGTAAATGTGTGAAATGGAAATAAACATTTGAGTTGCACACCTGTGAAAGTTCTTGCCCACTCAAGAAAAAAAAAATGAGCACATACAGATCTTGGTTTCTATGAGGAATCAGCTCAGAGAAGAAGTAGGACTAATGAGGTCAGTTAACCCGTGGTCAACTGACTGTAGAGTAAACATCAAAGGCACCAAAATGAAAGGTAAACACACTTAAACTTTAAAGTTTTTCTCTTAGAGTCCCAGCTTGTCTCACTGAGCGTGTAGCTCAGATCATAAACCAATGCTGGCAAAATCTGGAAGATTCCACAGACACAGTTGGGTGGCAGAAGTTTGTTTTCACATGAAAAGGGAAATTCTCTTACATTCTGAAATCCCTAGGAGCTCTTTGAAGACCTCAGAAGATATCAGACCCACAGAGTCCAAATTTCAGTATGAGGGCTCCTTCTTTTTATTATTCCCTTCCCAACACATATGGCAATTGCTACTTATAACTACTTCCTAAAGTTAATAGGTTATTACCTCAAAGTAAAGGAAAACATTATGGAGGCCAAGTCTCCATGGTAGCAGCTTATCTGGATAAAAAGTGAAAAAATTAACAGAATTAGGGTGTTATGCATTACCTTTCTGACTTGTTAATTGATCTAGTATTATATGTGTAAATTAGTAATTCAACTAATTTTTTCCATTAATTAAGCCAGTCGCTTTACTGAATTGATTATTTAATAAGAGATGTAAGACCAAAGACGCACATATTTGGTACTGTGCATTATTATAAGCAGAGGACAAGAATCAAATTGCTAATGTTTATCAAGGGCAAGATTTAAAAAGAAACGCCTTGAAGACGAAGTAGTCACTGGTAATTGGCATTCAGAATTTTATAAAAGTATTGACCAATATCACAATTGTAAAGTGAACAAAGTTTCTCTTGGGACCTCTTATACCTTCATCACTTAAAATAAAAACACTTTTTGGGCCCTGGCTGGTGTGGCTCAGTAGATTGAGTGCAGGCCTGCAAATCAAAGGGTCACCGGTTCGATTCCCGGATCAGGGCATATGCCTGGGTGGCGGGCCAGGTCCCCAGTAGGGGGCGCGCGAGAGGCAGCCACACATGGATGTTTCTCTCCCTCTCTTTCTCCCTCCCTTCCCCTCTCTCTAAAGTAAACAAATAAATAAATGCTCAAAAAATGTTTTTGGGATCTTGCACTCTTATGATGTAATATTTATGATTATTCTTTTATTAGCTAGAATTTATTTAATAGCTAGAATTAATTGTGCCCAATGAGATATACAGAATAATATTAAATTCTTATATTAACTCTGTGAAATAGATACTCCTAACATCTTCATTTCTCAGATGCATAAACTAAGCACCAGAGAGTGGGAGTGACTGCCTGTTTGTGTAATGAATGTGGTGGACCAGAAATTCCAGTCCAAGCTGTCTGACTCCAGAGTCCATATATTTAGTTCCTATTTTATACTGATTCACCTTATAACCTTCTTGTTTAATCTACTCAGATACATCAATGCAGAATTTCAGTATGAAATGACTGAGAAGACGGGCTTTGAATTCAGATGGATCTGGATATGAATCCCAGCTCTACATACTAGCTGTGTTACTTAGGTATTTTACTTAACCTCTGTGATCTTTCATATTTTTTCTTCTGTAAAACAAGCTTAATAACAATCGCTGAACAGGGTTGTCGTGAGGATTAAATTGGCATGATGGACGTCAAATGCCTTGCACACAGTACATGCTTAGTTTATTACCCTTTCTTCAAAGCAACCTCCCATTGGCCTCCACAAAGAGCCCCTGGAAATACAGCCTGGCTGCTTTTCTACTCTTACTCCCACCACTACCACCAAAACTACTCAACCAGGCTTGTTCTTCCTCTGCCACCCAGCACGGCAACACCTCACATGTATGTTTATATATGTCAACTTTTCTTGACATATATAAAGCCTCCTCCCAAACTTCAATTTACATGCCTGTGTACTCTGTGAATAATAATGCTATAAGTATATTACTCATTCCAATTTTAATATTTATTTGCATTTTATGAGAGCCATCTGAAGACATACCACCTTATTGGCGGTATGTCCATGGAATAGGACCATGGGTCCACGGAACAAAAAAAAAAAATCAGAATAAGTTAAATGAAAAAAAGATGCAAAGTGCCCATCAGTAGATGAGTGGATCAAAAAACTGGTACACTTACACAGTGGAATACTACTCAGCTGTAAAGAAGGAACTCTTACCTTTTACAACAGCATGCACAGACCTGGTAATTACTACGCTAAGTGAAATAAGCCAGTCAGAGAAAGACCAATACCATATGATCTCACTTATAAGAGGAATCTTATGAAAAAAATAAACAAGCAAGATAGAAACAGAGACATGGAAACATGGAACAGACTGACAGCTGCCAGAGGGGAGGGCGGAGGAGGACAATGGTGGAAAGAAGGGGGAGGGACTAGTCAAAGAACATGTATGAATGACCCATGGACACGGACAACGGTGTGGAGATTGACTGCGGGAATCGGGGAGGGGTGGGATGGGCAGAGGAGGGCAAAGGGGGAAAAACTGGGACAAATATAATAGAAAAAACAATAATAAAACTTAAGACTCATTGGAATAGATTCAAAGTGTCAAAATCGGAGGAGGCATTAGAGGTATTCTACTATACATTCCTCAGAGAATAAAAAAGAATTTTCCAAGATCACAAAATGTTACAACAAAGAGGTTAGATCTTTGAATCCTAGTCAAATTATCTTTCTAAAATCCCACACTGACTCAAATTGTTTGTTTGTTCTTTATAAGAGCAAAATAAAACTTTTTATCCATGTGTAAAGAGAAAAACAGAAAAATAAATTCTAATCAACAAGTGCAATAAATAACAAAAGGTCAGTATCAAATCTCCATTAATGAGAGGATTACCAAATCTTGAGTTAACTGGTGCTCTTACAGCTTTATCAAATATTGACTCTGGTTATCCCATGGTTCCCACCCATTTTCCCAGTGGTGGCGTTGGCAGTTTCCTTGTTCCCATTGTCACTTCCAGACCAAAACTCTCTCTTTATCATGTACTAATATTTTTCTATTTTGAGATGCATGCCTTCCAGTTCTGCCACCTTTTCCTTCCACTTCGATGCTGTCAACCACTGCCTCAGTCCCCTCACATGGACTCTAGCTCTGAGCTACCTTACCACTTTAAATCCTGGTATCATCTAGAGGATATTTCCATGCCCATGTGATTAATCCACCTACTACCTCAGCCTGATGATGTTTTTAATCTTTTAATCTACAATTAATGTTTTACAAAATTTGTTTCAGACACCTGATCTTTTGGCCACATCTGAACATTGTCATAAGGCAAAACTGCCTCATCTGTAAAGCATAAACTCAGACATCTCACTAATGCATCACTAATGCATCCCCAAGACAATCCAGTTCCAGTTCTCTTAAATCTTTTTCTACTCTTATTCTCTGACCTACAGTCATTTAACCCCTCCCTTTATTCCAGTGTACAGTTTGTCTCTTTACTTCCTTCTCTATCTGGTTTAGATACCTTGGACCTCAATTTCTCTCTTTCCCGGGACTTTCAATTCCCTTTCTCCTTTATCTAAATTATATCTGCCTTGCTAAACCCCTGTTCTGGAGGCAACCTAAGTACCTTCATTCTCTGCTGTTGAACCCAAGCCCCTGAGTGCTGCAAAGGAGAAAACCGCACAATCATGAAGACAGTGACCACTAAAAATCTCATCCAACAAGGCTTCAGTGCAGCTCAGGAATTCTCCCAATCAATTCTTTCTCCCATTATCCTCACAAGCAATTCCAAACCTCTTCTCTGAATCCTCATCACAACTGCCTCTTCTTTTGAGCAGATGACATAATTTTCTACTTATTGGGGAAAACAGAGGTCATCAGGTAGGGCCTTCCATGATTTCCTGCCTCCAAATCTACAAATTTGCCTGCATTTGTAGCCATTCTTTCCTCCTTTCTTCTTAACAGCTCACTGAAGTATTATTCCTTTTTCCCATTGCTTATCCATCCTCTTCTTCCCTGATAGTCTTACTATTCTCCTGCTGTCTCTTTCTCTTTATGATCCTTAAAAACCATAGTGGTATTAACAACAATTATTCTCTAGGCCCTACTTTCCCTCATATTTTCTCCTTCTCTACTTTCCTTCACAGACAAATTAATTTAAAAAATTAGGCTTTCTCTACTGTCTCACCACCAACTTACTCCTCGATGTACAGTAATTTGGCTTCCATGCCAACCACTACCCCGACAAGGGCCATTGATGTCTTCTCAGATTCTACAGTCACAGATCATTTTAAATCATGAACAGACTTAAGCTCTCTGGTCATTTACAACTAATCAAAATATATCCTATTCCTTGAGAAAATCTCTCCTCCTATCTTTCTAGCTATTGTTTAGTTTCCAATATGGGCTCATCCTTCTATGGTGTACTACATTGTTTCACTGTTGTGTGCTTTTTCATTCAATAGATTCTCATTTTATCTATATCCTATTTCAGATTCATCTTCTAAGATATATATTCATGTTTCTAACTATGTATGTCACATCTTCACCTAAGTGGACAACAAGCAACTCCATCTGAAAATTTTCAATAATACATAATTCCCCTACCCTTATCTCAAACTCTAACTCTTCCATTGTCCCCTATCTTTGTAATGGCAAAATCATCTAGTCAACCACTCAAGTCAGAAATCTTGGTATCATCCTGGACAACTCCACCCCCTCCTTCTTCAAACTGGTTATAAACAGAACTACTTTCTTCCCTCTTTTTCATTTATTTTACCTCTAAGTCATCACCTCAGAATGTCTCATCTTGACTAAGAAGAGACCCCAAATGTTATGCTCGCCTCCTTTCTTCCCTTCCTAATTGATTGGCCAGAGAGCATTTAGAATAATCATCTCCACCAAACTAGGTTATTAAGTGAAGTGATAAAGGATCTTCTAGAAGAAGAAGAAGAAGAAGAAGGATGAGGAAGAGGATAAAAATATTAAAAATATGTAAAATGGCAATAAATACATATCTACCAACAACTGAATCTAAATATCAAAATAAATGAACAAGCAGAACAGAAAACAGACTCATAGATACAGAGAACATTTTCACAGTTGCCAGGTGGAAGGGGATGTGGAGGGGTGGGTGAAAAAGGTGAAAGGATTAAGAAATACAAATTGGTAGTTACAGAGTAGTCATGGGGATGTAAAGTACAGCATTGGGAATAGAATCAATGATATTCTAATAACTGTGTGTGGTGTCTGATGCGTACATGATTTATTGGGATGACTGCTTTCTAAGTTATATAATGTCTGATCACTGGGGTGTACACCTGAAATGAATATAATATTGTATGTCAACTCTAATTGAAAAATAAAAAATGATAAACAATAAACATCCTGAAGTAATCTTCCTGATGGCCAAAAATAATCATCATTTTATTATTTTTTCTCCATTATTAGACTGTTGTGTTTATTTTTTAAATTATAGTTGATATACAATATTGTTAGTTTCAGGTATACAAATAACTTTTTAAAATTATCTTGCATAGAAACATACAGAGTTGAAAAGCAATTTAGAAAAACATCTTCAATAAATCTGACCCAGAGTGGCCTATTTTTTGACATTTTTTTGAATTTTTAAAATTATGGTTTAAATTCAGTATTATTTTGTATTAGTTTCCAGTGTGAAAGCATAGTGGTTAGACAATCATATACTTTACAAAGTGTTCTTTCTGATATTTCCACTACCAAACTAGAAACATACGTAGTTATTAAAATATCATTGACTGTATTCTCAATGCTGTACTTTACATCCCCATGACTATTCTGTAACTACCAATCTGTATTTGTTAATCCCTTTACATTTTTCACCCAGTCCCCCTAACCCCCTTCCATCTGGCAATCATCAGTCTATTCTCTGTATCTATGAGTCTGTTTCTGTTTGGTTTGTTCATTTATATTGTTGTTTAGATTCTCCATATAAGTGAAATTATATAGCATTTGTCTTTCTCTCACTGACTTATTTCAGTTAGCATAATACCCTCTAGGTCCATCCAAGCAGTCACAAATAGTAAGATTTTGTTCTTTTATGGCCTAGTAGTATTATATTGTGTATGTGTACCACAGTTCTTTTAAGCACTCATCTTACTGATGGGTACTTGGGTTGCTTCCTTAGCTTAACTATTTTAAATAACGCTGCAGTGAACACAAGGGAACATATATTCTTTAAAATTAGTGTTTCTGATTTATTTAGATATATATCCAGAAGTGGAATCACTGGGTCAAAAGGCGGTTCTATTTTTAGCTTTTTGAGGAAATTCCAAACTGTTTTCCACAGTGGCTGCACCCGTCTGCATTCCCACCAACAGGGCACAAGGGTTCCCTTTTCTCCACAGCCTCACCAGCACTTGTTGTTTGTGGATTTAGTGATGATGGTCATTCTAGCAGGTGTGAGGTGATATCTCATTGTTATTTTACTATGCATTTCTCTGATGATTAGTGATGTTGAGTATCTTTTCATATGCCTATTAGCCATCTGTATGCTCTCTTTGGAGAAGTGTTTATTGAGTTCCTTTGCCCATTTTTAAATTGGATTGTTTTATTGTTGTTGAGTTGTATGAGTTCTTTATTAATTTTCGATATTAACCCTTTAACAGAAGTATCATTGGCAAATATGTTCTCTCATTCAGTGGGTCATTTATTTTGCTGATGATTTCCTTTGCGGTACAAAACCTTTTTAGTTTGGTGTAGTCCCATTTCCTTAATTTTGTTTTGTTTCCCGTGCCTGAGGAGATACATCAGGAAAAAATATTGCTAAGAGAAATGTCTGCGATTTTACTGACTACATTTTCTTCTAAGAGTTTTATGGTTTTGAGTCTACATTTAAATCTTTAATCCATTTAGAGTTTATTCTTATATATGGTGTAATAAGGTGGTTTAGTTTCATTTTTCCAAGTATTCAATACCAGCCCAATTTTCCCAACGCTATTTATTAAAAATGCTGTCTTTACACCATTGCAGTTTCTTGCATTCTTTGTCAAATATTATTTGACCATGTACACATGGTTTTATTTCTGGGTTCTCTATTCTGTGCCATTGATCTATGTCTGTTTTTATGCCAGTACCATGCTGTGTTGATTAGCTGGAATCTGGCAGGGTGGTGCTGCTAGGAATCAAGAGGGTGGAGCTAGTGGATCTCTCATGAGCAGGGAGCACCAGTAAGTAAGGTAAGGGGTATAGCCCCCATCCCAAAGCCACACAACTGAGTCACTGACACTCCCTGAGTCTGCCTTGAATTTTGTATCTTGAGCCCAGGCAGCATATTTATCTACAGGGTGTGAGCTCCACAAAGGAGGGCTACCAGGATTCTCAAGGCTGGGGTTAGTGGAATTTTCCTGAAGGGGATGCCAGTCATCTCAGTGTGGGGTTGAAACCCCATGTTCCTTAGAAAGAACTTTTGCAACTGAGATGTCCCTTTGGATTCTCAGCCACTGCCCATGAGAGCTAAGCCAGCTCTTCTTGTGTCTCCACCCTTCCTACCAGTCTCGATGTGGCTTCTTCTGCAAATCCCAAGTTATGAGACTTGTGCTCAGCTAGTCTTCAGTTGGTTACTCAGACTGATTGTTCTATTTTAGTTGTAATTCCAGTTTGGTCCTGGGAGAAGGTGAGTGTAACTTCTACATATCCTGCTGACATTTTGGATCCCCTGATCTTGTCATTTTTTTTTTAATGTTTTATTTATTTATTCTTAGAGAGAGGAGAAGGGAAGGAGACAGGGAGAGAAACATCGATGTGCAAGAAAAACATCAATCAGTTGCCTCTCATATGCCCCCAAGAGGGGACCTGGCTGCAACCCAGGCATGTGCCCTGACAAGGAATCTAACTGGGAACCATTTGGTTCACAGATCAGGGCTTAATCCACTGAGCCATGCCAATCAAGGTGATCATGTCATTTTAATGCTCAAAATACTTCAGTTCCTGTAAGGTACAGAATAACTTTAAACTCTTTAGTATGGAATGTAAGACCTGCATCAAAATCGCATTCATCTGTCTATCTCCTACAATGTAAAGCCCTCTGTAGATACTCAGGAAATTATCCTTGAATTTTATTCTTAAAGGAAGACATAGTCACTTTACCAAGTATATTTTTTCCAAATTATATTAATAATGTGAATATGCCAATATTTTTCAGGACAGCATCTCCTGAAGGTGACCCATTCCATTATCCATGGATTCCAAAGTCCAGGTCATAAAGTTTTCTGAGTTTTCTTAGCAAGTGAATGAAGAGAAGTAAGACTTTGAGCCCCAGATTCTTAAAACTAGAGATGGAGGTGACTCATATTTCATGCTTTTGGCTTTGGTTGTTCTTGAAAACACCTGTAAAAATGCCATGGTGAAATCTCTGGAATTTTTACTAATCGCTTAGGGCTGTGAAGGTTAGCACTAATAAAGTTGAACTTAGATTTGCTCTAAAGTCAGTCGAGAAAGCAGCAAATATTTAGAGTAGACTGAATTTTAGAAATCAGTGTGTGTTGATGAATAAGAAGATGTGGTACATATGTACAATGGCATACTACTCAGCCATAAAAAAAGACGAAACACTGCCATTTGCAACACCATGGATGGATCTTGAGATGATCATGCTAAGAAATACGTCAAACAAAAAAAAGTTAAGAACTATATGAACTCATTCATGTTGGATTTAAAACTGAAAGCAACAAATAAAATAAAACAAGAAAAACAAACAAAAACTTGTAGACACAGACAGCTCCACAGTGGTTACCAGAGGGAAGGAGGTGATGGAGGATAGTAAAGGGTAAGGTGGGCCAAATACAGGGTAATGGAAAAAGATCTGACTTTGAGTGGTGAGTACACAATGCAGTATACAGAGGATAGAATTGTACACCTGAAACCTTTATAAGCTTATTAACCAATGTCACCCAGATAAATGTAATCAAAATATAATAAAAAGAAAAGAAAAGAAATTAGAAAAGAAACATGGACATTATTGCTAGACACACCTGTGTTTGAATATTGTCAGGTGTCCGCTGTGTGATTTTAGGCAAGTTATTCTCTGAACCAGAATTATCTGCACATTGAGATGATAATACTTTACTTTCACTACAAGGTTGTTATCATAATCAAGAGATGAAATTGTGGATGTAAGAAAATATATGACATAGAGTAAATGTACCAAAAAATTGCCATGCCTTCACTGTTATATTATTTTAAACTTGACTGGTATCTTCAACTGCTTTGGTAAATTTACTGTAGAAATATGTAAATAAAGAGATCATGGGGAACCAGTGTAAGATTGCTTTGAAAAAACTAAGAACTACAGACTTGATGTAAATTTAGGAGACATTTTGAAGGTAATAAGAGAGCAAATTCTCTGCTCAGCACACCTTACGTTGCTCAGAGATTCTTTTTTAAAGCAAATGAAGGAATAGAGAGAGGAAAGAAAAAGGGAGGCAGCCTAATAAAGCAGACATGGATGGGTAGGCCATCAGTAGGCAGACTATTTCTAAGTGTCTAAGCAAGTACAGATACTCACAGCTCCTGATCTCTGACTATATACCCCGACTCCCAGGATGAGCTCCCATCCTGAAGTATGCCTTCCAGGGTCTTCTTGTTAGCTTATTTATCTCTGTTCTCTGTCCTAGCAACCTACCAATTACTTTGCCTTTTAGAGTACACACTGTGCCTATGTCTGATTACTTTTTTTATTGAATTGATTCGGGTGACGCTGGTTAATGAAAGTATACAGGTTTCAGGTGCACAGCGTTACAACACATCATCTGTACACTGTATTGTGTGTTCACCAGCCCAAGCCAAGTCTCCTTCCAGCACCATTTATCCCCCTTATACCCTCCTCCACCTCCCCCTACACCCCTGCCCCCAGCAATGGCCAAACTGTTGTCTGTGTCTGAGTTCTTTTTTTTTATTCTTGTTTGCTCAATCCCTCCATCTCCTACCCAGCCAGCACCCCAACAGCTGTCAGCCTGCCCTCTATCTGTGAGTCTGTCTCCATTTCCCTTGTTAGTTCATTTCGCTCATTAGATTCCACAGATGAGTGCGATCACATGGTACTTGTCTTTCTCTGACTGGCTTATTTCACTTGGCATGATACTCTCCAGGGCCATCCCTTCTGTCGTGAAGGGTAAGATTTCCTTCTTTTTTATGGCCAAGTAGTATTCCATTGTGTAAATGTACCACAGCTTTTTTATCCACTCATCTACCGATGGCCACCTGGGCTGCTTCCAGACCTTGGCTACTGTAAATAACGCTGCCATGAACATAGAGGTGCACATATCCTTCTCAGCTAGAGTTTCGGGTTTCTTCAGATAAACTCCCAGAAGTGAAATCTCAGGGTCATATGGCACTTTTTTTTATCATCAGCTAAAAGAATTAGTCATAAAAACAGTTTTGATGCTTTTGAATTCTGTGACTTTATTAAAAGTTTTAATTTCATTGTTTTCCATTCATCATCTGTTAATTCCATAATGGTGGCATGTTTGACAAGCCTTCATTGTCGTGTCCTGTTTTTCAAATTAGTGAAAGGGTTTTTTCATTCACTCCACCCCTACTCACTTCGCAAAGGCATGCCATTTGTCACAGGGGCCAGGCAAGACAGAATGAAGAGCTCATTGAAAATCCATCTCAGTTTGTGGGAACAGCTAATCCTCAGGCATGCCCTGCTTTCGGGGGAGGTGTATCAAACGCTCCACATATTAAGACTGGAACATGAAGCCAAAAATCATCCAGAACAAACCAAAGCTGTGGACAGAAACATAACTGCAAGTGTTTGAGCAGGGAACAAGCAGGTGAATTCACAGTGGAATAGAACATCTTCATGACCAACCAGACACCACCATCAGCTTTGTGACTTTCATTTCTGTGGATGAGTCTGGGAGCAAATTGGGAGACATTGGTCAGAAACTAGATTCCCTCCTGTTCAATGTGCAAGAGGAAAGCACCTTCTCCAGTTGGCAGAGACAGCCAATGTAGAAGGTGAGAAAAGGCTCCGAAAACATATTCAGCTCTGCTTAACCAAGATGGGATTTGTCTGTCCTTTAAGCCCTGGCCAGCACACAATTCATCTCTGTTAGGGAACAGGCAGCTATACATTTTCCATATAAATTCCAACTTGCCACTGCTCATTTGCATCCCCTCCTTCAAATCCAGCCATCTCAGTTCCTCTGAGGTTAGCTGACCAGCAGCTGAGAATAGACCTTTTCTCTATGAATGCATAATTGGTCATTGATGAACAAACAGGCACTCACTCAGTCTACCTGACCTAGCAAAAAAAAAAAAAAATTTCTGAACATCCTCCCAGATGTCCATGTCGGTCAACACAATCCCCATATAATTTATAATGTATTAAATATCAAAAATAATGGATCTTTTCAGTTAGTATCTTGGCAGATGATGATAGCGGTACATTTTATTTGAGAAGCCAGCACACACTTCTCCCAGTAAATCTGCAAACAGAAAACTGTGAGCATTGGCCCCAGATCCTCCTTGAAGAAGGCTGCCATTATACTCTATTACAGTTAAGCTATGTATGCGCCTCCTGGATGGCATCCAATTACATAGCAGTTTTCTCTCCCTTTTCCGTTTTTTTTCTTTTTTAGTAAAAACATGTCCTCTTGATGGCTAGACAGTGGTTTCTAGTAAAGAAAATGACTGAAAATCTACCAGGGGAACGTGTGCTGAAAGTAATGAGAGATTTTTTTTTTTGAATCACCAGAGTAACAAGATACTTTTCTGTAGTCAACTTTATGTGCTGTGTGACATGCCATATGGACTGAAGGTTCCAGTCTAATGTATAACTCAGAAGTGCCAGCAAGTGCCAGCAAGTGCCAGAAAGTACAAATTAGATGAGAGGAAACTGCAAAAGGAAAGGTGGAGTTATTTACTTAGGACTTAAATATAGCTTAAGAGTTTTAAACAAGCTCAAGATTTGTATTCTTTCTTTGAGCTCTTCCTTGAATATTTGGAAATATATGTGGGAACCCCTACATTCTGAAAAAAAGCTCAGAGGGGGGAAATAGGGTAATGAAAGTAGCCTCTTTAGGAATCTAGGTATGTACTTTGCCTATTATATTCTAAAAAAAAAAATGTTTTGCTCTTCAATGTTGAGGTTCTGACTGTAATTAGCATAAAGCAATTAGAAAAGATGCACGTGGGGAAAAAAGGCTTAAAGGATAAATCAAGAGGCAGGAGAGGACAGAACGGAGCCCTAAAGTCACGCAGAGCTGGTTTCTCACCACTTTGATTCATTCGAATATTATTACTTGAGTGTCTACTATATACTACATACTATACTGAAAAAATAATAATACCAACATGCTTGCTGCCCTCCTGAATTTAGATTTTACATACAGTGATACAGACAGATTTTGCATACAGTGGTGTAGACAGACACTGAATAAGTAAATTAAAAAGAATAATGTCAGAGAGGTCTCTGAAGAAAATTATAGTACGGTGAAGAGATCAGAGGAATTGCATGTCTACTGTAGAATGGATGATCAGAAGAGAACCCGAATGAGAAGTAGCCAGCCACAGGAAGACCTAGTAGAAAAGTATTTTAAGCCGAGAGGACTGCAAAGGCAAAGGCCCTAACACAAGAATAGCTTCATTTTTTTAAAGAAATGGAAAGACCAATGTACCTGGACTTTAAGTGTGAATGAGGAGAGTAGTAAGAGACCAGGTTGGGCCCTGGCTGGTGTGGCTCAGTGGATTGAGCCCTGGCCTGTGTGAATCAAAGGGTCCCCAGTTTGATTCCCAATCAGGGCACATGCCTGGGCTGTGGAACAGGTCCCCAGGAGGGGGTGCAAGAGAGGCAACCGCACACTGATGTTTCTCTCCCTCTCTTTCTCCTTCTCTTTCCCTCTCTCTAAAAATAATTAATTTTTTAAAAAAAGAGATGAGGTTGTTGATAGGCAAGAATTTGATCTTGTGGGCCTTATCATGGTTAGGTGTTGGGTTTCATAAAGACTATCTTACTGAGACTTTGGGCAAGTTCCTTAACTCTTTGTGTCTCAGTTCCTTTACTTATAAAAGACATAATAAGAGTACCTACCTCATAATATTGCTGTGAAATAATATATGCAAAGCACAGTACCTGATACATAGTAGGTATTCAACAAATGTTAGTTAGTATATTTTATTTGTTTAAAGATTTTATTTATTTATTTTTAGACAGAAGGGAAGGAAGGGAGCAAGACAGGGAGAGAAACATCAATGCATGGTTGCCTCTCACGTGCCTCCTACTGGGAACCTAGCCAGGAACCTACACCTGTGCACTGACTGGGAATCGAACTTGTGACCCTTTGGTTTGCAGGCCGGCGCTCAATCCACTGAGCCACACCAGCCAGGGCTAAATGTTAGTTAGTATATTTTAGAGCAAATCTCGCTGTAGCTGACTGGGAGCATAAAGTCAAAAAGCCAGTACTGCAAGTTCCAGTTCTGCCACTGATTGGCTGTATATCTTTGGGCAAGTAACCTTGGCTCTCTAAGCCTCAGTTTTGTCACCTAAAATGAGGCCATATGATTTTGTTTGCTATTTCCTGACACATTTTTAAACATTTTAAATGTATTCCTTAATATTGTTATTGTTATTATTCAAACTCTGGTCTCATGTATAAGTGGGTGTAGGCAGACACATTTGTGGAATGTTTCAAAGGAACAGAAGGACCTCCACAATGGCTGAAGGTCCACCATCAAAAACGCATTCCTTGTACTTAAGACTCATTGTCCTGGATGGACAAAGCTGTACTGCCTAAGAACGCAGGCTTTAGTGACATACAGAATTGGGATCAAATCAGACTGCCACTTATCATTTCTATGACTATTTTAAGTTTCCTCAGCTTGTTGAGCCTCGGTTTTATCATGTATAGACTGCGGTTAATCATAAAGCCTCTCAGAGTGTTGTTGTGAAATAATGAGCATAAAGTTCTTAAAACAGTGCCTAGCACTTCCTTTTCCAGATCAACATTATTAGTAAACACCATTAGTTCTGGCTCAGCATCAGTGAGTTTGGAGTTCCAGCCTTAGACCTATCAGAAACCTCAGAGAGGACTGATAACAACCTGCTCATTGTACTAATAGGGGAACTTGGGAAAAGAGGGAGGAAGAGAGTTGACGAAGTTCGCACAGCAAGTAGGAACAGTGAAAACCACATTGGAGTTTCCAGCCTAAACCTCTTGATTACATCACAGAATTAACATTCCGATTCTTGTATGGGAGCATGTTTTTTTCTGAGGGAAAGAAATGGTGGAGAGACAGAGAGACAGAGACAGAGATGGAAACAGAGAGAAAGCAAGTGAGCCTCTTGCTGCAGGACGAAGCCTCGGGAGAGAGGAGGCTGAGGCCGTGACTGGAAGTTGCTTAGGCCCGGATCTCCATTAGTCTTGGCGGTCTTTCTGCGGCTTGGAAAAGTGCATGAACACCCAAAGGTGGACAGACTAAGCACAAAAGTTGGACATCTCCGGGCTTTCTAACTCCTTTAAAAGCAAACCTTAGAAATGTGATGTTTTACCATCAGAACTTTCTTGTATTTCCTTAGATGCATTGATAAGTATGGCATAAACTTAATTTACATAATTTTAATTATGTATTTAGACAGAGGCATCCTCCTCTTTATAATGCATGTGATTTTTAAAGTTTTAATCCAGTCATGCTGTGGAGACTGAGATTTGGTTTTAGAGGCCTTTTCTCCTTTACATTCATCTATTTTACTTTACAGCACTAGTTATCATGTCATATTATTGATACTTTTCAACTTGTTTAATCATTTGTTTTGGGCTTTGCCTGCTCTGACTCCAGAACAAAATAGCATTTTGTCCGTTGCAATCACCACTGCATCCTCAGTGCCTGGAAGAGTGTCTGGCACATTTTCGATGTCCAGCATATTTGTTAAATACGTAAATAAATGAATTCTGCATCCCTAAGAATTCCCCCCAGCCAAAGTGTTTCCCAAGAATCTCAAACTGCCTTGAACTGAGGTTAGTTCGGAAGTTCCAGGATCCCAAATGAGGGCTGCGACCCTCCATTTGGCCTTCGTACTGCCAAGATGAGTGAGCAAAGTTAACAAGCTGAGCAGTTCGCCCTGCACTAGCAGTGGAAGGAGTGAGGGCCTTGTGTAACAAGCTTCTCATCTAGGGGGTTGGAGCTCCTCCATAAGTAGCCACGCCAGTCTCCCCAACCTCAGAGCCTGTCTGGGTTTCCTTGCAGACCTCACACGGGCTCTACCCCTCCACACTGCAGGATTCGGTGCTTCTCTGGGTGTTTGGAAGAGAAGAGCTTTCTTCCCAGACACTCAGAGAGGGAGAGTAGCAAAGCGCTGGGAATTAAGGAATTCCTCAAAAGCCTGAATACAGAGGAAATTTTTACTCAGTAGTCTCTGCTTTGGTTTCCTTACTGAAACAAACGGCTTTATGTTTTGAGAACCATTTCACCAAGGCCACAAGAATTAGGAAGTATTTGCGCAAAAGAATCCAAGCCTATAGGAAATAAGGTGGGCGCGGGGGTGGGGGGGGCCTGGGGCTCAAGAGATGATTCACCAGGTGCCGGTACAGTCACCTCTCTCCATCCCACCCCTTAACTGAATTAACTAGACCCTTTTTCTAAGATGCAAACACTGAAGGAGGGACTGAAAGCAATGGGTGGAGGGATGAATTATTCACACCTCAGTGTAAACCTATTAGACCCGCCACCGTCTGGACAGAGGTTTATGTGATTTTTTTTTTTTTTTTGACCAAAGAAGCAATATTTCTGTAGGAGGTGGAGAGAGACACTGGAAAGGGCCACAGTAAAGACAGGTAGCAAATTTGGGAAACCATAGCAAATATAACGTGCAGGAATCTAGGGGTGGAGACAGAGCTGGAAGGAGATCAATAGAGATGTAAAACAAAGAACATGTCTCCATTTTTTGGAGGACCTGGCCTAGAAGGTCACTAACAACAAAGTTCCTATAATTTTTAACAGAGCCTAGGGCTGATCACGCTGGTCATGTCGGGGGGGGGGGAAGAAAGAAAAAAAAGAGCTGCATTTGCCGTTATCAAATGGAGAACCAACACGCATGCGCAGTGCGGATTCTGAGACGCTAACATTGCTTTCCTTGAGAGCTACAAGGCATGAGAACAGTAACTAGGAATTCCCTGTGCTGCCGCCGCCCTGGGACCGCCACCTGTTCTAGTTATTGAGCAGTCAGCCACCTCGCTCCTAAATCATCTCCTTGTTGTCAGATCGTCTGTTTGCCCTGACTTTCCCCAGGCCTCTCAGTTGTCCTAGGATATTTCACCGAATCTGAGAAATCAGATTCAAGAGTCAGGTTGGCAAAGACACCCCACATAAATCAAAGACAAGTTGGAAAATTCAGAAAAGGTGGCAGTTATTCTGTTTAATCCGTATAGTCACCCAGGGATTTTCCAATTGCAATTCTGCATTTGTCTCGAGACAGCCTCAAAAAAAAAAAAACAAAAAAAACAAAAAACAAAACAAAACAAAAAAAACCTGTATAGGATTTTATTTGACATCAAATATACTTTAATAAGTCCCTTCTTACAGGATGGAGGGGAGACAAAGGAAAGGTGTCCCTAGGTGTCCACAAATGAAGGCACAGTTCCATAGCTGACCGAAGTATAACTGCTAGTTAACGCAAATGTATTTTATTACATTTAATAAACCATTAAAATCCAAGTTGCGATGATAACGGAATGCTTGCTTTTGTTTGTAAATGTAAAATAAGTCAATTTTACACTTAGTTATACATTAAATTTTATTGATTACATTGTTCATATGACAAACATTTTTATTATTACCAACTTATATTAATTATAAAATGGCAAATAAGAAAACTAAATTGAAACATGGAAAGTTAACCAAAGCTAAATACGGAAATTATACAAAAGGAAACTGGTCCATTGATGTATTGTGTGTCAACTTGGTTAACATATCCCATGAAATGTTCTGGTGCCATCACCCTAAAATGTCCTAATTTTGAGAACCAAGGGCACAAACAAGAGTTCACATATAGTTTATACTTACAAAAAATGAAAAAGAAAAAATAGCAAAAGAAACAAAAAGAGTATTCATACTTTACTAATTTGATCTTAAAACATAACCTGACAACTGAACTTAACCTAACTTAACCTAATTGAATCTAACTGAGCCTAATGTCTTATACATTCTATCTATAACCTGTTTCCATGAGACACTATAATGCATGATTATTTTTAGCACTTTAGATAACGAGGGAAAAGTAATGTGGTTTTTTAGATTTCATTTTTATTACTGCTCTACTGTTTTAGCAATTTTTTTTTCAATCAGTTCCTAAGCCAGGAACAGCTTTAGCAGTTTTTAAAGTTGCATAATCCTTACAAATTTTTATTTAAAATTTTAGTATCTTCAAGTCTATGTACTATTGGGGGGAAAAGGGATAAGGAGAGGTTTAAAATTTTGCTTTTTGCTTTACAATTCTTTACATTTTTGTCATTTTATGGTTTTTAATTACTCCCTGGCACAAGTTCAGCAGCTTACAATATGCATTGTTCCTGGAAGTTTTACTTGAGAAGTCTTAGCATTTTTAAATTGCTCTATAATCCAGGTATTTTTAAAATTGGGTAATGCCCATTTTAAGAATATTTTCCTTGTTTTGCGGTGCTTTAATTTTTTGTATATGTAGTGTATATGTAAGGGTATTTATTCCCATTGCTTCTGACATAAGCACAATATATCATCTTTAAAGCTTTATTGTGCTCAGAAGTTTTCTTACAAGTCTTAATTTTTTTACATTTACACTCCACCCAATAAATGGTAGAGATTTTTTAAAGAATTTTTGTTGCTTTTGTTGTTTCAGGGAGTTACACAATAGGTTTCCTCTTCTTTTTTAAAAATATTAACTTTAATTGCTCCTGAACTGGGTGTATAAGCTGCATTTATATACAAAGTTATCATGTTAAAGTTATACCATTTCTCAAGTTTTACAAATGCTCAAAAAATACAAGTTCTAAATTATTTGTGCTTTTATCCTTTTGTTTGTTGGGGGTTGTTTGGTGTTTTTTTTTTTCCAATTCACTCCTTACCTGGGCACAAATTCAGCAGAACTCTACCTATATTGTACTCCAAAATTTCATACAAATTTTTAAATTTAAAGATCCTCAGAAAATAAATACAGTATTAGTGCAAATGTTAGGACTATCTTTTGCTGTTCTTATTGTTTCATAGTTTTTTCTGGGTTTTCTGTTTGCATGTTTATGGTTTGTATTGGTTTGGTTTGGTTTATGAAATTTTTTCAATATGCTCCCAACCTGGCACAAATTCAGCAGCTCTGGCTATACTATGTTCCAAAATTTAATATGAAAAAATAAGCAATTTAAAGTTACAAATCTCCCCTACCTCCCCAAATGATTAATGAAAGTTCTAAGAAAGCTTATCTGGGGGTGGGGGGTTATTGTTTTGTTTTTTGTTATGACTTTGTTATTTATTTGTTTCAATTTACTCCTAACCAAGACACAAATGAAGCAGCTTTCTGGCTGCATTGTGCCCCAAAATTCCATATGGAGACTATTTTATAGAAACCAGCCCCTCAAATGAAATATTGGAAATGTGAAGAAAAAAGGTTGGTGTTGCTTAGATTGTTTACGGACATTTGCTGTCGTATGTGATTTTCCTTCGTGCACCTGTCTAAGGCACATATTTAGCAGTTTCCTGGATTTCAAGTTCCATGTGAAATTCTTAATGGAGTGTAAAAAAAAGGAAGAACATTTTTAAAAACACCGCTGGTTACTGCAAATGTGTAAATCCAGTTAATTTTCTGTTTCTTCCCATCCATATTTATGCAAACACAATTTATGTTGCTGCTTTCAACATATATACAATAAATTTGCCAGCTCTTTTAAATTTGATACATTTCTTATTAATTACTTTAGGCTAAAATATGTTCTTGTGCTAAAATAAACTTGATGAAAATTCAAACAAAAACAACTCAAACAAAAATATATCAGTAGTAATACAAAATGCTTTTTTTAAAAAAATAATCCCTGAATTTGTTCTATATTTATAGGCCCCACCTAATTACCAAATATTTTCGGAATGGAAATATCTTTTTAAAAGTTAGAAAGTAATCTGCATATCATTAAAGTCAAGGCCACTGGCCACTTATATAATGCGATAAAATGAAATTTCAACCCAGTGGAAGAGTTTTACAATCACTTTTGGCAGTTGTAATTAGACTTGACCTATAATTATTGAACAAAACAGCATATGTACAGTAAATGTTCAAATAAATGTATCTGACTGTATTCATTACATTAATCTATTCTCAGTATCATTAGCTTCAAATCTTCCCTCTTATTCATAGCATAGGAAAATAATCATAGGAGAAAACATATTTGGACCTAAAGACAGTTCTCGTACCTAGAAGGTGGATTCCAGCATTAACTCACCACCATTGTGTGTTGTTTGATCACTAATCTCCTCTTGAATAGCTGGAAGGGAAGGCTTTGTGGTAAGAGGTGTTTCAGTCTTAAACAGAGACTCCATCCTGATATGAGTATTAATGTAGAATGACTTCTGAAAGGACTCAAGGGTGAAGTAATAGATGAAGGGGTCAAAGCAACAGTTAAGAGTTGCAAGACACAAGGTGATCGGGTACATAATCTTAGCAAATCTTTCCAAAAAGCAATTGGTAATGGCTTGGGAGCGCACCAGGGCATACAGGAAGAGAACAGAGTTATAGGGGACGAAACAGACCACAAAGACTGCCATATGCACTGTGATCATCTTCAGCACTTTTTTCTTATTGGTCCCAATTTGAGACAGCGTAGCAGGCTTGCGGAGGGTTCTTAGCACCACGGAAGAGCAAGAGACATTCAATATCAGCGGAATGATGAACCCAACAACTTCAATAAATATGGTGATCTTGGACAGGTAGGTCTTCCAGACACGTTTGGAGAAGCCCTCAAAGCAGGTGGTGGTTGCATTGTTGACATTAGTGGTCGAGAACAAAGAGGCGGAAATACCACCACTGAGGACGAGGATCCAGACTCCAGCACACACAATGGCAGAATTCCTCCTCGTCCTAATGGTACGAGATCGGAAGGGATAGACAATGGCCAGGAAACGATCCACGCTGATACAGGTGAGGAAGAGCATGCTCCCATAGATGTTGGTAAGGAACGCAGTCCCAGAGATCTTGCAGAGAGTGTCCCCAAAAGGCCAGTGGCGGTTGAAATTGTAAAATATTTTGAAAGGTAGAGTGCACACAAAGAGCAAATCGGAGAGGGCCAGATTGGTGATGAAAATTGCTGTCTCACTTCTCATTTTCATGCGGAAGCAGAAGACAAACAGAGAAGCACTGTTGGTTATCAGACCCAGGATGAATACAACACTGTAGACAGCACCATTCAGATTATACTTGAAGGAATCATCAACAATGCAAGTATTATTGGCAGTAGCATTGCCCAACCTGGGTCTGAGGCTTGAATTTAAATCTTGGAATTGGAAGTCAATGAATCTTCTGTCACCCATGGATTTTTTTCAGGAGGCCTGCTGGCTGCAGGGTTCACCACTCTCAGACTAGGGGCTAGTAGGGAATGTTTTCCTCCTATGGGAGACAAGATGCAATGATTCATCATATCTGCCTTCCATCCATTTTTTTTTTCCTGAGGAGTAAAAGATACACTGTCTATCCAGATTGGAAATAACAATTAATTGGGTTTGACAAGTACCCTTTGAGCGCCTACCGTATGTTAAAAAATACTACAGGAGTACGTTGCAGGAGTGGAAGAGGTCAAACTCAATAGCATTAAGTGTTGCAATGAACAGGAATGAGCTGTTGTGGTTACACGAGGTATCAAGGCGCTAGGCGGGGGAGGAGAGATTCTGATAGTTAAAACACCACTAGTACTTGGAAATTTATATGGCACTTTTTAGCTTTCACAAGAATGTTTTATTTGGTTCCCACCGAAACACCCTAAGGTAGGCAAGAGAGCAACTGATCACCATATCACAGAAGCAGACTCTGAGGCTTATGTGACTTAGAATTACAATAATGTCAGAATTAGAAGAACGTGCAATGGGATAGTCAGAACCAGAATTCTGTTTTTTTTTCATTCCTAACCAAATGATTGTTAAACTGCTCTACATGGTATTCTCTGCTCTCCAACACTGCTAAATTTCATTGCCCGAGTGATAGTTTTATTGCACAAGACCACAAGTGGACATGGGACCTCCAAGATGTGCTCTTTTAAAAAGTGGAGGCTAAACTCCTCAAGTACCATATTTTGCCATGTATAATGCACTCCCGTGTATACTGCACAGCCACGGTTTTGGCCCAAACTTTGAGGAAAAAAATCTTTTGCTTTACTTTTTAAATTCAATTATTCATTCATTTATTCATTCATTCATATTTAGAAACAAAGCCAATGATCGGATTCCAGGGTATTATTTTGCAGACGGATATCATTATTGCTTTCTAGGCTTATACTTTAAACACATAAACATCAAGAAAAGAATTAAAAACATTTATACTGATACAGAATTTGTACTGCCCATGTATAATACACACCCTTATATTTCGCTCAAAACTTTGGGCAAAAAAGTACACCCTATACACGGCAAAATACGGTAAATTGTTGATTCATCTTTTTCTTCTATAAAATGATTTCAGAGAACACGGATCCCTCAGTTCATCAAAAGTTCCAGGTAAAAGTTTCTTCACTGTATCACCTTGCCTTTCTAGAGAGAATTCAAATAACAGTCTCTGCATTTCCCTCTTGCAGGTTGCAGTCTCCTTTCCCAGCTTCTCTCGTGCTAAACCCTAAGCCTACGATATCTTCCTTCTCCCTCTCCTGCTGCCCATTCCATCAGTTCGTTTCATGCCTTCAGCTCCTAAGATGGTCCCAGTCAATAAAGCCTCTTCTGGTGAATACAAGTGAAATGTATTCTGAACTGGCCAGTTACACGCCCTCTGCCTGCCATCGCTTGTACGTGTGGCCATCACTGACTTAATCATCTCTGTGAGCTATCTGAGCCCATGCCATTGAAAGCCGCATATATAAACCCTACTAACCTTCTCCTAGATCAACAGCTGCCAATGGACAAGGACTGTCTTTTGAATGTTCTATATATCATGATGGGCAAGAAGCTGCTGAATGAATTCTTTTTAACGAGAAGGATATGGAATAAAAGTGGTCTTTGTTCCCTGATATATCCAGTAATGGGCTTTTACATGATTATATTTTAAAATGGAAAGGCACTTTTTTTAAGCGATTCCTCCTTACGTCACTCTTTCCTTCCAGCTCCCAGGGAACAGGTCAAAGATCATTTCTGTATAAAAAAGAAGGGAGTGGATAAAGGAACCTGTCAGAGGTAGAGAGAGGCCTGAGCCACTTCAGTGTTTGGCTTGAGAAGAAAGTGATTTGAGGAAAAAAATTCACTCACTGCAGTGCCTACAGGGCGAGACGGCCTGGGACAATACAGGATGCAAAGCAAAGGGACATCAGTTTCCATAGGTAAAGTTTTCAAGCTAAAATGGGCAACTCGCTACTCCTGAATTCTCATTTAACTAATCTTTAATGGAACGCTTCCCCTGAGCCTAACACTGCACTGAGGCCACTGTTCCTTCTTGACCATTTTATCTCATAAGCCCAGCACATACTGGCCGGAAGCAACCTTGATGTACAGAAGCAGGAGCTAGACCAAGCAAGGTCCAGGATGGGGAAAAAAGCCAGACGAGGAAGTAATAAAAATAGGTGGGTCGAGCAGGGAGGAGAGAAGAAAGTAGCAGAGAAAGAAAAACTGGAGAATTGAGAGAAAGAAGAGAAGAAAGGGTGAAAAAAAATATATGTCGCTGGGTAGAGGTCGGTGCTGCCATCTGATTTGTATTCAGGGCCTCAAGGTATTTCTGCTTCACAAGGACTCCAATTCCATATTCTCTATTTTGCTTTATGTCACTCGTTTCAGTTTTCTCAGGAAGAACAGTATGCAATTACTATGCTTAAGGCCACTGAAGCTGATCGGGAAAATCCAGGAAGAGACTGGACAAATTCAGTCAATGGATTTCATACACCACTTTGGGACCTGTAGACCCAAGTTTCTGCAGATTGTTTCACCCATGAGATGACAGAAACAAAAAGAGAATGGTAAACTTGTCAACTTCTTAAACCACTTATATACTATTTTAATGCCCCTACTCACTACCCCCGTCCGGAGATCTTGTTTTTAATTGTTCAAAGAAATCAAGCATTGACTGGTGTAGGTCAGCGGGTTGGATGTCGTCCCATGAACCAAAAGGTCGCCAGTTCAATTCCCAGTCAGGACACGTGCCTGGGTTGCAGGCCAGGCCCCCAGTTGGGGATGTGTGAGAGGCAACCGGTTGATGTTTCTCTCACACATCGATGTTTCTCTCTCTCTCTCTCTATCCCTCTCTTTCTCTCTCCCTTCCCCTCTAAAAATAAATAAACAAAATCTTTTTTAAAAATGAAAGAAATCAAGATAGTCAAAAATATCCCTCTAACGAGTTACACCATCTAAAAAAATTATGGGACTGCAAAATCCAACATTAAAGCCAAGCTTTATTCACTACGATCTGCTTGCACCTGCCTTCTATAATAAGTACTGCCAATAAGCTTATTTATTTGGAAAATGCTTTCATAATAGAAGCCTTTTCACCCTTTCCCAGAGTCTCCCCAGTCTGCCCACTGCTGACCCATTTACACAGCATGCTCCTAGCTCAATGACTGTGTATTATATTTTGTACTGCCCAAGATGATGTGTTTGAAATAGGTGAGCTCTGTCTCCCCAGTGATCCATTCAGTTTTATGTCTCCCAGAATGTATGTGCTATGCCCACAACAGGCAGCCTGCAAATGCCTGATGCTTCTGCTTTGCTGCTTTGAGTAACCAAATATTGTGGCAGAGAAAGGACCACAGACAAGAAAGCATTAGTGTCAATCCTGAAGAGAGGGCATGGGAAATGGCCACTGAGGCCCTATTCATAGCTTTCCCTTGTTTGAACACACAGCACCTTCGCTGTCTAGCAGTGAGGGTGTGGTCCTGGGACTTAACACAGCATTGGAAGCAGGGAGTTCTATTTCCGACTCAGAAGCTGGTTCACTCTGTAACTTGGCTATACAGTTTCTCTTCCCTGGATAAACATACCTCTAAGCCTCACAGCTGAGGTTAGGAAGATTCAACAGGGCTTATGAAGAGCTTTATGAGCTTGCCAGTATTCAGTTCTACCTAACCACAAAGAAACATCATAGAAGCATTTCTCCTTCTTGCTCCACAACTAGACACCTACTAGACTGCCTTTCTTGGTATGCTGAGCTTCATGCTGGCAACAGATCTTTCCTTTAACACCAGGTAGGCCTTATATCTCAGAGGATCCCTCTTGAGTTTCAACCTTAACACAATTTTCTCATAACAGGACAATCCAGGAGCATGCTCCAGAGGGACATCTCCCACTGAGCTATGGTTTAAAAAAAATCAGAGAGGTATTTGGCTCTTAAGCTGATTCTGAAGGAGAATCAACAACATTCTTCAAGAAACAAGTTCTCTTTTCTGACTGGCTTCCTCACTTTTCCAAAAAAAAAAAAAAATCCCAAAGTGTTTTTTAACCACTAGATTTTCCTAAATGGCTAACATATCGTGCACTGAATGGAGGCAAGGGGCCAACTCTTGAGCTTCAGATGAGATCAAGAAGAAAAAATAGACTGACGCAGTTAATTACATCTTCCACGGCAAGGAGCATTAGACTATTGTCTTGTGAAGACCTTTGCGGCCAATTATTCCAACAATTAATCACCTAGAGGGGTCAGAGTGCTGGGTGGATGTATTTTCATTGACAATGGACAGGAAGCGGGTCACCTTGAGGTTGACCAAAGAGAAATCTGACCCCCAATGAATTTTTAACTCTGACCTACACATATGGAGCCAATTCGGACAGTTCACACTAATGTTCACAATTTTGTTCTTTTTAAAAATATTTCTAATATTAATGAAACATACCATGTTTGGGGTCTTTGGGACTCTTGGAGGAAGTGGAGTTAGACTTTTGGTCATACAAAAATGAATACCTAAATCATTTCACTTTGCTAATACTAAATTTTCACGATACACTGAAAACAAAGCTGTAGCCCGGGCTGGTGTGGCTCAGTGGATGGAGCTCTGGCCTTCGAACTGAAAGGTTGCTGGTTTGATTCCCGGCCAGGCAACCGATTGATGCTTCTCTCGCACATCGACATTTCTCTCCCTGTTTCCCCTTCCCTTCCCCTCTCTCTAAAAACACATAAATATAATCTTCAAAAAGAAAACAAAGCTCTAAATTCTGACACATACCCAGTAGCCTAGAAAGGCTGGCTTGCTTTTGTTCCCTACAGAAGATAATCCAGAAATTTAAAAAAACAAACAAATAAATAAAAACAAGGCTTGAAGGCAAAGTATACTCAAATTCTCTTGCTTTGCTCCCTTTTCCATGAGCTTGGGTCAGATCAGCGTGCTTCTGATCCCCAGAGCATTTCCTCTTTCTACTCTGGTTGGCCGCTTAGGAACATTGACACAATGGTTTTCAGAGGAAGCTGAAACCTATTGTATTCCTTGCCTATAAATATCTAGCTGTGAAGCAACCTAAGAAATACAAAAATGTTGCAAAAAATACAGATCCAAACCATGATGCTGGACTAATAGGGCCTACGTACACACTGTTGTTCCTCAGATGAGTGGCTGCTAACAGGTACGACTCCTCAATGCAATCTCCTAGGCCAAGTCACAGGGACGGGGCCCAATCATACAAGTGGCTTCAGTTGATGTCACTATGCACTGGCTGATGTTCCATAATACTTTTCAAAATGATGACATTCTGACATTACATAAGGAGGAAAGCATAGGTAAATATTTCAACTATGTTGGCAAACTGATCTGTATCCGGTCTCATTTCAAACAAGCCTGCCTGTGTGTCACATGTTTAGAGTGACGTTGGTTAATAACGTTATGTAGGTTGCAGGTGTACCATTGTGTAATACATCATCTGGACGTTGTACTGCGTGTTCACCACCCGTAGTCTAGCCGCCCTCCATCACCGTTTACCCCCCCCTTACCCTCTTCTACCTGCCCCCACTTCCTTCCCTCTGGTCATCACCACACTGTTGCCTGTGTCCACGAGTCTTGTTTTGTTTTGTTTCTGCTTAATCTCTTCAGACAATAGACTGACAGCCTTATTTATTTTTGATGCAAGAAATATTCTTCTAAAAATGGCTCCTCTACAGTGACTCTGTTTGCGCTCAGATTACTGTGGCTGTTTTGCCCCCGCCCCCACTTTATTTGAGAAAAGCAGGACTGACACAGGCTTTAATATGAGCAAATTCTATTCTCAGAGAGTAACCTGATTTTTTTTCACCAAAAAATACTCCAATCTCCCACTAACCTGATGACAGAGTCTAATCTTTAGAAAAGAATATGGTTTAGTGCTCAACATGAGGGGGCCAAAGATTGCATCAACCCTATGAAAGGAGAATTTCCCCTAGCAGTTAGTTATCGAGTAAGACAACTGCAGAGAAATTGCTCAACCTAATATTATGAAATTGTCTTGAGACCATATATCATTTCAGCAGAAGCCTCAGATCTTTTGGGAAACATTTTGGGTGTTCCTATATTTCCAAATTCTGTGAGGCTCATACATGCCAACTAGGAATTCAGCTTCTTTCCATGTATTTGGACAAGAAAATTAGTTGTCAATTTGCATACTGATTCATCTGATATTACTGGACACCGATCCCAATAATATGAATAAAAAACATGTCTCCCATCTTAGAAGGCATATACCAGTGGCACAGAGCTTTCAACCAAAGAATCAATGTTCGTCTACGCCTAAATTGCCTGGATTAAAATATACAATTACAACTCCTCCATCCATTCTGGGTTTGGGGATTATATAATCTGGAATAAATTGGAAGTACTGGTTACCAAAAAAAGTTGAAGAAGAGAATTAAGAATTTTGGAGGAAGCTATTACCAGGAGATGGGTACTCACCGCATTAGTTTAAACCAAATTCTGGCACCAATTTTATCTGAGACTTGGGTAATCAATGAACTTTCTGGAGGTACTGTGGTTAGGGATTTCTTCCAATGGATGCTGTGAAACAGAATTAGTCACAATAGTGTGACATTGAAAGAACTTTTCAATAAAATGTATGTCAAGGTCATAGGGTAAAAAAGTATTATATGATATAAATGAAAGTAAATGAGAGGCAACATTTTAAAATGGTATCTAAATGTTTCGGATTTCATTATTACAGAATTTCAGATAACATTTTCCTTTCCAAACCTGCCACGACTGTGCTATATTTTATTACTTATATTAATAAGCATAAATTCTATGAGTCTGTGTAACCTATAATCATTTAAAGAGAACAAATGACAAAAGGCATCAAAATATTTTCTCCACTTCCATGAGGTGATACATGAAATTAAAAATAACTGAACAAAGGAGATTTCTTTCTTTGTCCTGAACTTATGTTGGTTCTTTGTTCTTTCTTTTTTTTTTCCCCTTCTTTCCCCCTGGCAACAACTGTTACTACGGGGCAAGCCTTGATAAGGGAAGAGGCAAGGAAGCTGGAACAACAGGTGGAGACCCCACTGCCCTGTCTCCAACCTGAACTCCCACTCCAGTTCAATTTATTTCTCCCCTCAACTATAGTGACGTGAGCAAGGCTTCCATGACTGGGTATTAGCGCACTGACAATCAGTGCTGCCTCTCCCAGGATGCACTAGGCCTACCCAATAGAGCAGGTCTACAACATCCTCAAGTCACAACTCTTAACAAAATACTTGTATTAAACCAGAAATAGCTGGCAATTCTTACAAGTAGCACCTGCCTTTGAACCCTCCTCATGCACTACCTGCTAGTGCCAAACTTACATAATTTCCACATCTCACCCTCGTCTGAACAGAGGTGGCCTAAACAAAGCAATTTCATTCCTAGTCTAAGAGAGCCAAAATAAAAATCATGAAATCATTAGACAATTTAAAATATATTTGATATCACCTTAATATTGAGGAGAATTGCTTTTCACACTCCTCCAGAGAGCAGTATTCCTGGAATAAAATGAATATTATTTTACTGGTTTATCTTAAAGGAAGACAGAAACATTGACATTTCCTTCTTTTATGGCTTTCACAATTGATACAGATTAGGAAGAAAACTTCTTCTTATTTAGAATCAGAGCACACTTGGCATTTCAAATACCCAGAAGCCTTCGTACTTGTTATTAATTCAATAGAGCCACATCCAGCCCCATCACTAGCTGTGCGAGAGCAAGTCACAATCCATTTGTGGACCTCAGTTTATTTTCTCCTTCCACCTTTTGCCTTAATTGACAGCAGCCTTCAACTGGTGCCGTGGCCTCACTGATCCCTTCAGTCAGTTATTTTCACCTGTTCCCATTTGTCATTGCATTAAAAAAAAAATTAGTCCCTCAAAGTGTGAGGCAAGGGGAGTTCGTTTTTATTAGACTCAATGAAATTATTGATAGATTTATTTTATTTATGTTAATTGAGGTATAATTGACATACATCATTATATTAGTTTTAGGTGCACAACATAATGATTTGGTATTTGTCTTTATTGCAAAATGATCACCAAACTAAGTCTGTCATCATATATAGTTCAGATCTTTTTAACAGCATAAGTAAATATTCGTAATTAGTGCCAGAAGCTAAAATCGCAGATCAAGAAGCCATTTATATTCTAAAGTCTTCCTAATGCCCTCACTTTTCTCATACTCTGTCTTTATGCCCATATCAGTAGGCAGATCAGCTCTGTTTGGTTTAATCCTCAACCTTTGCTACCTGTTCTCTGGTCACCTGGTCACCTCTCTCCCTCAACATATGTGGTTATCAAAACACTTCAGAACTCTGCAATATCAGTAGACTACTTATCCTCATATTGTTCTGATAAAATCACTTATCTACTAAAAATGAGGCCGGACTCCCAAGGGTTAGGTGACTTCCTATTATACTTCCAATTTTCAGTAGTAATATTCACAAGCACATCATAGGTTTTCTTTTCCTTCCCCATTAAGAAGACCAAAGAGCAGACTAATACCTGATAACCATACACACAGAAAAATGGCAGCTACACGATTAGGCCCTGAACACACCACAGCAAGGGCCACAATTCTCACTGCATTTTCTCTCAAAGGGAATGGAATAAATGAGGCTCCAACTAAGCTTGGCCTGAGTGGTGTTGTTAGGCAACTTCCCAGTCCTCTCTTTAACTTACAGAGAGTACACATTCTGAAAGGCTGGTCTGATTGTTCCAATAGGGCTTTCTTTCGCATCTCTGATTGGCAGGAGATGCTTTAGAGCGCAGACGCCATCAAGTTTATCAGCTGAACTCATCCTTTTTAGCAGGAGTGTAAACTTTTCATCTGCGACAAGGAAAAAGGATTTAAAAATCTATGTTGATGGGATATGCTGTTTGGAAGTTTGTTCTGAAAAGTAAACATGTTTCGAAGCCACTGAATAATTTGGAGCTTAGGTTATTGTTCTATCTTCATGTTAGTCCAGGAAAAAGAAAGATGGTAATTTGGTAGGGTAGCCAAGTGAATAACCCCAAACAAACCCTGAAATGTTCTAAGATTTGGATTTGCCTGGTTTTGTCATGCTGGAATAATGATGAGTTACATTACTACATTTCCTGAAACAAAGTCACTAAAATACAATACTTATCAATTCAACAACATCTTGTTGCTAAAAACCTTAAAAATATTCAGGATATACAAGGAGAGAATCTTAACTGTCACATCACTGCATTTGTATAAAAACAGGAATTAATTTCACATATAATAGCAAATTCAATTTATGCCAGAATTAGTTTTTCATTAAAATGTTTCTTCCTTTTTTTATAGTCAAGTTCATGAATTATTCAATATAGCAAATGTCACATTCTTCATAAATCAATTAAGCATCAAAGGCAAGTCCCCGTAGTTTGACTAGAAGAAACCTCATCATAATAGGAGCCACATTAGCTCGCAATCAATTGCAAACCAAAGAAATATAAAGCAAGCCAAAAGAATTTCTAAGCTCTACTCTGTGATTTTAAGTCGGCTCTCTAGGACAACTGTGTTTACATAAATCAAGAGCCTGAAAATCCTGTATCTTTCCCACTGAAACAATATTATTGCCAAAACAATAGAAATTTTTGGTTTTTTGGTTGTTTGTTTGTTTTTTACCATTCAACACGACGATCTGTTCAGGACTTCGGAGTTGAAATCTAACTTCTTTCCCGGAACACTCAAAGCGTTTCCACTGAAGTTTGTTACGCCGTCCCCCCACCCACAAACGCCCAAATCAAATCTTTCTCAAAGAGACTTACCCCAAGAAAGAGTGTGCTAGATGAGTGTGTTCATGCCTGTAGAAAATTGGCTAATAAACATGTGAAAGGGCAACTCGCACTTTAAAAGTGCATATTTTAATCCATTATTTTTTTTTACAGGGAAAGGTTAGCCCAGCCCAAAGTAGGAGACTCTGGGCTGCCGCAGCTTCTTACAGCAAACCGCTCATTCTGAAAATGTGAGCTTATTTACATCTATCTCTTTCCCTTTGTTAAGGAATGGCCCTCTTGAATGCAGCAGCCGGCATGCCTTTAACAAACCGGACACAAGAAAAGGCCCAAACTCCCGGCTGAAGCTGAGGGCCGGGGGAACTTCTGGGGGTCTCAAAAAGGAAATGCTTTTCATTGGATAAGGAGGCATTATTAGGAGGCGAGACCCCGCCCAATCCCCTGTGCTCCATCGTTCCCTTAGTCACCAATCACTGGACTGAAGTTTTTCCTTAAAGAGCATTGCCCAGGAAAAGTAGTTTTCACAGTCGAGAATTAGCAGCTTAAGTGCCACTTGACAATATAAAAAGTGTCTTTCCTAACCAATTAATCCACAGAGAAAGCTGCAGGGAGAAAGCTGCTACCCTCCCTACAATTCTAATGAGAAGAAGGAAACAAGCCGCCAAACAGGGAGCAGTGAATTATCAGCCGCCCCTGTTTACTTCAACGTTTAAAAGAATTACCAAAAATAACAGAATAATTACAACCAAGCTGATCATAATAATTGGGGTGCAGGGAAAGGCAAAACTGAATGCTACTTTACGTACGTTCCTATTATGCTATGCAGAATTAAATCTCACACCACCACAAGAAAAATGCAAGTCTATACTACATTCACTGAAGCCAGTAAGTGCCCTCCCAGGGAGGTGGGGGGAGGGGAATTCTGGAGCTTTCATACCCACCTTTCATGAACTAGGGAGTACTTGGTGGCAAAGGGAGGGTCTATCTGCACGTCTCTTAAATAACTGCCCGGCAGGAAGTCTAATTACCATGAAATTCTCAAAGGTTTGCATAAACCAGAAGAAATGGTACAGATGCAATCTGTTTATAATGGGGAGTTATCTTCAACTGTATACCTCCTCCCCCCTGGGCAAGTTGTTTTTCCATTGGTTGACTGCTTTTTTTCCTCCCTATTTTTTTCCTCCGGCCCTCCCTTTCTCTGACATGAATTTGTTGCAGGAATTTACTCATCCATTTGTAACTTTATTGCTGGCCCTTCCGCTCTGCCAGCGCCTCCCCCCGCCCCCGCCCCCATCCTCGCTCCTCTGCCTCCATTCACTGCCAAAACTACCACCAACACCAGCCCCTCTTCCTTCTCTAGCATGAAATTCTTAGGCCAGGGAGTCGGTGATTTCTCTCTCTGAACAGAGCTGTGCCCCTGGAGAACTTGGGGGATCTTCTGCCAGCTTCAGAACCTACGTTTGCTAATTAAGCCGCCTCCCAAATAAAACATGCTTCGCGTTTCTTGATCTTCCCTCTTGATTCAGTTCAGCTGCGGCTGTTCTCACTATCAGTCAAGGCCGGTCAACAAGTGGGTATGAAGCTAACATGAGCCTTACTACTTGTGACTGATTCTGCAAAGCATGTTCTCTGTGCTCCCCGACTCCCCCACCCCCAGTCTCTATTCTTTCTGTCACTGCTCTACTTACCTCAGGTGGGTCTATATCTGTCAGATGCTGATATAGGCTGTATCTCCGCAGAGCGGTCATTTGCTCCCTCTGGGCCAGGACTAGCCCTTGGTGAATTTCAGCCTAGCTGGAGACATACAACATGTGAAAGAGTGAGATACCAGTGGCAAATGTTCAAGAAATACTAAGGTAGTAATGTGGAAAGTTCAGTTCTGTAACGGATCAGAGGATGCAGATAGAGTCTCATGGACAAGGGCGGGCTTCCCAGAAGAGGTGGGATTTGAACTGGGCCTTAATGGACAATTCGTATTTAAATAAACCAGGAACAGAAAATTCCTCCATGTGGCCAGATGCAAGGTATCAAGTGCAGGACGTATGAAGTGAGACAAGGTGAAGAGGAAGCTGGTCTGTGAAAAAATAAAGTGTAAAGAGGAGAGCTTCACAGGGGAGTGCTCAATTATTGCAACTCAATGCCCTACAGTGATTGTTGTCAACTGAGAGTTAGGGCCACTGTCTATGTGTCTGCGTGACCAGCTCCCCTTCTTTGGCTTCATATCTCTAAGTCTTCCAATTCATCTGTCCTCGTTTCTCCCTAAGGTACTCAAGTACCTTCCTGTTGAATCTCACAAAATGCCTCCCTTCTACCGTATCTCCCGGTCCCATGTCCTTTTAGCATCGCTTTTCCTCTCTCTGAGCTCCAGCCTCCCTGACCCACTTGCATCTTCATATAATAAGAGGTTACCCCTCAGACCATGGATGTTTCCACATGCTATTCCCCTGCCTGGAGCACCCTTCCGCTCCCTAGCCTCTCTTTCACCAAGTTAATTCTCACTCTTCCTTCAGAAACTATCCCAGTAATCAAGCCTTAACCCCAATTTTAGGTCTTCTCCGTTAATTATATATTCTTACAGCATTGTCCTTCAATGCACTTATCACAGCTATAATTTGATAGGCTGTTGTGAATTTTTTTATTTGTGTGATCATTTCATTGTCAGTCTCTCCCCACTATAAACCCCGTATCTGCTAAATACAAAATTACTATTACTGGTGAGCGCAAAACCTCTTGTCCCTGATGTTCTCTTGTCTAAGCAAAGCTGCAGAGTCCCTTTTCTTAAATTCCCAGCTGAAAAAATGTACCATTTCATCCATTTACAAACAAGTCCACATCAAGGAGTTATTTTAGAACAAAGAGTACATACAAATAAGGAAAAAACTCCCATGAACAAGAAAGTACTGAATCTTCCCCATTACCGTCCCTTTTTGCCCTCACCTCACTCCTTGCTGCAAACATTCTAGTTTTGCCTGTTCTAATATTTGTAAGGTGGAAGGGAGAAAATGAAAGCTTTTCCAGGGTGTTCTCCAAACTGCCAGTTAATAGCTACAAAACTTAACCCAAGAAGTCCTATAAAAACAGCTTTCATTGAGTTTCTGATGTCTTTCCCACCGAGGGGAAAAGGAACCTGCAGCCGAAAAAGTGCATTCAGAACTACCTGAGGGAGTATGTATTTCGTTTTTATCTGTTTGAAAGGAAAGCCACTGAAATATGACTAACTTCCAACACGGAATTGACACACTTGAGGAAGAAGAGCCAGATGCTCCAGACTTTCACACTCTGAACCCAAATCAATTTTTCTTTCTGCCAGCAATAACAAAGGGCTGGGTGAATTCACCCCAAGTGCCAGAGTCTCAGCACTAGGCTAGTTTCCTTAGAAACAGTACAAATGGAACCAAAGGATTTTAACTATGCCTACGGCTCAGGGTTGGCCTGAGAGTTTGGGTAACATTCACATTCTCTACGTGAACACAGTTCCTATGCAAACCTGAGTAGTGTTCGAGGAAAGGAAGTCATTTAAGTACTGACTTTGCATTAATTATCAGATGCATTGAGGCCTTTCAGAAAACAAAGAAAGGCGAGATCCTGAACCCTACAGGCCCTTTTTTAATGCAGTCTTCTTTTGTTCCAGTGGGAGGAAGAGAACACTCAGTCAGGTTCCAAGCCACTTTGTAACACCGGGCACTATCTCTGAAAGGGAAGGAAACATTTTTTAAGCACAAACCCTGGATGATTTTTAACTCCTACCTCACACTGGCACACTATCACCTGTTAGCTGTTTCTCTAGCAACTGAAATTCCCTGCTCACTCACTGAACAGATTTAGATAATAGCAAGTTCCCGTTGCTCTAGGCAAGGTTGGTAGTTAGAGAAAATGAGCATTTTTAGCAAGGAGTTCAGTAAAATGCCCAGAAGCCTTGAATGTTTGGTATACGTAAGAAAAATGTCAAGGTAGTAGTAATAATAACGGCAACAGAAAACCTTTCTTGAGCGTTGTTATATGCTGGGTAATCTTCTAAGAGCTTTACCTGTATTTATTTACCTAATATGCACAAGTCCTAAGAAAAATCAGGTGCAAAAAGGTTAAGGACTTGCCCAAAACCGCACAGCTAGTAATTCCTCTAATAATTCTGATCATTTCTGGACTAATAATTGTAATCATATTTTATTTGACAGAGCACTTTTAACTCTGTCCAAATTATCTTTTTAAAAAATATATCATCTTTATTATATTTTTTCCATTACCATTTAAGCCCCTTATACCCCCTCTCCTCAGCAATAACCAAATAACCACTCTGTGCCCATGTCCATGAGTCTTTTTTCTTTCTTGCTCAATCCCTCCACCCCCAACGCCTCCCCCCCCCCACTAATTGTCATCTGTTCTCCATCCATGAGTCTGTCTCTCTTTTGCTAGTTAGTTCAGTTTGTTCGTTAGATCCCACATATGAGAGAAATCATATGGTATTTGTCTTTCTCTGACTGGCTTATTTCACTTAGCATAATGTTCTCCAGGTCCATCCATGCTGCTGCAAAGGGTGAAATTTTCTTCTTTTTTTTTTTTACAGCTGATTAGAATTCCATGTGTAAATGTCCCATAGTTGTTTTATCCACTTATCTATTGATAGACACTTGCGCAGCCTCCATATCGTGGTGATTGTAAATAACACTGCATTGAATATAGGGGTGCTTATGTTCTTTCAAATTAGTGTTTTGGGTTCCTTCAGATATATTCCCAGAAGTGGGATTGCTGGGTCAAAAGGCAGATCCATTTTTACTTTTTTGAGGTATCTCCATACTGCTTTCCACAGGATCTGCCTTTTGAAATGCAAACATCTCAGAAGGAGCTGAGAAGTCCCACTAACAGAATATGCGGCTTTTGAACCATTCTAAGATGTGAAAGTCTCTGGATCTGGATATGTTGATATGAGGCCTAAAGTCACAGGCTAACTCTCAAAGGCATTAGGAAAAAGTGACGTACCTACAACAACAAAGCGAATATAGCAAAACCATATCAAAATGCAAGTGTGTTGTTGGCATTATATTAGTATAAATCTGAAGTAAATTTTGATAAGTTAACCTAAATATTGGAAACCCAAAAGTAACAACTAAGAAAGTACCTCAAAAATGTAGTAAAGATCATTAAAAGAATGGGAGAAAAAGGACATTAGAAAATAGACATGCAAGACAAAGAGACAGTGAAAGAGAAACATATGACAAAAATAGTCATGAGACATACAGAAAACAAAAAGCAAAATGATATATAAAATTATGACCATATCAATAATAGCATTACATAGGCTAGACTAAACAATTCAACCAAAAGGCACAGATTATAAGACTTATAAAAACAAGATCCAGCAATATAGTGTCTATGAAGGATACACTTTGGATTCAGGACCACAAGTATTTTGAGAGTAAAAGGGTAGAAAAAGATATACCTCACAAAAACAACAACAACAACAAAAAGAGTTAAGAGTGGCTATACTAACATCAGACAAAGTAGACTTAAGATAAATACCTGTTACTAGGGATAAAGAGAGACATTTTTAATGATAAAATGGGCCATCAGGAATACTATTATGATTATAAACATATATGCACCCACATGCAGAGGCACAAAACACATGAAGCAACAACTTGCATAACTGAAGAAATAAATATGCAATTTAACAATAATTGTTGGAGACATCAGTACCTTGCTTTCAGTAATGGACAGAATGACTAGACAGAAGATCAAGAAGGATATATAATAATTGAGAAACACTGTACACCAACTAGACCTAATAGACTAGTTCTATAACACACTTTACAACACCAGTAGAGTATACGTTCTTCTCAGGTGCACATGGAATATTCTGCAGCATAGACCATATACAGAGCATAAAACAAGTCTCAATAGATTCAACAGGTTTATAATCATACAAAGTATATTGACATCCCTCAATGGAATTAAACTAGAAACCATCAACAGAAAGAAATTGTGACTTTTTAATGTGAAGTAATATATATTTCTAAATACTAGTGGGTAAAAGAACAATCATAAGTCTAAGGCCATACCTTCCTGCCTGGGCCATTCAGAAGAAGAATCATAAGGGAAAAGAGAAAATAATTTAGGATGAATAATCATGAAAACATAACATAACCTAAACTTCTGTGATGCAACAAAAGCAGTTCGCAGAGGGAAATTTATAGCTGAAAATAACTTTTAAAAAGAATAAAAATCTCAAAACAATATCTTAGCTTTCCACCTTAAGAAACTAAAAAAGAACAATCTAAACCCCAAGTAGCTATAACGAAGGAAATAATAATTATTAGAGTAGACACTAATAAAGTACACTGAAAACAAAAAGTATTGTTGAATAAATTTAAAAATATATGAATAATGGAATGACAGCCTATGTTTATGGATTGGATAACACAATATTTTTACAAAAGAAGAACTCCTCAAATTGATCTATCGATTCATACATTACCTATCAATATCCCAACTGTGTTCTTTTCAGAAAATGACAAGCAACAATTCATATGGAAAAGAAAGAGACCCAGAATAACCAAAATAATCTTCAAAAAAAAGAACAAAGTTGGTTGACTCACACTTAACCAACATCAAAACTTGGTATCAAGCTACAGTAATCAAGACTGTGTGTAACTGGCATAAGGACAGACAGATACATAGATGGATGGAATAGAAGTGAGAGTCCAGAAACAACCCTATACTTTTATGTCTATTGATAGTTGACAAGGACACCAAAACAATTAAATGGAGAAAGAATAGTCTTTTCACAAATGGTACTGGACCAACTGTATATAAACAATCAAAAGAATTGTTTTGGACCTCTACTTCACATCATACACAACACAAAAACGCCTAAAGCAAACCATATGAAAATGCAAGTATGTTGGCATTACGTTTGTGTAAATCTGAAGTAGGTTTTGATAAGTTAACCTAAATATTGAAAAACCAAGAGTAACTACTAAGAAAGGATCTAAAATTTGTCTGGCTGGTGAAGCTCATTGGATTGAGCACCAGCCTGCAAACAGAAACATTGCCAGTTCGATTCCCAGTCAGGGCACGTGCCTGGGTTGTGGGCCAGGTCCCCAGTTGAGGGCGTTTGAGAGGCAACCAATCAATGTATCTCTCACACATGGATGTTTCTCTCCCTCTCTTTCTCCCTCCTTTCCCCTCTCTCAAAAGTAAATAAATAATTATTTTTAAAACACTTAAAATTAAGAACTAAAATTATAAAACTCTTACAGGGAATAAGCACAAATCTTCAACATTCTCGATTAGGCAATGATTTTTTAGATACAATATAAAACTCACAGAGTATTTTAAAAGATTGAAAAATTGCACTTTACCAAAATTAAAACTTTTGTGGGACAAAAATATCATTAAGAAAATAAAAAGACAATCTATTGAATGGGAGAAAATATTTGCTAATCAAATATCTGGTATGGGACTAATACACAGAGTATGTAATGAATTCCTACAACTCAGTAGTATAAAACAAATAGCCCAATTTAAAAATGGACAAATAATTGGAATATACATTCATACAAAGAAAATAAATGGTCAAAAAGCTCAAGAAAAGGTGCTCAACATCACTAATTATATGGGAAATACAGGCCAAAACCATAATGAAATAACACCTCACACCTAGTAGGATGGTTATTTTTAAAAAAGTGTTGGAGTATGTTGAGAAATTAGAACCAGTGTACACTGTTCATGAGAATGTAAAATGGAGCAGCAGCTACCAAAACTGTATGGAATTTCCTCAAAATAATTAAAAATATATCTCCATATGATCCGGCAATCCCACGTCTCAGTATATATCCAAAAGAATTGAAATCAGGATCCCAAATTGATATCTGTATTCGATGTTTATTTCATCATTTACAATAGCCAAGATATGGAAATAATCCAAATGTCTATTAACAAATGAATGGATAAAAAAGGAAATGTGAAATATATATATAATGAAATATATATAGCCTTTTTAAAAAAAAAAAAAAAAAGGAAATCATACCTCTTGCACCAACTGGATGAACCTGGAAGACATTATGTTAAATGAAGTAAGCCAATCACATAACAATAAACACTGCATGAATCTACTTATGTGAAGTATCTGAAGTAGTCTAACCCATAGAAGCAGAGAATGGAATAATGGTTGCTAGGGACTGGGGGGGAGGGGAAATAGGAGTTGTTGGTCAATGGGTATAAAATTTCAGTTATAGAAGATGAATACGTTCTAGAGATCTGATGTATAAAACTTTGCCTCTAGTTAACTATAAAAACATAGTACTATGCACTGAAAAAATCGTTAAGAGGGTAGATTTTAGGTAAGTATTCTTGCCACAAAAAAAGAAGCACAGGTAAACTTTTGGAGGTAGTGGATATGTTTATTTTCTTGATTGTGGTGATAGTTTTATGAGTATATGCATAAGCCCAAACTCATCAAATTTCTCATTAAACTTTTGTGATTTTGTATAGCACTTATACTTCAATAAAGCTATCAAAAACCTATTGATTATAAAGATATTTATTGAAAAATAATAACAATGTTTTAAATTTAGCTTATTGTGATAGTTACACTACTCTTTGAATATACCAAACACTACTGAATTACACACTTTAAAGAGGTGAACATTAATGTTATGTAAATTATATCTCAATAAACATCTTTAAAAAGATGAAGGAGTTGAACACAATTGTCTCCCAAGGTCTATATGTAGGCAGTCACATTTGAGGATTCTATAATGTTAAATCTAATCTATTTTATGTAACTACTGTCTGTTATCTGCTTTCCTTACCCTACACTTGGATCCCTTTCACCACTGAACTCAAAATTAAACAACTATTGAAAAACTCCATTACAAGAAAATACAATGGGGCAGCTGATGGCAATTGGGAGAGCTGTGTGAGGTCTCAAGGTGCCTACTTTGAAGGGGACTGAGGCATCATTGTTCTATGGACAATGTTTCTTGTATCTTGGATCTTCTTCAATAAATGCCTTTATTTTCAAAAAGAAAAAACAAAAGAAAAACTCCACTGCAATCTGTATCAATAATTATTAATAAATGCAGTTATTGGGTATTTTTGAGATATTTTTAGTGTACAAAGCATAACGCAAAATGACATTAACTATTACAGAGGTGATTAGGTACTGGCCCCTGGCTCCACGTGTCTGACAGATATGAACTCAAATAGCTGTAAATCAATAGAGAAGGAAGTCCTGCTGAATATATCAGAAAGAGAAGGCCTGACAGAGTGGAAAGAATTTAAGCCTTGAAGAATGAATACGCTTTTGGTAGGTGGGCACAAGGACATTCCAGGCTGAGAAAAAAATATGCTAACAAAAGGAAACAGACAGGAAAGTCTATTCTCCATGTGGTTCCCCCAAGGACCTCGACTATACAATAGCCAGTCTGATTTCAGTTACCATAAATATATGAACGTCATAAATTAATTTACTTTTAAAATATTCTATCACTCATACTTCCTACCTTTATCCTCCAATTAGTTTACATAGGTGAGGCTTTATTGCATTCCTATTCATAGTGCTTCGTTTAGTGACTACCATAGAATTCAGTTTCTTTGTGGATTAATAAAGTAATAAATGTTTTTCTTTTCTTTGGTTGAGTGCCTCAGGAGGCAGTAGAAGACTAAAATAAGGAGACTGTCTAATCCTCTACATGATCTTGAAAAAATATATAATAAAAGATTCCCCTAAAGATTTTACATTTCAAAGTTTTTTAATTATTATACTTCATTATTCAGAGCAGTTTCAGGTTTATAGAAAAACTGAGGAAAAAACGCAGAATTTTCAAATACTCCCCCCACACACAGTTTCTCTTATTATGAATATCTTGCATTAGTGTGATTTTTTTTTAAACTGATAAACAAATGTTGATGCATTAACAAAAGTTTATAGTTCACATTCAGGTTTACTCTGCAGTACACAATACTATGTTTCTGACCTGTGCATAATGCCCTGTGTTCACCAAACAGTGTCATATAGAACAGTTTTCCTGCCTCAGAAATCTCTTGTGCTCCATGTATTTAGCTCTCTCTCACTGTGAACCCACTTCTACCATCTCGATAGTACAGCATGTAGCCTCTTAGAATAACTGCTTCCCCTTGCGAATATGCATTTAAGTGTCCTTCCTGTATTTTTGTGGCTCATAACTTATTTCTTTTTTATCACTGAATAATGTTCCACTATCCGGCTATATCACAGTTTATCCATTTACCTACTGAAAGACATTTTGGTTGCTTTCAAGTATTAGCAATTTGGAATAAGGTTGCTATAAATACATGTGTGTAGGTTTTTGTGTGGACAAATGTTTTCAACTCATATGGGTGAATACCAAGGAGTAAGATTGCTGGATTTTATGATAAAACTATGCCTAAATCTGTAATATACTGCCAAACCATCTTCCAAAGTGGCTATGTTATTTTCCATTCATACCAGCAAGATGTTACTCTCATTTCTAGATTATTTTCATAAAAGATAATTTAAGTATTGGATTATGTGCCCTTCTCAGTCATTATGGCTAATTTCTGTATCCAGAAAATAAATGATAAAAGGGAAGACTAGAGTGTGGCTTCCAATTGTCCGTGTGGCTTTCTGATGTGATTCTTTTCAGAAACCCACTGAGGAGAGATCCCAGGTGGCAGTGGAGTGGGTAGAAGTTACACTCACGTCGTCCAAGGACCAAACTGGAGTGACAACTAAAATATAGAACAATCAGCCTTAATAGCCAGCTGAGGACTAGCAGAACAGAAGCCTTATAAGCAACGGTTTACAGACGAAGGCAGGTTTACAGACGAAGGCACAAGGCACGTTGAGACTGGTAGGAGGGGCGGAGCCACGAAAAGAGCGGGCCTTGCCCCCAGGTATGGCAACTGATACGTGGGATATCAGAGATGCAAAGTTCCCCCCTTGAGGAGCATGGGCTCTGAACCCCATGCTGGGCACCCCAGCCCAGAGGACCAGAGCCAGGAAGACAGGCTGACGATGTAACACCTGGCTGTGAAAATCAGCAGGATTCTGTCTGCCAGGGAGAGACAGGAAGGAGTCTGCTAGAAACCCAGGTGCCCTCTTAAAGGGCCAGTGCATGAAATATTGTTCTCTACTACTTACTTTAAAGCTCCAGCTAAGGGAGGGCAGCTCGGAGCAAACTACAGTTGTGTGAGGAGAGGCTGGATTATGCAGATCTGGGAAGAAAGCTGAAGGAACAAATACCAGGGTCCCTGTGCTGAGTCCCCCTCCCACACGCTAACAGACAAGTCTTCCTTGGGCGGAGCGTTCCCCTCCAAGTGGCATCAGCCTGGGGAATGCACTAGCCCCACCCTCTGGACTGCCTGTAGCCCCACCCCCGAGAGCTCAGACACTGCTGAGAAATCAGCTGCCTGGGCCTGTGATATGCAGGTGTGGGTGGACTGAGGGAGGGTCAGGGACTGAGTGGTGTGTCTCTGAGGCGAGGGCCAGTTTTCTTTCTCAAGACCCAACGGGAACTGCGCCCTCCCCTGACACAGCTAAATCTTGGTCTCTTTGGGCCTGATAAATTCTTGGCCTCCAGCGAAGACTCCCTGGGACCACACCCCACCACAAAGGTCTGTGGGAGCTTGGCAGGAGGCCCCCGTGGCCCGTGCGAATGGAGACAAAAAATAAGCTGGGGTAGCAACACTTACATTTGACAAAACAGACTTCAAAAAAAGTTATCACAAGAAACAAAGGAGGACACAACATAATTCTAAAGAGAAGTATCCAACATGATATAACCCTTATAACATTTATGCGCTCAACATAGGAACACCTAAATATATAAAACAAATCTTGATGGACATAATGGGAGAGATTGACAGAAATACAGTCATACGAGGGGATTTTATTACCCCATTGACATCAATGGACAGACCTTCCAGACAGAAAATCAAAGAAGAAACAGCAGCCTTAAATGGCACCCTGGATCAAATGAACTTAATTGATATCTTCAGGGCATTTCACCCCAAAGAAGTAGAATACACATTATTTTCAAGTGCACATGCAACATTTTCTAGGATAAACTATATATTACGACACAGAACAAGTCTAAATAACTTTAAGAACTTTGAAATCATTATCAAGCACCATCTCTGACAACAGTGGTGTGAAACAAGAAATAAATCATAAGAAAAATAAACTAAAAGCCACACAAACACGTGGAGGCTAAATAACATGGTACTAAACAATAAATGAATTAACAATAATATCAAGGAAGCAATAAAAATATACCTAGAGACAAATGAAAATGGGAACACAACAACTGAAAATCTATGCAACACAACAGAAGAAACCCCAGGAGGGAAATTCATAGCATTAGAGTTCTAAATCACAAAACAAGAAAAATCTCAAAATCTCAAATAAACAATCTAACCTTATGCCTAAAGGAACAAGAAAAAGAATAACAAAGCCCAAAGTGAGTAAAAGAGAGTAGATAATAAAGATCAGTGCAGAAATAAATGAAATAGAGTCTAAAAAACAATACAAGAGATTAATGAAACCAAGAGCTCGTTCTTTGAAAAAATAAACAAGATTGATAAACTTTTAACCAGACTCATAAAGGAAAACAAACAAAAAAAAAAAAAGACAGGACCCAGAAAATAAAATCAAAAATGAAAGAGGATAAGTAACAACTAACACCACAGAAATACTAAAGGTTATTTAAAATATTACAAACAACTCTATGCCAATTAAATGGACAATCTGAAAGAAATGGATAAATTCCTAAAAACATACAGTCTTCCAAACTGAATCAAGAAGAAGCAGGAGCCCTGGCTGGTGGGGCTCAATGGGTTGAATGCCGGCCTGGGAACCAAAGGGTCACTGGTTCCATTCCCAGTGTAGGACACATGCCTGGGTTGCAGGCCACGTCTCCAGTAGGGGGAGCACAAGAGGCAACCACAAAGCGATGTTTCTCCCTCTCTCCCTACCTTCCCCTCTCTAAAAATAAATAAATAAATAAAAACTTTAAGTGAATAAAAATAAATAAATAAATCAATAAAATTAAAAAAATACAATTGACTGAAGTGGAGAAGATATTTATCATATATCTGATAAAGGGTCAATATTCAAAATTTATAAAGAACTTACAAAACTCAACACACAAAAAGACCAAATTAAAAAAAATGGGCAAAGGACCTGAACAGACCCTTCTCCAAAGAGAACATACAGATGGCCCATAGACACATGAAAAGATGCTCAAAGTCACTAATCATCAGAGAGATGCAAATTAAAACCAAAATAAGATATCACCTCACACCTATTAGCATGGCTATCACCAATAAATAAACGAGGATATGGAGAAAAGGGAACCCTTGTGCACTCTTAGGTAGATTGGAAATTGGTGCAGCCACTATGGAAATCAGTATGAAGTTTCCTCAAAAAATTAAAAAAATAGAACTACCTTATGACCCAGCAATTTCACTTGTGGATATATATCTAAAAATACTCGAAAACTAATTTGAAAAGACATGTGTACCACTATGTTTACTGCAGCATTATTTACGATAACCAAATTAGGGAAACAACCCAAATGTCCATCAACAGACAAGTGGATAAAGAAATGGTACACACATCTATAATGGAATATTACTCAATCATAAAAAATAAAATCTTATCATTTGTGACAACATGAAGGAAACCAGAGGGTAATATGCTAAGTGATGTAAGTCAGAGAGAGAAAGACAAATATATGATTTCACTTATATGTGGATGCTAAAGAAAAATAAACAAAACAGAAACTTACAATTATAGAAAGCGACTGATGGTTGCCAGGTGGCAGGGGGGTTGGGCACCTGCGTGACAAAGGATTAAGAAGTATAAGTCAGTAGTTAGAAAATAGTCGTGGGGGTGTAAAGTACAGCATAGAGAATATAGTCAATAATATTGTAATAACTATGTATGGTGCCAGGTAGGTACTAGACTTATTGGGGGGGATCACTTTGAAAATTATATAATTGTCTAACCACTTTGCTGTACATCTGAAACGAATAAAAAATAATATTGAACATCAACTGTAATTGAGAAATGAAATAAAATTTAAAAGTGAAAAAAACTTCAGTTACACTAAAATTGCTGATGTGCTATTTAATTCTCCATTTAATCCAAATATTTTTATAAAACCATTTCTCCAGATCTCCAGCCATAACCGTATCTAATTTTGTTGGTCCTTAAGCCAATGACTATCTTTATTTAGGTTTCCATATTCCTTCTTACTGGTTTCTACCTAAAGATGATGCTTTACAAAATAATATGTTTGCATGGCTCTTTCCTACCTGAGCCCCTGCCACATCAAGAAACTACAGTCAGAAATATTGAGAGAACCCCCCTGGCTGGTGTGACTCAGTGGATTGAGCGCCAGCCTGCGAACCAAAGGGTCGCTGGTTCGATACCCAGTCAGGGCACATGCCTGGGTTGCAGGCCAGGTCCCCAGTAGGGGGCGCACAAGCGGCAACCACCAGTTGATGTTTCTCTCCCTCCCTTTCTTCCTCCCTTCCCCTCTCTCTCTAAAAATAACTAAATAAAATGTTTAAGAAAAAGAAGTATTGAAAGCACCAACTTACAACATGGTCTCATCCCCAACCTGGCTTTACTGAATAAGACACCTATGTATAATATATTGTTATATTTACCAAAACCACTGAAACTTTAAATAAAAATAAAAAAAGATTTACTTAATGAAAATGACTATTTCAACAAAAGATACAGCTTTGAAGTCTTGTAATTTTAGACACCACCTCATCAATTATATTATAGTACTTAATCTTATACCATTTTTTACTTTTGGCATATAAAAACATGTGACACTAAAAATAGCATTAGTCCAGAATGATTTCTATGAGAAAGTAAAACTACGATAATAAATAAAGCTAAAGTAAACATAATAAGTTTTCATTCTATCGAACATTCCAACTCCTCAGACATCTTTGTGCATTTTAGCCTCCATAACTTTACCTATCCTAATACACAAACCAGATGCCTTTCCATCTACTCTTTACCTCAAATCTGGATTTCCCCGGCCAGGTGGCTCAGTTGGTTGGAACATCATCCAGTACACCAAAAGACTGCGGGTTCGGGTTTGATTCCTAGTCAGGGCATATACCTAGGATGTGGATTCAATACTCATCGGGGTGTATACAAGAGGCAACCAATCAACATTTCTCTCTCACATTGATGTTTCCCTCTCTCTCTCTCAAATCAATATATATATTCTTTTTAAAGACTTTTTAAAATTTAGTTTTAGGAAGAGGGGGCGGTAGGGAGAAAGAGAGGGAGAGAAACATCCATGTGTGGTTGCCTCTCATGCACCCCCTACTGGGGACCTGGCCCACAACCCAGGCATGCACCCTGACTGAGAATCGAACCAGCTACCCGTTGGTTGGCAGGCTGGTGTTCAATCCACTGAACCACACCAGCCAGGGCCAATAAACATATTCTTGAGTTGAGGATTTTAAAAAACTGGATTAATGAGCCTTCTCACTGTTGGACAAGGGAACGGTATACCATCCACTGATGAACAATTCCCAAATAACTGTTTTTAATAAAATACACATGAGAGTAAACTACATAACAAGTCTATCTTATGAATTCACAGAAACAAGAGACTCCTTGGCTTGATATTAAAAGCTCCCATGAAACAGCTCCATCTCATTCTAAATTTATCATTCAGCACTACCTTACATCAATCTGTTATTCAAGTTATATATGCTTACTTGTTTGCCTTTTAAAATATCTTATACATTCCAGCCTCCCTAGTAATACCCCACTTACAAGTATCTCCCTGTCCATTATCACATATTTTACACACTAAAATCCTAGTGGATGCTATAGGACTTTGCAAAGGAAGAAAATCTTACACATTGGTTGTTCCACAGAAAATCTTGAAAGAAGAGAAGGAATATGAAATGAGGAAGTAGCGTGCAGCGTAAAGGGATCTGGTTTGGTTATTAGGATAGGAAAAGAGCCAGAAGTCAAAAGGCACAAAGGTGTTTGAGGGTTGAGTAAACTAGTTTTGCTGGTGAAAAACGAGGTCTAAATCAAATAAATGTAGTAATTAAACTCTGCTTTTGAAAACAGTAAATATAATAGTATTTCATTTCTTTTTTTATCAAATTGTGATTGGTATGACATTAGTTTCGGGTGTACCACAGTGATTGACATTTATATACCTTATAATGCGCTCACCACACTGTCTTCTAGTAACCATCTGTCACCATTCAAAGTTATCCCACTATTATTGACTATATTCCTCTTCACCATTTTAACACATCCCTTCACCCCTTTCTCTCTAGCAACATCAGCTTATTTTTTGTTTCTATGAGTTTGTTTTTGTTTTTTATTTGTTCATTTGTACTGATTTTTTAAAATTCCACATGTAAGTGAAATCATGTGGTATTTGTATTCCTCTGTCTGACTTATTTCACTTAGCACAATACCTTCTAGGTCCATTCATGTTGCAAATTGTAAGGTTTTGTTCTTTTTATTGCTTAGTAACATCCCATTTTATATATAAGAGCCACATTTTTTTTATCCATTTATCTATCGATGAACCCCTAGGTTGCTTCCATATTCTGGCTATTGTAAATAATGCTGCAATAAACACGGGGTCCATATTTTATTAGAATTAGTGTTCTCATTTTCTTCAGATAAATACCCAGAAACAGGATTGCAGGTTCATATGGTAGATCTTTTTTTAGTTTTTTGAGGAATCACCATACTGTTTTCCATAGTGTCTGTACCAATTTGCAGTCACATTAATAGTGCACCAGGGTCCCAGTTTCTCTATATCCTTGCCAATACTTGTTATTTGTTGACTTTTTAAATAATAGGCTTCATGGCAGGTGTGGGGTGGTATGTTATTGTGGTTTTGATTTGCATTTCCCTGATGATTAGTGATGCTGAGCATCTTTTCATGTGACTGTTGGTCATCTGTATGTCTTCTTTGGAGAAATGTCTTTTCATGTCCTCTCCCAGTTTTTTGATCAGATGATTTAATTTTTTTGTTGTTGTTATTGAGTTGTGTGAATTCCTTATATTTTTGGGATATCAGCTTCTAATATATGTACACCATTTGTACATATATTGTGCCACTCAGTAGTTAATGATGGTTTTCTTCGCTGTGCAGAAGCTTTTTAGTTGGATGAACTTTGCCTCTTTCCACCAGATGTCTGAAACAAGGCTGATGTAGGGCCCTGGGGATGAAGAATATTATGCCTCTAAATATTACTTGGAGAAAAATCAACATCATTTTTCAAGAGTTTTAATTCTTCAAGTATGTACCGGTCATATTTTTGCATTAGAAAGATTGCTCTGGCAGTAGTGTGGAAAATCAAATGGTGAGAAACAAGGAGGTCACTTAGCAGACTACAAGCATAATATGTTTAGTGTTTCCCTGATATCATAGTTTTAAAAATTGAAGATGTATAGCAACCCTGCATCGAGCAAGTCTATTTGAGCCATTTTTCCAACAGCATCGACTCACTTCATGTCTGTGTGTCCCATTTTGTTAATTCTTGCAAAGTTTCAATCTTTATCATTATTATTGTCTTTGTTATGGTGATCTGTGATCAGTGATCTTTGATGTTACTATTGTAATTGTCTGCATGCATCACAAACTGTGCCAATAAGACAGCAAACTTAATCGATAAATGTCTTGGTTGTGGCTGCTCCACAGACTGCCTGATCCTCCATTCCTCTCTCTCCTCAGACTTTCTTATTCCCTGAGACACTAAAAATATCTAAATTAGGCCAATTAATACCCTCTACAGTAGACTGTAAGTGTTCAACTAAAAGGAAGAGTCACATATCCCTCACTTCAAATCGAAAGCTAAAAAATGATTACGCTTAGGAAGGAAAGAATGTTGAAAGTGGAGATAGGCAGAAAGTTAGGCTTCTTGAGCCAAAGAGTTAGTGAAATTTTGGATGCAAAGAAAAAAGTTCTTAAAGAGAATTAGAGTGTTACCCCAGTGAACACACAAATGATAAGAAAGCAAAACTGCCTTATTGCTGATATGGAGAAAGTTGTAGTGGTCTGATTAGACGATTCAACCAGCCACAAAATATCCTTAAGCCAAAGCCTAACTCAGGGCAATACGCTGACCCTCTTCAATTCTGTGAAGGCTGCGAGAGGAGATAGGGCTGTGAAGGACAGTTTTAAGGCAGCAGAGGCTGATTCAAGGGGTTTAAGGAAAGAAGCTAACACCATAACAAAGTACGAGGTGAGGCATCAAGTGCTGATGTAGAAGCTGCAGCAAATTCTCCAGGAGATCTAGCTAAGGCAATTAATGAAGGCAGCTACACTAAACAATGGCTTTTCAAATGTAGATTAAACAGCCTTGCATTGGAAGAAGCTGCCATCCAGGACTTCCATAGCTAGAAAGGAGAGGACAGCGCCAGGCTTCAAAGCGTCAAGGGACAACAGGCTGACTCTCTTGTTAGGGGCTAATAGAGCCGGTGACTTGAAGCTGAAGCCGGTGCTCATTTACCATCTGAAAATCCTAGGGCCCTTCAGAATTACGCTATATCGACTCTACCTGTGCTCTATGAAGGAAATAAAAAGCCTGAATGACAGCACATGTGTTTACAAGATGGGTTACTGAATATTTTAAGACCACTGTTGAGACCTACTGCTCAGAAAAAAAGATTCCTTTCCAAACGTTGCTGCTCATTGACAACACACCTGGTCACCCGAGAGCTCTAACGGAGCTGTAAGGTGAGAACGGTGTTGTTTTCATGCCTGCTAACAGCCTCCACTCTGCAGCCCATGGAAGAGTAATTTCAACTTCGAGGTCTTATAATTTAAGAAATACATTGTGCAAGGCCATAGCTGCCACAGATAGTGATTCCTCTGCTGGATCTGGGCAAAGCCCGTTGAAAACTTGAGAAGCATTTGCTATCCTAGATGCCATTAAGAATATTCAGGATTCACGGGAAGAGGTCAAAATATCCACATTAACAAGAGTTTGTAAGAAGCAATTCCAACCCTCATGAATGACTCTGAGGGCTTTCAGCCTTCAGTGAGGGAAGTAACTACAGATATTGTGGAAATAGCAAGAGGACTAGAAGTAGAAGTGGAGGCTGAAGATGGTACTGCATTGCTGCAATCTCACGGTAAAACTTCATTGGCTGAGGAGTTGCTTCCTATGGAGAAGCAAAGAAATGGGTTTCTTGAGATAGAACCTCTGTCTGCTGAACATGCTGTGAAGACTGCTGAGATGACAACAAAGGATTTACAAGTTTACATAATCTTAGTTTTTAAAGCAGCAGCCGATCTTGATAGGATGGATTTCAATTTTAAAAGAGGTTCTACTGTGTGTAAAATGCTATCAAACAGCATCGCATGCTACAGACAAATCATTCATGAGAGGAAGAGTCAATCTCTGTGGCAAATTGTTTTTCTCTTATTTTAAGAAATTGTCACAACCACGCAACCATCAGCAACCAGCACCCTGATCAGTCAGCAGCCATCAACACTGAAGTCCCTCCACCAGCAAAGATTATGACTTAATGAAGGCTGAGATGATGGTTAGCATTTTTTAGCAATCAAGTATTTTTTAATTAAGGTATGTACCCTCTTAGACATTATGCTATTATAAACTTTACAGACTACTATCTAATGTAACATAAGTTTTACATGTACTGGGCAACCAAAAAAAATTGTGTGACTTGCTTTATTGTGGTATTCACTTTATTGTGGTGGTCTGGAGCCAAACCCATTGTATTTCCAAGGAATGACTATATTGTAGAGGCCCAAACATGTATTGGTAAAGGTCTAGCCTTGTCTTGAATAGTGAAAAGGATGGAGAAGAGGAAATACGTATGAAAGAATGCAAAGAAACTGAAAAAATGAAGTATCATTTATGGCAATAAGAAAGATGTAAGAGAGAACCCATCTGGGGATGATAAAAGCTTAGTCGTGGCCAGTTCATGACGGGTGTATCGTGTGTGTGTGTGTGTGTGTGTGTGTGTGTGTGTGTGTGTGGTGAATTTTTCATAAGGTACTCTAGATACATATAAAGTTGCATAAATTCTAACTTCAAAAGAAACCAGAAGAAGGGAATTCGTAAAAACTTCAGGGAGAGGAGAGGGAAGGGTTAGCATAGGCAGTTTACCAAGTGTCAAGATACAAAAATGGAACATATAATTTTTTACCTAAAAGAAAGTCCTGGCTTTAGACATGTTAAAATTTAGGTGGCAACAGAACCTCCAAATGGAAATTTCCTGGACACAGTTTGCGAAACTGTATTGGAGCTCAGATGAGAGGTCAGGACTTAAGATATGAACTTGAGAGTTATTTCTAAAGAGGCAATAGTTAAAGCCTTGAGGCTTTACCAAGAGAAAGCACAGGGGGCTAATATTGAATTCGGGGAATTGCCTGCATTAAAGGAGGGGGGGAAGTAAAAGAAGAAGAAAAAGTCATTGGACAGGTTAAGGAATACACTATGACTCCAAATCCAGCAAATACTTTCCAGAAAGGAAGGTCAACCAATAGTGCTTGCTCAATGCTGAAGAAGGGTCCTGTTTTGCTTAAGTTTGGCCATTCCAGCTGGTGATTAGGGATTCACTGATGACTTCCAAGAACACAAATTCTGTAAAGCCAGACGTAACCAGGAGAAAATGCAGAGTGTCATGAAGCAGAGAGTTAGGCAAAGAACTAAGGAAGGGAGCTCAAGGCAGATGACAAGGTCAAGAAAAAGAGCTCCCTCCTCCACCCGCCACCAAATGTGTGAGCCCTGTGATGCCAGCCATCAAGAAATATTATGTTCTGTCACAAATCTAATTATTTCAATTTTACAATTTTTTGTATTCTGAAAACATCTAAGCTTATTGTAACATACTTGAAATAATTCAGGATCTATTTTTAAACGGCAACTTACTGTATTACAATAGGCCACACAAAAAGAAGATTAATTATGCTCACATGTATTTCAAGTAACTGGCTGTAAATGATATATGAATAGCCTATTGGGCAGCCATGTAAGAGCATACATATTTGTGTGTGTGTCTGGGTAAGTGTGCATAAATGTGTACAGTCAAGATATAAATCAGGTTTTGTTTTTAATATCCAATTCCAAATTTATCTCTTCCAATAAACCTTTGCTGATCACCCCAGGATGCATTCATGAAACTGTTAAACTGATATCTGCCCTTTTTTATTTGTATCTTACATTCACTGACTTCTCACATCTTCTATAGTGTTCTCTCAAACAGTCCTGTAAAATGTTACTACTGAGCTTTTTTCATGTTCTGTCCTATCTTCCTCTCCCCTCCATTAATCTGTAAGGCTCTAAGACAGCAGCTCCTATTTTATTAATTGTATCCCTCAAATATTAATCATAAGTCTTACACAGAGTACAAGCCATAATTATTTCTTGATTTTACTTTCTAAAATATCCTGATAATTTACACAAGTTCCATGTATTTTCATATTATTGGCCCATGCAATGCAATAATTTTAAACAGTAAACTAATAGCAAACAGAAGTCATTTGTAGCCTTCATGTTCTTTTAAATTTTAACTTAATTTCAAATTTTAACTTTCTGTGTATTTGAAAGACAGTAGTAGACTTTGAGAGCCTTGCATCATTATTGATCTTTTGGACAGTCATTTTTTGGGCTTTCTGGCGTTTTTTGGCCTTCATCTGTGACAGTGATTTCACTCTTAGTTTCTACATTTGCATCATTGATTCATTCAACATCTCTAGTTCTTTTCCACTGGGGACTAAATAATTTGCAATCTGTTCCACTCAATTATGAGTAATTTTTCCCATTTAGTTAGAGAGAAATGCAAACCAAATGGAGTGCCTGATGCCATCGAATTCACAAGCCAGGGGAGTTTGCACTTGGAAAAACAGCTACAAATCCAAATTCCTACTTTGTACCTTTTTTCCCCTGTTTGTGTTTACCTAAGCATAGCTGTAGCTCAACTACAAGGACCTAGGACCTAGGTGAAGAATTCTTAAAGGTTGGTAGAGAGAGGAGGGAAAAGACAAGTGAGCAAGTTAACAGCAAGTAAAGCAGAATTCAGGTGGTAAGATAAAATGCAAGATTAGAAAGGAAAAGAGGAGGATTTTCTTTTCTGTGTCGAATATTCCTCAGGCATTTCCAGTTTTATTTGATGTTCCCATTTTTAAGAAAGGAATCAAGTTGACAGAAAACCTTATTCTTCCCTTTACCTCAGGAGCAGAAGTTTTCCAATATAGTATTTTCAGTAAAACATGGAGTCCCTTGCCTTCAAAAATGATCAACCTATCTATCTCTCCTGTATTTTTTTCCAGCTTTATTGAGGTATGATCGATTAATCAAAAGTGTATGTATTTACGTTGTACAACATTATGCTTTCTTAAAGGTGTACAATGTGAAGATTTCATATGCATATACACTGTGAAATAACTATCAAAATCAAGTTAACTAACACATTGTCGGGGGAGGTAATCAAAAGATGTGACCCATGAGCTGGACGGGGCAGTTGGAGATTGCCTACCCCCTCCTCTGCACTTGGAACGTAAGTTCCACTTGTCTTCCCTGCTCCCAGAATCTGCCATAAGGATACAGTCTTGAGATAGCAATGTGGTATTGAGACTACCTGGATGGTACTTATGACTGAACCCAGTTAAAATTAATAGGTTGGTCTGGAAGGTTTGAGTTGTGAAAAAGATACCCAAGCATATAGTCTCATAACATTATGAAAGAGTGTAAGGAAGAACTTCAGCCATTGTAAAATCCAAATAAATGTCACAAAGACATTCATATGTAGATTTATTTGTTTCTATTTAGAGACAAGGAGAAAAAATGGTGAAAAAGGGAACATTTTGTTCTTCTTGTGTATTAAGCCTACTTGTATTTGTGGCCCAGATATAATTGCTGTTATTTTACATCAATCAAAATAGAACAATGAGGTGCCTCCTCAGAGAGGTACTATAAAGTTGTATTCAAAGCATTTGTGCTCACTAATACTTAAGATTTTCTAAAGTAATAATTTCTTATGCTTTTTAAAGAACCTTTAAAGGTCCTTGTTAAGACACATGGAGTTTTTTAATCTCCAAACTAGTATTTTACTTACAGATATATAGAGTGAGGCAAAAGTTACACAACGGCTTTTATATCCATATAAGAATTCGACTGTTTTCGCAACAAGGGAGATACTTTTAATCACAAATAAATCATGCATAACTTGGTCTCATGTCAAGTATTTCATAAAATGTGCAATTTAACTACACATAAGCTAACCACATTGTTATGTGTTTCTCTGCCTATACAGCGTCTTTAGCCCTATGCTATATTTAGACTGTGAAAGAAAGCTCTCATCAATTTCATCAACTTTTATATGAGTGCCTACTCTTATTATTTGAGCAACTGGGCTAATGGTTAGGGGATGCAGAAATTAATGAGATATCATCTCTACCTTTCAAGAAACACACAGATACCTTGTTAAGGAGATAGATGAATAAGACTGTACATATTTCAGTTTAGGTGACTGAGCAGCACCATTAGTTAGAATAAAGGCAGGAGGGAGAGTACAGTTTGAAGGAAAGGGATGAGTTTGGTTTTGAACAGGTTGTGTTAGAGATGCCTATAAGAAACATAGGCGGAGAAGTCTAGTATATAGATGGATGGTCTGGGGCTCAGGGAATATTCTGGAGCTGGAGATATAGATTATTGAGTTATATTCATAAAATTCATAGCTGAAGCCAAGGGAGTAAATATGATCACCCAGGGAGAAGAGGTATAAGAAGATGAGAAAGGAATTTGAGAACAGTGAACAAGAACTGCCACCGAAAGAGAATAACAGTTCCAAACAAGTATCGCCAGATGAACCTAAGCATCTAATGTTGTTCCTCCTTGAAACCCCGTTAATACAACAGTATGGATTTTTTAGAGCTATAAACACACATACAAAGAGTACACGAGAGGAGACAAAACCACAATTTAGGGAGCTAGAAAGCAAGTGGTTTGAGTGGTCACTAATTTAACATCTATAAGAATTAAAGGTGATTGCCTCTAGAAAGTGAGAAATGGAAGAGAAAGAGGCAGGGGAATTGCTGATTTTTGTAACTTTTGTGACAAGCTTAGTAGCACTCTAGGGACCAATATTTGAACACATGTTGGTTGAGGAGTATAAATCAAAGGTGAAGAATTAAAGACATCAAATACTAACAATGCCTTCAAGAAGTGTGGTTATACAGGTCAATACTGAGTGCTCAAAATGTTTACTGATTGCATGAGTTATTAAAATTCAATCTAGAAGTTCCTCAAAAAATCAAAACATAGAATTACCATATGATGCAGCAATCACATTTCTGGATATATATCCAAAAGAATTGAAGTTAGGAGCTCTAGCCCTGGGTGGTGTGCCTCAGTGGGTTGAGCACTGGCCAACCAAACCAAATTGAACCACTGGTTCGATTCTCAGTCAGGGCACATACCTGTGATGTGGGCTGGGTCCCCAGTGGGGGGACCGTGAGAGGCAACCACACACATGGATGTTCCTCTCCCTCTCTTTCCCCCTCCTTTCTCTTCTTCCTAAAAATAAAGAAGCAGAACCTTTAAAAAAATTAGGAAGTCTAAGAGCTATTCACACTCCCACATTCATAGCAGCTTTATTCACAATAACCAAGACATGGAAGCAACCTAAATCCCTCTCAACAGATGAATAGATTTTTAAAAATGTTGTGTGTCTCTATATATACACACCCCATAATATTATTCAGATTTTAAAGGGAGGAAATTCTGCCTTACAACAACATGGATGAACCTGGAGGACCTTATACCTTAGGTGAAATAAACCAATCATGGAAGCACAAGTACTGCATAATTCCACTTATACAAAAAATCAAAACTAGTCAGGCTCTGAAGCAGAGAGTAGAGGGTGATTGTCGGGGACTAGGGCAGGGAGGAGCAGGAAATATTAGTCAAGGGGTAGAAAGTTTCCATTACACAAGATGAGTAAGTCCTAGAGATACAGCATATCGAGCTCTAGTTAACAATACTGTATTGTATACTTATAATTTTGCTAAGAGGGTAAATCTTATGTTACATGTTCTTACACAAGCTAATGATGATGATAATAAAAAGGGCAGGAGAAAACTTTTGGAGGTAAGGATTTCACAAGTATATACTTATCTCTAAGCTCATCAAGTTGTATACATTGAGTATGGACAGCTTTCTGTATGCCGGTCATAACCCAATCAAGTGGTTTTAAAAAACTAAAAACTAAAAAAAAAAAAAAATAAGATGCGGAGTTAGAAAAGGAATAAGGCAGATGTAGCTTAAGGGGTAAAGAGGAGGAAGAGAAGATTTGGTGTCTGTAAAACAGCTGGGACTGGAACACATTGGCAAGCTGGGCGAAAAGGTAGAAAGAGTGGAAATGAGATTCAATAATACAAGAGAAGAAAAAGAAAGAATGAGTACAGGGACATTGGATGAGGAAGGAAGGGAGAACTGTTACCTGGTGGCATTTTTTAGTAAAATAGAAATGTCGCTCATCTGCTCAAAGTGAGAAGGCCAGAAGTGGAGGCTTGAGAAGAAAAATGAACTTTTGGAACAGCTGCAGTGGGAAATAGAAGAAGGAGCCAACTACAGATGAGAAAAAGATTAAGGATGAGAGTTGAGGGTCCAGCTGAAGTTGGAAAGCAGACATTTGTAGTGGAGCTAATGAGCATAGATACACAATTTTCCCCAGATGGGTCTTCAACAATCTGGGAACTCTAGCAGGCAAAGAGCTCCACTGAACCGAGCCAGCACTGGGCAGCGGTTGCCCAGCTCCTAAGATGGAAGGCAAAGGAGTCAAAGAACGGAAAATGCTTGTACAAGTCTCATGAAAATGGTGTGCAGAATAGGAAGGAAGGGAAGGAGGTGACAGGATGTGGTGGCTGGCAGAAGAGACCAAGACAGAAACAGACTCATAGATAGAAAGCAGGCTGACAGCTAATGGGGGTGGGGGAGGTGAAGGGTGGAGGGACCAAGCAAAGAGGAAAAAGGACTCAGGGATGCGGACAACAGTGTGGTGATTGTGGGGCGGGGGGTGGGGGGTGGGGGGAGGGGATGAGGCATCAGGGACTAAATGGTAATGGACAAAGTACAATACATTTTTTTTTTAAAAGAACAATCTGATGAACCTAACAAAGTCATTCTTCAGTGTTTCACATACAACTTCAGGTAACTATCATGTCTGTGACCAAATCTCCAAATCCTTTCAGTTAGACAGCTGTTCATATTCCAGCAAGTATGGTGATAATGAGGCTCAAACGACTGTTTTTCACCACGAGTTACTTCACCGTGGTGGTCTTTATTCCAGTTCCTCCATTGTTTCAAAGGTATTTCTTTCAACTAATCTTAGCCAATTCAGCGTGGCTGAGGGAGGGGCTGAGGCACAATGAGGGGAAGTATATATTTAATAATGTTCTTTTGTGTGTAGCTCTAAGTTTGGCTCTGCCTCAGAGACCCTTTATTGTAGGGAACACAAAGAACATTTGGAAGCTATCAATTTTCTAAAGGACTCGAAGTGCAGCCTACTGTGAACAGAAATCCTGGCTAAGCCCCTTTTCAGTCCTCCTCTAGAGGGCAGCTGCTTCCCTCATCAGTTTGAAAGCACATCTCGTCCGGATAGGTGTTCACCATTTGCAGGCTCTGATTGTGCAGCAGTAGGGAAGAGGAATGTTGTGTGTGTGTGTTTGGTGGGTGTGTGTGGGGGGGGTGTTCACCATAAAATGCAGAGGACTTAAGACCTATGAATTCCCAACCCATAAAGGCCTCCTCCAGCCTTCTGGATCGCGTCACCAGGATTTCAAAAAAAAAAAAAAAACCTTTTATTTCTACCCACAGAGCTGTGGAGGATTCGGACATATTTGCATTAGTAACAATCACCCCTGGCTAGCGAAAAGAGTATGAGTGACGTGTTCAGCCTTCCTACAGGTATGGGGAAACACCTCATACCCCTGACTCTATTTCTTCATTATTAAATTGTTTACTGAATATAAATATTTTTGAGGGAAAGCTGTTTTTAATTCTTTTAAGATTGCCACATGGTGTATGGCGACACAACCTTTAATTAGTGTGCCTTATATTTCTAGGGACAAAAGTTTGTGGTCACAGAATCTGTAACATAATCTATAAATATAGTATAATACAATAAAATATAAAATATATATAACATAACAAGAAATATAACATTATTACAGTCCACCACATTGGTCTCCTGCTCCTTACTGTTTGAAAACAGAAACTTACTGGGACTATTCAAATGAGTAGTAAATTATCTGTGCTACTGCATGTAATTTGTCATAGGAAAACCTCCACAGAAACTGACACTCTATTATTTCTCTCAAGACAGTCCTGCTCCATTTTTATGCTCAAAGACATAAAAACTCTAAATGTCTCTCCATGTATTCAATTTCCATTGAAGTCCTCTGATTAGTCCTAAATATTGCACTGATATGGCAGTGTGACCATTATTTATCAAATTATAAAATCCAACGAGAGAGACTTGAAAAGCCAACTTCAATTGTTCATAGAACAAATGTTCAAGAGCTGTATAAAAGAGTTGTTAAAGAAACAGGCAGGCTAGCATAGTTTTTTTACTATAACTCTTCTCCATCTTTGGAATATTAAGAGCCAATTTTGGTACCAGTACATCAGTTTTATTGACAGAGAAAGCTATCAGGGAAGAATTCGTAAGAGTAATATAGCTGTCATACATAGGTCTTCTGGGCATTTTTAAGAGTCTGTAATTAAAGGAGCAGAAATATGACTGTAAATCTGTATGAAAATCACAATATTTGCAGTTTTATAAGTTTAAACAAAACCAAAATACCCTCATTTTGTATAAAATGAAAAAGGTCTGTCACTTACCTTGGAGCTCAATTATTCTTGCTGAAAAAGCTCTTCAAAGATCTACTTGAATGTCTCTTCAGGAGAGGAATCAAGACTATATATATTCACTTTTATTCAAAATGTACGAAGAACTCGTATGACTCAATAGCAAAAAACAAATCTGATTTAAAAATTAGCAGAGGATCTGAATAGGTATTTTCAGGTGGCCAACAGGTACATGAAAAGGTGCTCAACATCACTAATCATCAGAGGAATGCAAATCAAAAACACAATGCGTTATCACCTCACAGCTTTTAGAAAGGCTATTGTCATAAGGAAAAAAATTAGTGTTGGCGAGGATGTGGAGAAAAGGGGGCGCTCGCACACGGGTGGTGAGAATGTAAATTGGTTCAGCCACTATGAAAAAGAGTTATGGGCGTTTCTCAAAACATTCAGAACAGAGCTACCATATAATCTAACCATTCCACTTCTGGGTATTGATTCAAAGACGCTGAGAACATTAATTCAAAAAGATATACGAACCCTCATGTTTACTAGAACATCACTTAAGGTAGCCAAGATATTGAGACAACCTAAGTGTCCATCAGTGGATGAATGGATAAAGAAGCTGTGGTATATGTACACAATGGAATACTATTCAGCCACAAAACAATTAAATCTTGTCATCTGCAACAACATTAATGGACCCTGAGGGCATTATGTTACCTGAAATAAGCGAGACAGAGAAAGATAAGTATCATATGATCGCACTTACATGTAGAATCTAAAAATCAAAACAAAAAAATCAACCCATAGGTACAGAAAAGAAATTAGTACTTGCCAGAGGGAAGAGGGGGTGAAAGATTGGAAACCTGGGTCCACAAGGGGGTCACAAAGTATAAACTTACTGTTATAAATATGTCATGGGATATAATGCACAGCATGGTGACTCTAGCTAATAGTACATAGTGCATATTGGAAAGTTGCTGAGAGAGAAAATTGTAAAATTTTCTCATTAGAAGAAAAAAATCTTTGTAACCATGCATGGTAATGAATGGTAAGTAGACTTCTTATGATAATCATTTTTTCAATGTACACAAATATTGAATCAGGTAGTACACCTGAACCTAATATGTCAAATACACCTCGATTTAAAAACATTTTACATGCAAATGACTTCAGCCTGCTAGCGAGTTATCTGCTAATTTTAAGCTTCTATTCATTTTGTAACTTCATTCTCACTGTGTAAAAAAAAGAAAGTTCACAAACTATGTTCGATGAAGCTTCACTGCAAGACACTTGTTTTCCTTTAGGTTTGAGATGGAGGAAAAACATGTGCTTTTGCAATCCCTTTGGAATATTCTGGCTCTGATCTTAAATGAACTCAGCCCACTGAAACTATCCACAGCAACTTTCATTTCACTTTTGACTCTTATATCCTGTTACTTCTTTCAGGTAAATGTTTGTGACCTTGGCATCTCTTTTCATACCAGAACCTTTGGTTTATTGACTTTCATTCTTCAAAGTACAGCACACCAAGAAGAAAAAGGTCTTTCAAAATCTGATATACACTGTTTGACCATAGAGAGACCCATTCTAGGACACAGTCTTTTAAAGAAATCCACACTTGCCATTAACAGAATATATTCTCAGTCAGGGGTAGCTGGGAGGATCTCCGCAGCTGCAAATTTTATAAAACTGAAGAAAGCAAGCTAGCAGTCACTTTCGGATACATATGTGCATGTCACAGCTTTTGTCAGGCTGACTTGGCAGCTCAAAAAATTAAACAATTCTAATATGTTAGAGGGAATTACAAGACTACTATATTTTAAAATGTTTATAAGTTAGTTTTGAAGAAAGAAAGAACAGCTTCATTTAATGGATCAAGGACATTTATTGCAAAAGAAGCCAAGAAGTCTGTTTCTCAAAAATATTTGCAATAGGAAAAAGTACCCAAAAGACAGCCTTTTTTGTATAAAGGCTGGAAACATTTTCTGGGTGATTTAAACTGCTCTCGAGTGAAACATGGCCAATTTATGATTAAAAGCAGAAATAAAAACTAAAATAAAACTGCAAAGTGTCCTTTTCGGAGGGTTTTCTTTTTCAGAAATCTATAATAGGTCTGATTAATGTCTTATCCAGATCCAATGTGCTGGTAAGTCACTGAAATTTCCTTTAAAGAGGCAATTTATTAATAAAGATTCAGGCCCTAACTATGAGACCACAGTAAACTTGAATACAAAATAACAGCCAGTAGAGATGGTAGCAGGCCACTTTAATACCTTGAAAGTAGAGAAACCAGTATATCTTAACAAAGGGCAAGTCAAGACTTCGGCCAAGGAAGCACTCGTATAGATGGTACGATTTGGAGAACCAGAGAAAGACCATACTGCCCCCAGAAGCCTGTTGATTGAAATTTCTACAGTGACAGTCTCCTTTTAGGTTAAGGATGCTCTAACAGTAGTTCTACCCTTGAGAGGTAATATATGAAGTATCACAAACAGATTAATGTGGGTTCATTATCAATTCCTGAGAATAGTGAAGAACTTCGGATATGATGGAGAAAGACTAGGGATATGCACGTGAAATAAAATCATGGATAAGAGAAAGGTCTGAGTTTGTTGTTGGGTTCTACTTGGAAGTGAAGTCGCAGTGCTAAGGAAAGGAGGACTGGACAGATTCTAAAAGTGAGCGTGGAGTACCGTGAACACCATGATGTCTATGAGTTGAAATATGCAGTTCTATCACCGTTTCTAGAAATTATATCCTATGACCTTGCATAAATCGTTTTCCCTTCCTAGATTCAAAACACTCCTGCTGTCAAAGGGGATACAGATGATAAAGCAGGTCGTTGCTGACCTCCTGTTGGGTGCTCTTCTAATGAGGAAAGGTGCGGCCAGGATGCCGCTGAAGACAAACTGGTTATTTCACTGTTCTGCCCCGCACCCCAAAAAACCTTCTGTGGAGTCACTATAACAGTGAGAAGCAAACTGGATTGCCCTCTAAAGGAAGCCATTCCAATGAGTAGCAACATTCTCTATGAAATAAATAATTATTTTTCTCCCCTTGCTCCTTCTACTCTGCCATTGTTTTGATTACTAAAACGAACCCCCTGCCTATTAATGAAGCTCATGCCACTTTTTTCCATCTAACACAATATATTTGTGACACATTTTTTTCTATCTTCATTTTACCGCATTTCATTTACTGAAGACCCAAAGGCTTAGCAAACCAAAATCTCCTTGATTTTCCTAACTGGCCATTCAAATATGTGTTATAACAAAACCATAAAAATATGGAAATGATCATAGAGTGAAACACCAAATGGAAAGATAGGAAGCATTTAGAGGCTTCTTGCCAGTACAAGATTGCTTTCTATAATTAGCTTTCAAAAATATTGCACAACGCATGTTGAAATGCCCTAAGTGAGGTTGTCACATCCCCTTTGCATACCATGCCTTATTCTAAAAAAGATTTTACAGGCAAGAAATTTTTAACTGGTACTGACCCCAAATCCTCCTCTAACGTTTCCCTCTGTGCTTCCTCACTGAACATGAGGCGAGGAGGAAAAGGAAGCACCCCACCACTGCCGCCTTACTTTCAACAATTTCCACAGTTCTTCATCAAAACATCGCAGTTGAGCCTACCTTCTTTAGCCTGTATTCTTCCAGTTCTTAGCATAATTTTATTTTGACCAACTTGCTCTGCTCCAGTTTGCTTGAGCCTCTTCTCGAAGGAATAATAAATAAGGGATTCTGGGTTCATCCAAAGTCATTACTAGTTCCTTTGGTCAAGAGAACCTGTAGCATGGTTTCAGTAAAGGTGTTCTTCAGGTCAAACTGCTAACTACTGTATTCTAATTGAACAAATGACATAGGAAAGGTGCCCACAGTGCTCCTTGTGTCAGAATAGAGACTTGATATTTTGGGTAAGACACAACTTTTAAAATTGTTCCATTTTTGAACCCTTACTGTCCATTTAACACAGTACACCTTTGAGAAGGACAGTTTGATATACCAAAACTTCCGGGATGCAGTGCAAGCAGTAATAAGAGAGAAGTTTATATCATTACAGGCCTATCTCCAGGAACAAGAGAAATCCCAAATAAACAAACTAACATTACTCTTAAAGATCTAGAAAAAAAAAAAGAACAAAAGCAACTCCAAGTCAGTAGAAAGAAGGAAATAATAAAAATGAGAACAGAATTGAGAATAAAAAAGACTATTCAAAAAAATTAATACAACAAAGAGCTAACTCTTAGAAAAGATGAATAAAATTGACAAGCCCCTGGTTAGATTCACTAAAGATAAAAGAGAAAAGACCCATATTTACAAAATCAGAACTGAAAGAGAAGTTACCATAGACATCACAGATATACAAAGGATCACACTAGAACACTATGACGGACTATATGCCACCAAATTCAATAACCTGGAAGAAATGGATAAATTCCTACAAACACATAATCTTCTTAGACTAAATCATGAAGATTTGGAAAATTTAAATAGACCAATCAGCAGTGAGGAAATTAAAACAACGATTAAACACCTCCCAAAAAAATAAAAGTTCAGGGCCAGATGGATTCGCTAGCAAATTCTACCAGACATCCAAAGAAGATTTCAAGGCTAAAAAACTGAAAAAAAGGCAATACTTCCTATTATTTTATGAGGCCAACAAAACCTCTATACCAAAACCCGGCAGCGATAACACACCAAAAAAAGAAAACTACAGACCAACATCTCTGATGAATACATATGTTTAAATCCTAGACAAAATGCTAGCAAATCAAATACAACAATACATTAAAAACTAATATATCACAATCAAGTGGGGTTCATTCCAGGGGCACAAGGATGTTTTGACACATACAAAGCGATCAATGTAATACACATTAACAAAATAAAAGATAAAAATCATATGATCTTAACAATAGATGCAGTAAAATGCATTTGATAATATACAATATCCATTTATGATTAAAACACTCAATAAAATAGAAATAGAAGGAAAGTGCCTCAATATAATAAAGGCCACATATGACAAACCCTCAGCCAATATCATACTCACAATGGTGAAAAACTGAAAGCTTTCCTTCTACAATCAGGAACAAGACAAGGATGCCCATTCTCACCACTCTTATTCAATGTAGTACTGGAAGTCCTAGCCAGAGCAATTAGGTAGGAAAAAAAAATAAAAGACACTCAAATTGGGAAGGAAGAAGTAAAAGTGTCACCTTTTGCAGATGACATGATTCTGTACATAGAAAACCCTAAAGACTCCACACACACACACACACACACACACACACACACACACACTATTAGAAGCACTAAACAAATGCAGTAAAGTTGCAGGATATAAAATCAACGGACAAAAATCTACCACTTCCTGTATACTAACAATGAAATTCTGACTCTAATTACTCCTTTTTGTGTGGTTATATCTGCTCAACAAACTGAAATTTGTTTTGAAAATGTTATTTCTGTGAAGTACAAAACTTTTACAAATGGTTCCTTCTAATAAATGTGGACTCATGAGAAAAGTATTCACCAAGGATCCTGGCTGTGTTTGATACAGTGACTCTCTTGGAAGTCACTGTATATTCAGGAAGTTCAGGAGTTTCTCAAGCGCATCAAGAATATCCAAAAACTACATGCCAAGTATATTCGAGTCATCATGAACTTTACAAAAATAAATAAGCATGGTTTACGCCTTCTTTGTGCTTAAGATAAATAACTTATTTATCATAAAAATCATAGTCCAAGTATGGTAAATGACATAAAAGATCCAAAATTTCGAAAGTAATGTAGAGACTACAGATTGCTTTCAGCTGTATAAATCTGTAACAGATAATTTAATAACAACAAATTAAATATTTGTTGACTAGATGAATAGGTGAATGAATGGTTGCACACAAGGACATGACACGTACTTGAGCTGAACCTTGAAAAATGTATAAGATTCAGATGGAAAGAGATTGGATAGCACTTTCCAAAGAAAAGAAAAACCACAAAGCTTTCTGAAGGGACTGCGATTTTATTGTAGACAGAGTAAAATGCAAAGGTAAATTCATAAGTGCATGTGTATGTTTTCACACCAGCTTCCTCTCTGACCCATACTCCCAGTCCTGTTTACTGTCAGGAAGTCTTTTGCCTACCTGAATTTCTCTTAGAAACACACAGTCCTCAGTTCTGACCTTAAAGCAGGGTAGTCACTAAGGGAAGTGCACGCCTTTACCCTGAGGTCCTGATAGCTGATATATATCCCCGCTGCAAAGGTTTGCTATAGTGCACCTTGCCCTTAAGTGTGTTCCTATTATAATGACAACATGAAAATGGCCAGTCCCTGCTATAACAGACTTAACTCACATAATATCCCTAAAATTAGCCACTCTGGCATGTCTTTTTTTCCCCCAAACATGATACCTTTCCCCTCCTACTTCTTTTTACAAAGTCAAATAATGAGTTTCTATCTTCATAGAAAATTAAAATAATCTGGGCTTCACAGCCCTTGCATTTAGATGTGCCACAAAAAAACACCCCTGAACTCACAGAGCTGCTGCAGAATGCTCATTATTGCGACCAGTGATGGGATTTTGGTGCCAACATTCAAAACATACAAGGCAACTGGCCTTGCAAATCATGTCTTTAACGAAGACAATTTAAAGAAATTATAAAGTTCAAATATTGAAATCAGGCATATACAATACACTACTGCAGGAAACTAAACTGGAGAATTACCCAACACTTCATGAGAAAATAGCTGTGGCATAGACTGGTGAATTGGTACACGTAGCCCCAATTAAGACAAAAAGCTTTGTGTCATGGTGTTGATCCTGATTACTCAGTTACTGGTGGACACAGCTCCTCAAGAATGAGATAAAACCAGGGTGAGTGGCAAGGACTAAAAACTTAGTGAAGAAGTCGTCCACAGTATAAGGCCTACTTATCAGTCACAAAGATGTTAACTGTGCATTTGTCATTTTATTCCTGTAACTAACATAAGTGCAAAAGGGAAATGAAAAACCTACAAAATTAAAACCTACACAAACAGAAGGGTGGATGGCGATTTCAGAATCTTGTAGTTTTTAATCTGTTGGTACATTGTGTTGTCATAAAATCTTGCCTAGAGAAACTATAAAAATATTCAGACATTATGTCCAAACTCTTGATATTTATTAAAGTCTCAAGGAAACCCAGTGGCTCCTTGTATCTTTGAACATGTTTATTTTGCAAAACAAAATGGCATATTTGAAGAACAAATAGTAAGATATCATTGTGGTCAGCGTCTGGCAATTCAAACACTTGTCAGCAGGATTCAGTGAGCACCATTCCTGAATTTTCTATGCCTTCTGTTCTCGGTTACTCAAGAAAAGTGTGGACTTCCACATGTGAAAATGCTGCATAAAAGCTGATGTCACGAAAGGATTTTCATCCAGCCAATATGAAATCAAGGGAAGTCGGTGTTCAAAAATAAAATTTTGTAGTATTGTCAGACAACTTTAAAGGTGAAATGATTGTTCTTACAGAAGTTTTCTTTGTAAGAAATAACACCATTCCACGCACAATAAAAGTTGTCAAAGAATCTCACGCAAAAGAAGTGCACATTTGAGTAGCTTCATCACCAATGTGATTTCCATGCTTCATGAGGATAAACATTTACACAAAAGAAGAGCTTATTGCCAATAAATTTGAGCATCTTGTAGAATATCCAGGAGCAAACAGTGCCACGAATCTGTCAGTAAAAGTACTGATTTCATCTGTATGAAAAGGAATAAAGGTATTTCAAATCAGAAAATGCAAAAGCAAGAGATCATGATTCAAGGAAATGGAAATAATCTGAAATGTTTTGGGGAAAAAATGGTGTTTGTACAGCTTATGTTACTGCAGAATACCCTGTAGAATTGGAATAGTAGCCTTATGAAGCTTTATTCAATATATAAAGTTGGTTAAAAAGTTACAGCCTTATGAAAGTGTGACTGTTATTCAGTTGGTACAATGTCAAAACCATCCCACATGCTGACATTTCACTTTTGTATAGTTTTTCTGAAAATTGTACCTAAGTGCTTTGTTTAATTTAATAATTCTAGACAAATATTTTGGTTATCTAGGAATCTAGGTAGTAAAACTTTGAGGCTACCAATTTTGAGATCTCATACATCTGTTTTCAGATCATTAGCAGTAACACAAAGAATAGGTACCGTATTTTGGCGTGTATAACGCACACATTTTTGCCCAAATTTTTGAGGGAAAAATAAGGATGAACATTATACACGAGTAGTAGTAACTCTGTATCTATATAAATGTTTTAAATTCTGTTTTTATGCTTATGTGTTAAAAGTGTAACTCGAGAAAGCAATAACAATATCCATATGCAAAATAATACCCTGGAATATGATCATTGGTTTTGTTTCTAAATATAAATAAATAAATAATTGAATTTAAAAATTAAAATGAAAGACTTTTTGTCCTGAAAGTTTGGGCCAAAAACGTGGATGCATATTATACATGGCAAAATACGGCACTTTTCTGTTTTAGAGGAGAATACCAGGTACTATATCTTCCCAAACATTCTTATAGAATTTTGTGAAATATTTCTTGAGAGCTGCTGAAATTTAATTATGAAATAACCTCACAATTTCATCATTGAACTTTGCTAATTTCATATAGTACGGCAATATGTGGCATTCTTTTTTATACATATATTGGCTAACCTTGTACACCTGGTCAGAGAAGGCAGGTAGTTAAAAGGCTTTTGCCAGGTCCATGGTTTAAAATATTTGCAAGAGCCCTGGCTGGTGTGGCTCAGTGGATTGAGCACCGGCCTGCCTACTGAAAGGTCGCCAGTTCGATGCCCAGTCACGACATATGCCTGGGTTGCGAGCCGGGTCCCTGGTTGGGAGCGTGCCAGAGACAACAGCTTGAGATTTCTTTCACGCATTGATATTTCTCTTTCTCTCTTTCTCCCCTACTCCCCTTCTCTCTAAAAGTAAATAAATAAAAATCTTTTAAAAATAGAATGTTTGCAAAAGATTAGGCCAAGTTACAAGGTATGTGGCAACAAGAGAAGAGAGTTAAATGCAACATTTCCTGTAAAGTTTAAATGAATTATATCCCACATGTGTCTAGCCTGTACAGAGTTCTGATTGTAATTATGATCCTAACTAAACTTAGAAAATCTTAAAATAAAAAATAAAAAAAAAACATTTTGTTCTTCATGTTTCCCAACTGTGCAGTGGGTTGCTTATCTAGTTAATTAAAACAATTAATAAACATGCAAATAATTATCATAGTCTTGGTAGTTAAAGCCATCATTTCATATCTTCTCCAAACTTGAAGGTATTTCATGATTATTAGTTTTGGAAATGGGGCTGTTACTCTTTCATTTTATCCTTTTAACAGTCTTTCATAGAGTATTTTTCAATTTAATGAATCCTAATTCATAATTTTTTCCATTTTATGTATTGTGCTTTTGGTGTCAGTTCAAAGTGCTCTTTGCCTAACCTTCGACCATGAAAATTTTCCCATTTTTTTCTAAAAAGTTTTATAGTTTTACATTCTATATTTACGCCTGCAATCCATTTTGAGTTAAATTTTGTATAAGGTGCGAGACTTAGACTGAAGTTTTCTTTTTTTCTTCTTTGCCTGTAATATCCAGTTGCTCCAGAAGTATTTGTTGGAAAAAGCTATATTTCTTCCATTCAATTATTTTTGCCCCTCATAAAAGTGAATAAAATACCGATTTGTGACACAATATGAATGAGCCTTTAATACATTATGCTGAATAAAAGAAGTCAGACACAAAAGGCTGCATATTGTATGACTCCATTTTTATAAAATGCCCAACATATGCAAACCCATAGAGACAAAGTAGATCAGTGGTTATCTACGGCTGAGAGTTTGCAGGGAATGGGATGGTGGTTTGTTTTGGGGTGATCAAAATATTTTGGAATTAGTGGTGATGGTTGAACAACTTTGTGAATATACTAACAACACTGAATTGTATATGTTAAAAGGATGAATTATATGGCATGGGAATTATATCTCAAAAATTATACCCCCAAAAATCAGTTGGTATATTTTTGTTCGCTATTCTGTTACATTGATCTATGTGTATTTGTACAACTCAATAGCCAAAAAAAAAAAAATTACTTAAAAATGGGCAGAGGACCTGAAGAGACATTTCTCCAAAGAAGGCATACAGATGGCCAACAGATACATGAAAAGATGCTCAACATCACTAATCATCAGGGAAATGAAAATCAAAACCACAATGAGATATCACCTCACATCTCTTTAAAACAGACAGTATCAAAATGACAAAATATAACGAACGCTGGCAAGGATGTGGAGAAAAGGGAACACTTTTGCACTGTTGGTGGGAATGTAAATTGGTGCAAACACCTTGGAAAAGAGCATAGCAGTTCCTCAAAAAGAAAAAGAAAAACACCATATGATCTAGCATTTCCACTCTGGTTATTTATCCAAAGAAAATTAAAACACTAACTCAAAAAGATGTGTGTACCAGCATGTTTACCGCAGCATTATTTACAATAGCCAAGATGTGGAAACAACCTAAAATATTCATCAATAATAAATGGGTAAAGAAAATGTGATATATATTACTCAGCCATTAAAAATAAAATACTACCATTTGGAACTACATGGATGAACCTTCAGGGCATTATGCCAAAAGAAATAAGGTAGATAAAGACAAGATGAGTGACATATAGCATCTCTTACCTGTATAATTTTAATAAGAAAAACACGAGGTCATAGATATAGAGAACAGATCAGTAGATGCCAGAAGCAGGGTGTCAGAAGTGGGCCAAATGGGTAAAGAAAGTCAAATGATACAAACTTTCAGTTATGAAAGAAATAAATCATGGAGCTGTACAGCATAGCGACTATAGTTACTAATACTGCATTGCATATTTGAAAGTTGCTAAGATAGTCGATCTTAAGTTTCTATCACACGTGCTCACACACAAACTTTTGTAAACTATGTATGATGATGAATGTTAACTAGCCATATTGTGGCAATAATTTGCAATATATACAAATATCGAATCATTGTGTTGTACACCTGAAACCAATTTGTTATATATCAATCTACATCAATAAAAATAAATAACAATTTTGAACAATCTTATGTCAAATGTTTCATTGCTTCAAAAATTATGTAGAGTATTATCAACCACAGATATATAAAATGTGTTTTCAGAGGATATATTTTGCAGGAACTAAACTAAGCCTGACTTTTCAGGACCTCTCTTGAAGCTTTGATGAAAAATGTATATGATGTTAAAAATGCAAAAGGTCTGAGTTTCTTTACTTTTCCCCATTAATCTTTTCGATATACATCATGTATCTTTTCACTCAACTGTTGTCCGTTTTTAGGAAACATTTGATGTCCAGTTTTTTATTATTATAAGAAAGGGTCCTAACTTTCAAAATGTTGTTTAACTTTCCTTGTCTTTCATAATGAACATAAGGCTTTTCTTAGGACGAGCTGGAATTTTACAGGAAGTATGCCTTGAATGTGTATGGGTCATGTCTAATATCTGCCAATGTAACTATTTTCTGCTGCTGCCCACAGCCATTTGGTTTTCCATTTATAGATTTTCCAGCTGCTGGTTTCCGTTTCCAACTCTTAGCGATAGTTCCCTTTCGCCAACAAAGAAATGATCAGTTGTTTAAGTAGACAATTTCTGTCCATTGACACAGAAGTTAGCGCTGTCAGCTCATAGGTTACCTATTCCCTCACCGGTAAGGAGTTTGTCTAGCATTTCATTCTTACATGTATGTCTGTGTTACAAAAGACATACTAGTCCCCGTGGGAACATGAATCCCCAACCTTTGGATGCCCAGCTAAAATGACAGCAGGTTAATTACACCACGCACCCCTTCTGGATGTCTGCTGGGAATACCAATATGAAAGAAAGTATACGCGCAGACACACACAACCACTGTACTAAAGGGATTTATAGTTAGCAGTACCCCAGTTTCCGTCTGAGTCCCTAATGTCTTCACCCCAATGAGGTGGTGTCTCCAATGGAATGAAAAGTAGCTGCTCCTCACATAAACATCCCGGACATTTGGCCATAACAAGATTCATATAAGATTCATTAAAACCTCTCACAAGGAAAGAAGCTCAAATATAGTGAGTCATGCAATCAGGCTCAAGACCATTCCACTGGGTAAAATATCACCCTGACCTTTCTTTTAAAAAAAACCCCTCCCCAGAATTCATTATAAAATGAATGCTGATAAATGAATTCTGGTGTGGTTTCTGATAAAATGATAACAGAATACATAAGTCTAATTCAATTGTCTCAGCCAATTAATAACCCATGACAAAAATAGGACAACTACTCTCATGTTTTAAGCACAAACACCCACGGAGGCCGACCCTAGGACTCCGCTGGGGAATAACTGCTAAGGCAGAACTGAATTATAGCAATGCTAGATAAGTCAAGGAGCAGAGGCTCATAAAAAGAGAGAGAGAAAATTTGGTTGCTGAACTTGTTGGAATTGAGGACAAAGCAAGTCACGAAATTAGGTGGGGAGCTCGAAATTTCTGAAAAGACAAAGGACAGAAGAGATAGAAAAGTGACACGTCGAAGAGTGTCATAGACATGAAGAGAGAAGACATAGGAATATTGACAGTTTCTCCTAAGGGACTTCTGAGCTACAATCTTGCTTCCCTTCCCTTCATTCTTCACTGTTCTTGAGTGCCACATAAACAAGTGGAAACAGAAGGGTGGGACGTAATAAAAGGAATTGCTATCACAAAAAATAATACATGCCATTTGCCAAACACTGATCTAAGCATCTTTTCTGTATTTTCTCACTCAATCCTCAGAACAATGCTATGAGGTAGGAATTATTATTATCTCGGTTTTACAGATGGGGAAACTCAGATACAAAGAAGTTAAGTAATCTGTCCAAAGTCACACAGCAAGTTAATGACGGAAAAAAGATTTCAATGCAGTCCCTCTGCAGGATTTCTCCTGGAGGCTCATCTCTCCCGCACTTTCTGAAAGGGATGCATTGAGAAAGGCCAAACAAAGCCCAACAAACAGGACTAAAAATCAAAAAGAAGGTCGAAGGCAAATGCAAAGAGCCTTTTGTGTACACAGATTAAGCAAACCGCCAATGTCCACAGGGGGGAGAAATACTTCTCAAATAAAGATTGCATCATTATCAAGTCATTATTTGGCTTAAAGCTTGACCCTTTGAGAAAATGCAAATGCACTGTAGAAGAGATAACCCAGCAAGATTTTCCCCATAGTTACATCTCAGCGCACGTCCGCTTATTACTTTACAAAAAGTCCATCTTGATAGTGGAACGAGGGAATGTGCAGAGTATGAGGTCCACTGTGGACGTGAAAGCGAAGGCTGAACTGAGCTCCAACTGTGCTGCTTTTACAAGTTGGCCAAGGGCCCATCTTAGAAGAAGTGAAGAGATGGAATCTGCTCCATTACAGTTCAGCCAGGAACATCAATCTTTGTTCAACAGAAAGTTCTGGCAAAGAACAAAACAGTACAAAGCTAATGAGGGATGTTGACAGAGATTCAGACATATGCCGGGTCAATTGTCTTTCTAGCAGGAGGTACAAAGTCTCACCTATAGCTGCCCTGAAACCTAACAGGAAGGGAAATAAATCCATAGCTATAAAGAGTGGAATGTGATGGCGAGATGTGTAACCGGATTGCAATTACTGTAGGGAAATGATTTCTCACACTATTCTACCCTGTATCTTTTTCCTAGTTAACCAAAATATAGATCTACATGTGGAAAAATCCGGGTTAACCACCCAGTCATTTGCTAACTACCCAAACCCACGCATGCAGTTTTGCAGGAAGGATACCTTAGCCTCCTGTGCATCAACATTCTGAGTTTAGCAGATGAATAGTTACTCCAGCTGGAAGACATTAGTGCTGTCCAAGTCAACAATTTTCCATGAGCCAGAGAGAAAAGAATTTTCAGTGGTTGTTGTGACACATGAAAATTGGAGACTTAAATCCTTCTTAGAATTAAAGTGACTTTTAAGATGAGAGGAAATTAGAAGGAAAAAGATGTTGAAGTGTTATAATAAGAGCAATCACTGCTGCACCATATTGGAAACAGAACCAAGCAGAAAATCACTTCAGATTCATAGGTAACTTGCGATGAAGGGACTTTGGAAAGGTTAATGGGTTTCAAATTAGACCTAAAAGTTTGATTTGTTTGAAGAGTGTACATGTCATTAGATCTTTCACTTCATTGCTGCCTGTTATGTTCAGATACTCGCACACAGCACCAGTGCAAGTACCGTATTTTGCCGTGTATAATGCACAGTTTTTGCCCAAACTTTTGAGGGGGAAATAAGGGTGCGCACTATACATGGGTATATGATTACCTACCATGGGTATGATAATCCCGTGTATAGTGTGCACAAAACCGCGGGGGCGCATTATACACAGCAAAATACGGTACTCTGTCCAGAACAAGCCCTGCGCTGCATTGTGGAAGTCAGCCAAGTTTTCCATCAGCACTCTCAAATTTTCCTCTCTGTGTTCCTTTTCTTCTTCCTCATTGTCCCAATTTTTGCTTCCTTCAACCCTACACCAACTAGAACTGAGACGTGTTCCTGTGAAGCACCACATGTTAAATAAGTTTTTCTTTCAAGAGTTAGTCATCTCAAGGAGGAAGAATGAAGGCAAGGTGCTGAGAAGAATAAAATCATCCCGACCTGAATTCTACCCTTAAGGAGCTTATAGTTAGTGATAATTGCATTTCCCTACATCTGTCTCTAAAATCCGGTATGATTTTGGTATTTCATTTGAATCCCGGTAGGAAAGGGAAAACCTAACAAGTCATATTTAGATATTCTGTTTTTTTTTTTGCACATCTCATCACACATGGAAAGACAAAAGAGGAAAACTAAGCATTTTCATTTTATGCTTTCTCAGGCTTTGTTCAAATGTTTCTCAAGTTATCATTACTGAAACAATGTGGAATAATGACTCATTGTATTCCACAACCTGGAATAATCACTTCAGAGAAGCACAGTTCTTCTCAGAGCAAGTTGGGGAGTTTTAAGCACCTTCCGCCTTCAGTAAGAAAAAGCAAAATAGAACAAATTTTATTTGTTTATAAAATCATTCAGCAAGACTTTATGAAGCACATACTGTGTGCCAGGCGTGGAGTTAACTCAAGTTGCACACAAGGACACGCGGCAAGCTCCGCATCGTGGTCTTTTGCCAGTGCGTCATGAGACCTTTATTGAGTGAACAGCGAAACACTCCTTTCTCAGCACTCATCTTTGTAACCGTCTTGTTACATTTTCCCGGTTGTTCCTTAAAGCATAATGATTCTAGAATATTTCACTTACAGTGAGCTGAAAGATTAAACATGTCAACAGTTCCAGTATCAAAAGCCCAGTAATAATAACAAAGAGCTCACACTGAGCATTTACTATGCTCCAGGAACTGTAATAAGTGCTTTATGTACATTTATCTCACTTAATCCTACAAAAACTCAATGCGGAAGGCTCTGTTGCTACTGCATTTGTCTGCTGACGACACCAAGTCACAGAGCAAAGAATTAAGTGGCTGAGTCACGGTTTGAACCTTGACTATCGGGCTCCAGAGCCTGCACTTGTGATTATTACACTATACTGTCCTTCAAAATAGAAAAACAAATTACACCGGGATGAAAAAGAATCGGTTCAAAATCACCCACTCCCTTCCCTCTCTTATCTCCAAATTAGGGGGATTCAACTGAAATGCCACCTCCCACACTCAGGCCCAGCAAGGAGCCAAAGTGGCCTTTTCTGATTTCTTAGTGCCCCACATATTGACTTCTCTTAAGGCACCTTTTGCTTTCAACTTAGAATGTAGGGCTCCATGTAAACAGGGCCTAAGATCTTATGTATACGATTTAGTTATTTTCTACCTCAGCCACAACCTATATTAGCACAGTGCCTTGAATACTGTAGTTGTTCATTAAGTGTCTGTTGAGTGAATTAACAAGACGAAATGTGATAACATATAAATTGCTCAATGACTGTTATCCCTCCCTAGATTATGTCTCTTTTTATTACTTACAATGCCATACACATAGTAGAGACTTCATAGTTCTTAAAAATGTTGAAAAGACCTCTAAATTCCTGTAACCAAATGAGTGCTTGCTTAGAGGAGAAAGGCATATCAGGTATTCTGCAAAACTTCTGTTTTGGGCCACCTCCACGCAGAGCCCCATACAATGAAATCTAGAAATAGACACCTTATCCTGATATTCTCCTTATTTCCCAATCAGATGAAGCTTTAAAAAAAAAGTTTTAATTATTTATTTTCAGAAAGGAAGGGAGGAAGACAGACAGGAAGAGAGACTTCGATGTGTGGTTGCCTCTCTCGTGCCCCCTATTGGGAACCTGACCCGCAACCCAGGCATGTGCCCCGACTGGGAATTGAACTGGCGACCTCTTGCTTCACAGGCTGGCACTCAATCCACTGAGCCACACCAGCCAGGGCTGATAAAGCTTTAATAATAACAACAAAAATATCAATACATATAATTCCCATAGCTACCACAAGTTTAGGATCTTCTATTTTCTAAGCACTTAACATTCATCATCTTGTTTAATAGTTATTACAACACTATGAAGTATTCTTATTGCCAATTTACAGATAAGGAAAATCTGGCGCAGGGAGGTTAAATTACTGACTTAAGGTCACACAGCTAGTAACTGGCAGAGCTAAGATTCAAACCAAGGTCTCTTACATTGTAAAGACTATGACCTTTCTACTATATCAGCTATGTCTCCCAGCAGACTCCCAAGGCTCTTATTTCTGTACTTCAACTGACTACTCAAACGCAATTAATGAAGACAGAACACCAAGTTTCTTATCAATTTTCCCAGTATAAATAGCATTGTTGTACTTAGAGTTAAATGCCAGAATTGGACAAACCTGGGTTTGAATACCAGCTCCACTGCTAATATGCTACATGCTACACATACTCTTGGACAAGTTACTTATCTTCACTGAGTCTCAATTTGTTCACCTATTAAAGGGGAGCACAACTAGTACCTTGTAAGATTACCATGAGGAAAAAAGAATGCATTTAAAGGGCTTCAGACATAATCAATACTGAACAGAAAACTTATCTCTGCTACTCCCCAAATAGCCCTCCCTATTTGCCATAATTATATCAAGAGTCAATAACTTAACAACAAGTTTGTGATAGGAATGAGATGAAAGAATTCTGGCAGCGGTTCATTTTTACAAGTCAGTGACAAAGGCAAATATAATAAACTCTGCTGAATGGGAAAGCGGAGATATTGTTGAGGAAGAACAGAGGATGCTATTAAACCAGTCCCCACGCTATGGCTGATAAGACAGGTCTTCATTTTTGAGATCGCCAGTCCTTAAGTATAGACCCCAGACTTAACCAGCTACCATACAAAAAAAGAAGATTTGCTTAGAAAGTCCTTGAGAATTTCTCCAGCCCAAATGGAATTTTCACTGGAGACACTGAAGAGGAAAAAAATCTTTCCTAGATCTAAGAGGCCTATTTTTTTTTCTTGGAATTCAATAACATATGGTCAATTTCCAATTGGTTACGAAACCAAAGTATATGGAAAAAGCACAAAATGAAGCATGGTGCCAAAAGTGTATCTGTTCAGTGATCTTCACTATCTGTAACAAAGGTGCACACAAGAAATTTGCGATCATTCTGTGACCTACTAGCTCCGGTCCCAAGTCAAGACATATTTTCAATACTGACATTCTTCAATACAAGATTGCCTGATCAGAGTCATTTCTATGCGTGAGTTATAAAATCTATATATGTGGATCTAAATCTAAACCTGATCCCATGGGACAACTTTGGGTTCAGAGAACTACTGGACCTGTCTGAGAAACTGCAAATCCACCTGTTATTTCCCCATTTGTGGCACTGGACTGTACTTTAAACATTGAAGGGTTAGGTTAGATGCTCTCCAGATGCTCTGAGCTCCAAAAGTTTCCATTCTCTGGTGATGGGGAGTTACATCCTGTGAAGTAACATACAGGCTGTGAAGCACGTGATGGAGTTTGAGACAATAACAACTAACTTCCATCCTTTACAGTATCCCTTCATGTTTTGTGCTGGTAAAACAGGTTTTCATGGAGACCTCTATTGACAATGCTGAAAGACCACAAGACCCCAAGTGTCAGCAAATTTCTAGTACCCCTTAATGTTGCCTTTATGATCACTTAATAAACTCATGGCTGCATGAGGACAATTCAAGGAACCCATTGTTTCATGGTTTGTGTTGTCAAAAATACCAATTGAAAGTGAAGCAGGTGGGATCCAGGATGTTGGTGATGCTATACTCACCTTCTCCCAGGACCAAAATGGAATTACAACTACACTATAGAATAAACAACCTCAATAGCCAACTGAAGGCTAGCGGAACAAGAGTCTTATAGCCAAGGACTTCCAGAAGAAGCCACATGGACACTGGCAGGAAGGGCGGAGGCACGGAAAGTTTTAGCCCTGTTCTCACAGGGAATGGCGGAGGTTCCGGAGTGATATCTCAGCTACTGGGGTTCGCCATGAGATGTAATCTGGGCTCCCCAGCCCAGAGCACCTGAGCCAGGAAGAGACACACACGTAACATCAGGGTATGAAAATCTACAGGGATTCTGTCCACCAGGGAGAGAGACTGGAATCTGCTAGAGATCATGCATCCTCTTAAAGGGCCAATGCACAAAATATCATTCGCAGCCCCTCACACTGGACTCCAGCAGAGGGAGGGTGTAGCCAACTAGAGTCATGCAAGGAGAGTCTGGGGTTTGTGGCTCTGGGAAGAAAACTGAAGGGACAGCCATCGGGACCCTATGCTGAGTCCCTCTCCAATAGCATAGACACCATCTATCTTGGGTGGAGCATGTCCCTCCATATGGCATCAGCCTGGGGAGATGAAATAGCCCCATTCTCTGGACTTCCTCTCGCCTCAACCTGCGGAGCTCCTGACCTGCTGAGGAGTCAGCTGCCTGGGCCAGGGTGTACAGGTCTGTGCAGACTCAGGGGTGGGTCAGTGACTTGAGTTGTGTGGCTTTGGGGGGCCATTCCCCTACATTCTTGTAACCCTGACTGGCACCAGCCCCTCATGGGAGCTCTGCAAGCCCTATTCTATGGGTTCTCAATGCCCCGCCTCCTGACCCATTGTGGTTCCGCCCGCCCAGGTTTGGGCAGAATCTGGGACAGTCTGAGTTGTATGGCTCTGGGGCACGGACCACTCCCCCCACCATTCCTCAAGCATGGATGGACCTGGAAAGTATTATGATCCCCAAAGAAGGACGTCTTACCTTTTGTGACAGCACGGATAGGCCTGCAGAGCATTACACTACGTGACATAAGCCAGTCAGAGAAAGGCAAGTACCATCTGATTTCACTTATATGTGGAATCTAATGGACAAACTGAAGTAACAAAATTGAAATAGACTCATAGATACAGAGAACTGAGTGACAGCTGTCACAGGGGAGGGACGTTGGGGGACAGGGTGAATGGATTTAGCAAAAACCAAAAACTCATAGACACAGACGACAGTGTGGTGATTACCAGAGAGAAAAGAGGGTGCGAGGAGGTAGAGGGGGGAACACGGGGGATAAATGGTGATGGAAGGAAACTTGGCTTGGGGTGATGAACACACAATACAACATACAGATGATGTGTTAAAGAATTGTATATTATATACAACTCTATTATATGTAATGCAATTATACACCTGAAACCTATCTAATTTTATTAACACAATGTCACCCCAATAAAAACAAAGAAAGTGCTTATAAGCCAAAAAACAAAGTGAAACGATAACTGTCAATAAGATTTAGTTTTAACAAGGCACATAAACTATCATTAGAATGGGAATTAGAGGTCATATTCCAATAAATATCCATCATTCCTATCTCTAATGATGATGCAAGTTTCCAGAAATGAGTACTTGATTGCATCTGTGTGTCAAAACTTTCATTACTTCAAACAAAAGTAAATTCTTTTCTCCCAAGGGTTGATCATTGTTTTAAAAAAAAATCACTCTTGCCCATATACATGGGGAGAAATGGGGAAATTATTGCCAAAATACCAATTTATGTATTAAAAATTATTGTAGTATTTGCAAAAAATTTAACGAAATTTTGACACAAATAAAAGGTAGGTCATTATGGTATAAAGGTAGCAATGAAAACATGAAGCAGGGACAAATAAGAAAAACATTCTGTAAGAGAATAAGGATAAAAAAAGATCTTCCCAGATATGAACACTGAGTAAGATCTAACATGACAGAATACAATGAGGAAAACCGTAAAATCCTGCACACAAACTCGTACAAAGAGCCAACTATTCAAGAACAGGATCAAGGAACGTAGAAATATATATACAAATAGACGATGTTTCAGGGTGGGTGGGGCCTTAGTCTGAACTGAGAAGTTTCCGTAAACGGAACCCTATATTCAATTCTGGTATCCACAGAGAGACACACACACACACAAAGGTGAGGAAACTCACAAGCCCCCTGTGATCCGCCCCCGCCTCGTTGCCCCATGTATCCACAAAGACCCTTCACTCCATCCATGCTGACCAACTAACAGTTGCCCGAATGTTCCTTCTCCTCCCACACTTCCGGCCTTGATTCTAATTCTCAGCTGAAGCACCTTGTCACATTTTGGGAACATTTTCTAACGTTCTCAGGTTGCCGTTTGTTCTTATCAGCAACCTTGTGCTTACATCCGTCACAGCACGTACTGCGCAGCTATTCACTTTTTTTTTCCCCTTTGGCTCCCTACCTAGAGAAATTTGAAGGTAAGGATTGAGTCTTACTCATCTTAAAATCCTCAGTATCCAGCACAATGTCTGCTAAATAGCAAGTGCTGAACAAACAACCTTAAAAATAAAAATCATAAATAAAAAGCTACAGCGAATTTAGCTGTTTTGTCTGAGGCATCGAAGATGTCAGGGCACAATAATTACCTTCAAATCTTTCAAGGTCTGTCATGGGAGAAGAAACTGAACTTATTTCCTTCAGCCTCAGAGAGCAAAGTGAGATCTAGTCCTTAGCAGATATGAATCGTTTAATTCCATTTAAGTATTTTCCAACAAAAATAGAAGTTTCCTTATATAATAGTTTTTCATCCACAGAAGAAGAGGAAGGCCCTCGTTAAAGAACAAGTGTAAATGGCCCACAGACATGGAAAACAGGGTGGGGATTGGCTGTGGGATGCGGGGGGCGGGGGGGGGGCAGGGCAGGGGGGAGCGACGGGGGAAAATGGGGACAGCTGTCGGAGAACAACAATTTAAAAAAGAAATTAAGGAAAAAAGAAGTGATTAAACAGAGATCGAACTTTCCAAGTGCATGGACAGGTGTGTTCAAGCATTATATAGAAAACTAAGTGTTTAAGTTCCTCTAGATTCCGTAAGTCTAAGTACTTACAGCTCTACAGTAAAAATAAAATCAACCGCGTTCTAGTCCTGCCTCTGCAACTTACTAGCTGTGTGATCTTGTTAACATATGAAACCTACTTTGTGTCACGGGTTCCTTATCTGTGATACCACAGAATGGGGCTAGAATGTTGCTTCCAAATAAAAAGGTTATAAAATAAAATAAATTATAGTTATATAGGATTTATACTTTATAAACACATTCCCATTTCCTGAGACTTTATGACCATTTTAATCATTTACTTTTTGAAACCCAGATATCCATGCTAACACCCATGGAAGGAAATAAAATCCACCATGGCGTATTTTAATTTACCATCAGAAAAAAATAATTGTGAAATTCCTGAACAAATTTGGGCATGTCTTTATGAGTAAAAACTTCTGAAACTAGTTGAAACATCCCACCCAAACCACATAGTCCCAGCTGTTATCTCATTGAGTAAATAAAAACTGGAATAAAAGGAGGTTAAAAACCTAAACGAAAGCCAAAAAAAAAAAAAAAAAAAACAAATGAGGTTAACTTGTTTCTCAACACCTAGCCAGGAACCAGTATTAGGACTAACATTTAGGAGTTAGAGTCTAAATCCCACATCTTTTGGGGAAAAAAAAAAACAGTATTTAATTCCCATCCTATGTCCAAAGCACCTGGCTAGAGGGAGCTCTTTAAGTTTTATAATTGTAATACCTTTTAACCAGGATGACAAATTAAAATCTAATGCAGTTCATTATTCTACCTATAGAAAATCTATCTGTTCTCACTCTATTGAGAAGTCAGGGTAAAGTATAGAGATAAGTGTGAGTACAGGGCAAGAAAAAGCACTATCTTGAGTCATCTGTTGATCATGGAACAGCTGAATCAATCTATTTTCTTCCAAAATCAGCAGAGCATTTTTTGTCTCCTATAACTATTTAAAATCATAGTTGCTATCAAAACTAACCAATGAAAGGACATGGTGTTTCTCCAACTGTTTTATTTTACAAGGAGTGTTTAGTGTGCTGCCAACTTTTCCCTTTGAGGGAAACTTGTTCTCCTTTTGCTTACTCTGAATATTAAAAAGTGAGCTCCAACGTTATAGCATTTTTCCTGAATCTGTGTTGTTTTGACAGGAGACTGGGCATTTTCTTTGGGGAGGGAATACATTCTCTAAGGAAAAGGAAAACAAATTTCCTCTTAAAAAAGAAATAGGCAGTACTTGGAGCATGTCATCAATTTATGATAATGCATCTCTGAAAATACCTTGTTAACATTCTGTTAAATTCATAGGCAAATCCCAAGTCTAAGCAGTGCCCAAATCTTCAGAGAGGGTTTGTTTCTTGTGACAACACTTTCATCAAAGTGAAAAGACTGAAAATCCATTTCTCAAGTGAGTACGTTTTTTTTTTTTCCTCCTTAGTAAGTGGACTTTTCTGTAACATCTAAAGTTTAGTAGCTCCTTATTTGAAAGTGTCAACAATGGAAAAGGTTTAGTAGAAAAGAGGACCAATAGAATTCACAGACTTATTCAAATCACTCTGGCTCTGGAAATGGCTCAGATAATGAATCTAAATGAAGCCATATTACATTTAATCTAAAAATGGGTTTCAATATGAAGCCTCTTTGGCTCATGGACATTGTAGTTTTCATCAATATTTTTGTTTTCATCAATTATGTAAGAATGACAAAGATCGAAATTTTAAACTAATTTAGAGCTATCGATATGGATGTGGTAAAATTTTTTCTTCTTTTGATTGCCAAACTTAATCCACAATGCAAGGTCTGTGTAAGAAATTTCATGCTTTAACTCAATCCCAGGTTAATCTGGCATTCACTTGCAAAACCTGACTATCACTGACATTCTACAATCCCCCCTCATAACAGTTCCACTTATGATTGTTTTTGTTCCTGTTGTTTTTATAGTGTTTGTTTGTTAATTTTACACATGATCCTCTTATGAGTTTTCTTAAGGGCATAAAGCAATGAGAAAGAAAGATGTGAGCAAAGGATATTTTTTCAGATGAAATGAAATCTTCTGATAAAGTACTCAGTGAATATCATTCAATTTATTTTGAGAACTTAAAATTTAAACTCTTCTAAGTACTAGGCAGTTACAAATTCTGCATTTGGCTTTAACCACTTATTAAGTAGAAAGCACTTTGGGCTTGAATCCTCTTGAACTTGTTAAAATCTAGTAAATTAAGCTTTTTGTAAAATTGTTATTCACGCTTTCACAAAATATTCAAAAATAACCTTGCTATAATTACCATAGTCTTCAACCATGTCCCAGTTGTATGAATGATATATTTTTGTGGTACTAATAAGATGTGTTTTTCATATACAACTAATGCTCCATAGCCACACAGGGACATTCCTATGAATTTATTTTTATGAGGGATAACATTTTATTTGCCTACAAAGATCTGCAATTTTTTATTGCTGAAGAAATAGAAACTTTGGGTATCATATGGCTTTAAAGAATGCAAGAAGCCTTTGAAATCAGGTAGTCCAAATTTCTCATTGCATGTACAGGAAAAGTGAGGCCTAAAAAAGAGAAAGTATTTACATAATATGAGGGGCTACAACACTTTGAATGCTCAATTTGACGAATGAGCAAATGGATACGTGAATTGAATGATGGATGATAGATAAATGGGTGGACAAAGGAGAGAATGGGTATATAAACTGATACATCAACGAGAAAAATAGTGGCGGAGTCACGGCTAGAGCCATTCATTTTACTGCAATTCCACTAGGTCACATTTCCTCTCCAAGCAAAAAGTCGTCTTTATGTATGTTTGAAAAAGCAATTGATTTCGCAATGTGATGTAGTAGAGAAAATATAAGCTTTGAAGCAATACAGACCTGGGTTTCAGTCTCAGCTCTGCCTGCTACTAGCTGTGCGACCTTGGCAACGTTAACTTGCCAAGATTTCTTTTTTCATCTGAAAAATGGGGAGAATGAATTGAAAATAAGATTCAATAAAATGTCTGTGTAAATTGGGACAACTGTAATAGAATAACAATAAAAACAATTTAATTTTAAAAAGGGTAAAAATGCAAAAATAGATATATATTTGTGTAAACTTGCAGGAGTATCCAAACTTTTGGCATCTCTGGGCCACACTGGAAGAAGAAGAGTCGTCTTGGGCCACACATTAAATACACTGCGGCACATAATCACAAAAAAATCTCATCATGTTTTAGGTAAATTTACGATTTTGTCTTGGGCCACATTCATAGCAGTCCCGGGCCGCATGCAGCCCGTGGGCCGCAGGTTGGACACCCCCGGACTTTAAAGCACCTAGTAAGTACATCATACACAGTAGGTGCTCAAGGAATGTTCTTCCATGTGTCTTTTAAACTTTTATTTACAGCCTATTCAAATGCTGATGTCATCTCTCCTGAAGATCACGGAACTCCTTACCACAAGTGGTTCTAATCCAATGTTTCTCAAAGTGCGGTACATCAGAGCAGCAGTATCTGCATCATCTGGGAACTTTTTAGAAATGCAAATTCTCAAGCCTCACCCCAGATCTACAGAGTCAGAAATTCTGGGGGTGGAACCCATAAATTTCTGTTTTGAGAAATCCATCAGGTGATTCTGATACACTTTAAAAGTTGATAACCATTCATCTGTTCTATTGTACCTTTAGGTTCATTGTTCAATGCTCTAGAGCCAATTCTTTGCAGGAGGACCTTTATTGTGTTTTTTCTTAAGGTCTCTTCAGAAATAGAACATCATATCCAAGTGTCATGTCATGTCAATCTGTGATCTAGGAGGTGCCGTTAAGTGACACTAGAACTCCAGTGGCAGTTTGTTAATAAAATGTAATAAAATTTACCTGGTCAGTATATTGTGAGGATATTCTTTGTTTGTAATGACCCCTCTAAGCTGTCTCAAAGGTTTGTGAGGAAGCCACTATACATGTTTGTTAACCCAAAACATGCCCTAGCTGATGTGGCTCAGTGGATTGAGTGCTGGCCTGCAAACCGTAAGGTCATTGGTTCAATTCCCAGTCAGGGCACATGCCTGGGCTGTGAGCAATGCCCGGGACTGGGGAGCGGGGTATGGGAGAGACACCAATCGATGTATCTCTCATACATTGATGTTTCATTCCCTTTCTCTCTCCCTCTCTTCCCCTCTTTCTAACAAGTAAAATAAAATCTTTTTTAAAAAACCTTTTTATATCTTGAAATCTCACTTTAAATTATGAATTACTCTTTATAATAAATATTCAAAACAAGTCAATACTCATACTGGAAATTCAGTGAAAAGGACTGTGGTGTTTTGGTTTTGTTTGATTTGCTTTGTTTTAGATACAGCAGAATTGAATATTGGCCCAAGTATTCTAGGTCATTTGATTTAGATGAACATTGTTGAAGAAAGCTGAAGAAGGTGACCCATCCAGCCCTTGGCAGGTGACTCTGAATTATAGACATAATGTCTCAGAGGAAACAATCCCTTCCTGGAGGTGGCACTGCCTTTACACACATAAATCTCCATGGTAATGACAACACCATTCTCTTGTTTGCCAATTTTTGACCCAGGAGCCGGAGGATCATGGGTACAGTGCTCCTTGTAAGAGAAAGAGATGAGTGGCTACTCAAGGGCTTAGAAGGATCAGCATAAGGTCCTTAGGCCAATTCACCCACACTATGGGCACAATAGACTCTCGACTACACTGAAGTTTACAACAATTCTAACTGTACACTGGATATTATTAGTTCAGCTGGAGTAGCAAGTCAAATATACCTTCCACAAACCAAGTCATCTGGGCCCTAAAGCTAAAACAACTGAAGATTTTATACCAGCTGTGAGAAGAAAACTCATCTTGCTTTTTAATGTTATTTCCAGTATGTTTTGGCCATGCTCAGTCCAAGCTCTTCAAGGGCAAAAGGTTAAATCCAACAAACTTCTTAAGATTTTCTTAACCCTGTAGATGGCTAAAGACTGAAGAAAATCAAAAAAACTAGCCCAGCAAGGGAGGAAGACAATGAGGAGACACGAACCTTTCCACCTGATCTACCAGCAGTTCTCTCAGTTCCTTGCCCCACAAATAGGTGGGATGCTGGGTAGTGTTGATTTAATTCATGACACTTATAATAAACTTTTGAATTTTTGAGTACATAGAAATAAAAGCTATAGTCTGTTAAGTCAAGACCATAGAAGTCAGGTCAGAAGGGGTCAGGCTATTTAGTTAGATATATTACTGGTAGTTTATATATAACTTTAATTTCTTATTGATTTGAGAGACAGAGAGAGAGAGAGAGAAAGAAAGAAAGAAAGAAAGAAAGAAAGAAAGAAAGAAAGAAAGAAAGAAAAATAAAGAAAGAAAGATTGATATGTTTTTCCACTTACTTATGCATTCATTGGTTATTTCTTGTATGTGCCCTGACTGGGGATCAAACCTGCAACTTTGGCATATTGGGACAATGCTCTAACCAACTGATCTATCCGGCCAGGGCTGTAGGTAATTTTAAATAGTACACAATCTTTTTGTTTTTAACATTATTTAGCACATCAAGCCCATGACGCAAAAACAAACTAAAACAGAAAAAACCCTAATGTTTATGGTAATGATAAAATGGATACTTCAATTTTAGAGTCAATTTAAAGAAAAATTCTAAGCAATTAACAATAAAAGTGAGTAAAATATCACAGATATTATAAGAGGTATGAAAATGACCAAATTTAAGCTAAAGGAAAACTGACATTTATTAAAATTCAAGCCTTAAGAGAACAGGATGTATATTTATAACCTGAACTCATTGAATCTTTATAGTCAAGTAATGAAATATTCCTTATGTTTAGTCTGCACTTAATGAATCAGAGATTTTGAGCTGGCAGGAAACCTACTAATCAAATTGGCAAATGACTTAGCAGGGAAAGATTTTAATTTGGAGCAAAAACTGGGACTTGATTTAAAAGAGAGACAGAAGAAAAGAGCGGGGGATGGGTGGGGAGAGAATGCATTCGAATGCTTATCAGTTTCTCTAAGTCCTCATTTTGGGCAAGTTCGAATGCTTTATTTAATTTGGTGAGGGTCTCTTTTAGGTTAGGACTCTATGACGAATTAATCTATGCCTCAAACACAAAAACGTTGTATCTTTGCCTGTCTCAGAAAGACAGAAATATCCAAAGCAAACTCATACACGATGGTTTTATGCAGTCACGCAAACCGGAGAATGCAGTGTTACCTGGAACAATAGAAGTTTGGGGAGGGGGGCAAAGACCTTGAGCAAAGAAGGTCTTCCTCCAGATTTCCTGCAGACGACCAGATGCACTGTTATATCTTTGAGGCTGTGTCTTGACATAATGAAACAATAGACCAAGGGGAGTCTGTATTTCTTCTACTCGTCTTGCTTAAGCACTGATTGAGAAGTCTAATTATAAGGATTTACTGTAAGTACTGACAGTGTTAACTATTTCCCCAATGACGCTCCAGCCAGAAAGATAGAGAACATACACACATCACATTCTATCTATCTAGAGGTGCATACATAAATATATCTTAAAAGTTTATAACAGTTATAATGATATTTTGGAGTTCTTGAGTGCTTTTAAATTTTCAAATTTTCCAAACTTTTTGGCACCAGTCATTTCACATATATAGTTTATGATCATTCAAAGGGGGTAGATATGGTTGCTATACTAGCAGGTTAATGAAATAGTTTAGGCCTGACATATCTGGATCTTAGCAAGTCATTTGACAATGTGTCTCATGATGCCTTCCTGAACAAAATCGTGAAATATGGAATGAATCATGGAACAGTGAAATGTGACATATGTTAAACAGATAGATCCATAAACTGCTGATAAATGGACTTCTATCGAGCAAACCGGGGCTAGTTGTACCACACTGAATACTTCTCAGACCCTAATGCTGGTACAGAAATAAGTGGTCATAGAAGAGTGGCAGATGTCGAAGGTCAAAGCCATAGCACATGAGAAACAGTGAAGGCAACTGAGGCCGTGTCACATGGAGAAGATTTATGTAGAATATCAGCACAGTCTTCATAAAATTGATCGAAGGGCCATCAGACCGAAAATTAGAGCTTAACTCAGTGTGTCTGCAAAAGGCAGGATAAACACTAGGGGGTGAACATTTTAATGAGATGGATTTGAACTCAACCTAAGAACGACCTCTGTGGCAATAGTAAAATGAGCTGTGTGGGGAGATGTTGAGTTCTCTGTCTTGAAGCTGGACTGGACGAGTGTTTGTCAACGATGTTAGAGACAATGTCGAGTGAGAGGCTAGGTTAGATGACCTTTATAGCTTCCTTAACTCTAAGAGTATTTGAATCATTCATTCATTCATTCATTCCACAAATATTTATTGAGCTCCTACTAAGTGCCATGCACCATTCTAGGCACCTGGCAACCAGTGGAGAATAAGATAGATTTCCTGGAAGAAACAGGTAATGCATAAGAAGACAAATAAATATTTAAGACAATGTCAGATAGTGAAAATAATAGAAAGGAAATACCACATTTGAACCATTTGTTACTTACAACCACTGGCACCTTTTGATTTAGAGACCAACACTGTGCCCATTAAACTTAGTTCTGCAAAGAATTCAGGCTTGGGATTCGTCAGACCAGACTGGAAAAGAGAAACTAACCCTGCTGATTCCCTCTAAGTGACATTACAGGATTCTCATAAAAGGTGGGATTAACAGTGTGAGATTCACAGTCAGCACAAAGCCGTGCTTTTTGACTCCCTAACTCGGAAGAATATGGGTTTAAGAATCATAATGTAAATGAGGAGCACAATGTATGCTAGTTCGTGCTCCCCGGTCACTATTATACATGATCACTTCACAGACATGGTGTGGAACCAAGAACTAAATAGGTGAGGCCTACCGAAGGGTGAAGATGATCAATCACAGGCAATGCCATTAAGTAAGCAGTTTCTTTTTCTTTGCTGCAAAAATGGAAAAGGGCATCTTTGCCAGACCCTTCAAGTCACACCAACAACTCCACTCTGTGGCAAATATCTCCATTTTTTGATATAGCATGCTCCAGGTCAACAAAGGTCTGCACTGAATACAAGGATAGCAAAATAGCAACCTACAGAACTGGATGCAATACAGTCAGATATATGTCTCTGCTTGTTCATATGTCTCTGGTGCTCAGACAAGATGGAGGCATTTGAGAAGTGAAAAGACAAATGGAGGGTTTTTTTTTTTTTCCCCTCAGGGAGACAAAGGAGACCAAAAGTAAACTCTAAAATGAATTGGCAACAGCCACCCCCCTCTGGCCCAGCAGTCAAACACAAAGCAGATGCTAAGTATCCTCTGGGAACTTCCCCCTGGTCAGCCCCACTCCCCTGGGTGGTGAGTCAAAATGAAACATCACCTGATGCAGAAAACAAAGCCAAGCTGAGGCAAGCCTAGAGGGGCATTGCCAAAAAAACAGAAGGGTTAAAAACAAACAGCCCCATGAATTCTAAAAAGGCAAACAACCAAAGGAAAGATCGTTTAAAAGGATAATAGCGCATTTCCTAATTCTGATTGAGACAGAGGAACGGGGGCCACATAGGGTGCATCGTCCTGCTTGCCAAACCCTTCAGTACTCCCATAAATCACCCTGAAGCCAGGCGACTTCCAAGTGATGATTTCTGGGGAAGGAAAAGACTGGGCAGGCCTCGCATCTCCAGGGTGTGGAAGTTTCAACTCCTAGTTCCTGAGCACTTAACTAGCGCAACAACTGCTCACTGTTGATTCTGTATTGGTATAGGACAGAAAGCTTGCCTCAGTAGGGCAACTAAGTGAGGCTTTGCGGATTTTCCTTACAACCCTGGTCTTTGATTGTGTAATCTGCAAAATGCTGCTATCTTTTTACTCCTCTGCTTCCTAGGCCTTTATCCCTTCTGGTGGCTCCTACCCCCGACACGGTGCTTTCTCACTGAAGTGTCAGTGACTTCACAGAATGCCCCACCCAGATGCCTCTCTTCCAGAACTTGATATAAGAAACTGTATTAGTTTCCTAGGACTGCCTTAACAGTAGTGAATTAAAGTTACAAAGTTCTAAAGGCCTCTAGTCCAAAAATCAAGGTGTCGGTAAGGCCATGCTCCCTTTGAAGACTCTAAAGAGGAATCCTTAATTCCTCTCCTAGCTCCTGGTGGTTCCTGGCATTCCTTGGCTTCTCCTTGCATCACTGCAATCTCTGCTTTCACCTTCGCGTGGCCTTCTTCCCGGTGTGTGCCTCTGTGTGTTCACACAGTCTTCTTGTCAGGACATGAGTCATTAGACTTTGGGTCCCCTTTATTCCAATATGAACTCATCTTACCTGTGTCTGCAAAGACCTTATTTCCAAATAAGGTCACATACTGAGATTGTGGTGCATGGAAAAAATTCATAGACAGATTTTGGGAGGACACTATACAACTCCATAGAGAGGCAATACTTAATGCAGAAGAATATATTTTTTTCTTAGTGGAAGAGGAATGATAAATGTAAAATGGGCCCTGGCTGGTGTGGCTCAGTGGACTGAGTGTCAGCCTGTGAACCAAAGGGTTGCTGGTTCGATTCCCAGTCAGGGCACATGCCTGGGTTGCAGGCCAGGTCCCCAATAGGGGGTGCATGAGAGTCAACCACATGTGGATATTTCTCTTCATCTCTTTCTCCCTCCCTTCCCCTCTCTCTAAAAATAAATAAATAAATACAATCTATAAAAAAATGTACGGCAAGTTTTCAGACAGTAGAATCAAGGCAAAAGAGACAGTTTGGGAAACAGGATAGGCATTCAAAGGTCCACAGAACACTTCTCCAGCAGACAAATATACCACCTCAGTTTATTTATGTTGGGAAAAACAACATGGCAAAGTAAAGGTTTTAGTTACTGTGTAGCGTTAAGCTTTTGGAAAGGTAGCAAATTGCATTATGCATCTTTATTTCTCCCTTAGTGGATACTTAAAGGTTCTGGGATTGTAAATGGCAAGCCGCACTGTTCGGCATGTTGTATACATGCACACACACACACACACACACACAGAGTTGTATCAAGGCCTGGGTATTAGCATCCCCGCTTTGGCACTTTCTAGTAAATGCACCCTTCTGCAACCTCTCAGGACACAACAACTTCTTTTACAGAGGAAGAAACTGAGGTCTATTCTGAGTACAGGTGAGCTCAACATGTAAAGTGAGGGCTGCTGCCTTAACAAGCAGAATTAGTTTGATGCTAAAAGATTTCCCCAGCTGCCCAGCTGCTTCAATCCCGAAGCACCATCATCCAGGAATCGTTTTGGGATTAAATATTGATTACTGCTTTCTGAGCATCCCTTTAAAATGTAAATTCTCGTTTAAGGAGAAGCAGAAAAAGTCACCCACTTACACTAGTAACGATGGGGTTCGCTGGGCAGAATCCCAGGGGTGAAAGCCATTACCGAGGGGAAAGTTACCCAGAAGCAGGTAGACAGAGTGGAAGTCCAACGCTGTACCCTGCCCCCAATTTTTCAGAACCAAGTGTGAGTTAAGGATTGTGACCATCAGTTCACTCTCTAGCCTTCAAATACTGTAATTAACTTCATAAAATTTGTCCTGACCTTCTTGAGAACATATGGAAAATCATTAATTTTTCTTTAAAACCAGCATTCTCTCACTAGCCAATCCCCCACCACTACTGCCCATATAGCCACCTCTCCCCACCGACCGCAAGCACATGTCTAAGCAAGCCAGAGAATAAATCTTTGCTCGGAATGGTTTTGATGGGTTTGAGTTCCTTCTCCTCGCCTCATCCCACCTGCATACCAACAAATTAACTCACTCAGAACTGGATTTAAAAGTGCCAGACACAGGACTCTTTCCTAGAGTTCTCAGTCCTTCAAAATATACATCACGAGGCTCCACCGCTCTATATCCTGCAACAGTAGGTATTTGCTGGGTCTTAGGAATGTTGTTTTAAGGAAAAATCTCAGATTATTCTGATGCCATCTTTCAAAACCCAACATTTGGGAACAACTGAACACCATTGATTTGATTAGTATGTTGCCTAAAATGCAATATACAATTCACACACCATACAATGCACAGATCTTCGGTGACTTTTTACACATGCATATACTGATGTGATAACCTCTCAGGCCAGCATAGAGTACGTTTCTATCACCGATACTCAGAAAGTTTCTATGTGATTTTTCCTATTTGATACCCCTGGTCCCCAGAGGTAACTATTACTCAGAATCAGAGCACTGTTGACTGAATTTGCTTACTCTTTAACTTCAGAAGATGGCACCATGTACTCTTTTGTTTCTAGCTTTTTATTCACTCAACATGTTTTTGAGATCTAGCCATGTTCTTGTGTGTATCAGTAGCAACTATAATATTTTTCTTACTTCACACAGAATCATTGATTGTTGAGGCTTGAAGGGACTTTAAAGATCATATATAAGAGATTAGAGCTCTGGCTCAAATGTCTACAAGAAACAATGTGGAGAAAGTTTAAAAGTAAAGCAGGTAGGTGTGAGGCAATAGGGAGCGGGAGGAACGGCAGAAAACTGGGGCATATTCTCTCATTAGAGGTAGCAGTCAATATTTACTCAGTTTCTATTGATTGTTCCTATGTGGGAATGTAGGCCTAGCATAGATTTCTCAATTTTCTAAGAGAAGTTGGAAATGTGTATTGTTTTGTAGAATCTCCTGATTTTTAATCAACTTTAAAGTAAGTACGGACCAATCAACATGTAATTGCTGGCCACCTCTAGCCAGAGATAGTCAGTTCTCAATCTCTGACGAGACTAGCCTTCTTCTTTTCAGATAGGGCACTAAGGCTCAGAAAGGAAGGGACTTCTCCAGGGACACACAGAAAATTGGAGGTAGAGCTGAAGCGGCCTAGTTTAATAATTTAAATAGTTTAGCACACAGAATATGAAGGCAGACTACTTAAGATGAAGTCCCATATTTGCTAGTTACCAGCCATGTGGCCACTTGGCACCTTATTCAGCCTTTTGAGCCTCAGTTTTTAAATCTGTAAAATAGAGGGGGAAATGCCTTTCTTAGAAAGCTGCTGTGGAATTGAATGAATTAATCTAAAGTTAATATAAGCAAAGAGCTAGTATCATGCCTAGTATATATAGTAAGTGCTGCAGAGCTGTTAGGTGGTTGTTGGTGGTAGTGGTGTTACTGCCAAGGACAATGAATGGGGGAAACTAATATTACCTGTCATTTCGGAGAAGTTAGTTCCTCCAGGACAAACTATTAAGATGTGATATAGGACATTCATAAATGGTCAAGCCTGACGAAAACTCAGAGCACTTAAATGGATTCTTAATGGCAAATTCACATTTAATCAAAATAGGTTCAAGTGATTTTTAGCTCAAGAATGGAAGCCGTAGCTGCCAATAGAAGAAAGAGTTTCAAATTAGTGTCCTTAATGTGTGATAAATAGGCTTCCCAGTTTTTCGGGAAGTTGGACTTTAAGTCTTGTAACTTTGTTAACCAAAGAAGTAGCATTTTGATCAAACTTTATGACTCATACAAGCAATTTCTCAGAAACACAGCTATTCTACCTGGTAATGTAAAAGCTGTGGGGAATAAAAGGAAGTGTAAGCCTAATACCAGTTTCTATTGCCTAGTGTTTCAGAGTCTTTGAAAGTTTCTTTTACAAGCCCTGGCTGGTATGGCTCAGTGGACTGAGTGTGGCTTAGGGACCAAAGGGTCGCCAGATCAACTCCCAGCCTGGTCACATGCCTGGTCTGCAGGCCAGGTCCCCAGGTGGGGGATTGTGAGAAGCAACCACACATTGATGTTTCTCTCCCTCTCTTTCCCCTCTCTCTAAAAATAAATAAATAAATATAGTCTGTTTTGTTTTTTTTTAAAAAAAGAAAGTTTCTTTCACAAATATTACAATCCTAGGTTATTAGAACTAGAAGGCTCTTAGGAAATCACCCAACACCTCTCATTTTCTAGATGAGGAAACACCCCCAGGGAGATTGCTCCCTACCCACAACAACACAGTTTGTGTGGCATGACAAGGACCCAGCTCATCTAATCAGAAAAAAAACCAAAGATGGGATAGAATTAGATTCCAACTGATAACCGCAATCAGTGCTGGCTGTGTTTGCAACACTGGCATAGATCAGAAGGGCAAGGAAGTGTGGTCTAGGGCAGTCAGATAGGGCTCTTTGGAGGAGGTAGCTTCTGAGCTGGGTCTAGAAAGAGGATGAGATTTCCAAACGTGAAAAGCCAGTCAAAGGTCATAGACATGTAAACAAAGGAAGGACGAGTATGCACAACACAGAGACTCACAAGGCTAGTAGGACATAAGTAAAGGCAAGAAAAGGCGCTGCTGAAAGTAGGATAGAACTGCATCTTGGTTTGAATGCCAAATCAAGAAACTCGGTCATGAGGCTATGGATAAGGAGCAAGACTCCTTTTTTAAAGAAAAGAAATGCATGCTCTTGAGTTAAGTGTTCTTCACACACACACACACACACACACACACACACACACACACACACACAGAGGATACAAGGAAACTCTGGGAGGTGTTGAACGTGTCTATTACCTTGACTGTAGTAACGGTATCACAGGTGTTTGCATATGTCCAAACGCATAAAATGTTACCCCTCCCCAAAGCAAGTGCAGTTTTTGTGCATGAAATATACCTCAATAAGGCCATTTTTGAAAATAAATGTATGGTTATATTTTAAAAACAATGCTTAGGCTGCAGAAAACTTAAAATGAAAAATAAAATCCTCTTCCATCTACACTACCCAGGTTCGCTTATGATTAACAGTTTTTCATGCAACTTGCCAAAAACGTACCCCAGGGAGTCTTTTAAAGTCTTTATTTGCGATGCACTGTCGTTGCCCTGATGTAACACAGTGACCGGATTGCACCATATCTGGGTTACACAAATGCTGAATGCAAAAAAGTGCACCCCAAGTGCCCCCCTCCACCCCAACCTCCTTTAAAGGTAGCTGAAAAAGAAATCACTGAGGTCTCTTTAAGATTAAGAAAACCAAAATTTCTCTTCTGCTCTTGACAAATAACTTATCAGCATAACATTTCCCACTTGTACATTACTGGTGCACCCTGCTCTGTTGGCATAGACGAGGAAAATACAAATATCTTAGGAATCTGATGTGATTCCTGACTAATATTTTCTGCTTCGGTCTTTCAGCCAAGAAATAATCAGAGAATAACAGGGGGCCTATTTTTCTGTTAGGGATGTACACAATGAATTCAATTTCAGATAACCCAGCTGTGTTAGAAAAATCAAATATGGTAGCGACAAGGAAAAAAAAATCATGGCAGAAATGGAATGGAAGGAAATGAGGAAATGGAATTTGGTCATGTAAATATGCTCCAAATGAAAATGATTGAGATGAAACAGTTAAACCAAGAGGCCCATACGGAGATACCATGAGACAGCCCAGCTTGTTTAATATAATACCTGGCTTGGAGGAGTGGGATTTACCCATCCTGAGCATGGGGTACATCACAGGCAGGGTTACAGAATGTTTAAAAAACACATATTAGAAAGTTCTTCAACATGTTAGGAGATAAAACCAGCTGATAGAGCATATTTAGAGTCTATCAGGTATTCTTGGGAGGTAAGCCTAATAGATGCCAGTGATTTAGTAAATTAAGAGAATATACAGGGCAGTTGGAAATGGCCAGGATCACGTATTTCTTGACTATATATCTAAATATACAGAGACAGATAGATAGATGATAGACACAAACATTTGTTTTATACTGTCATCTGTCTGCTAAATCCCAACTTTCTCTTTGAGTAGCTGTACGTAACATTACATGTCTGTGAATAATTTACCCATTTCTTTCCCATATCCTAGGCTTCATCGAGACTGATCTGCTACTTGTCCATTCACAGTCTGCAATTCCTAAGGTCTGTGCCTTTGTTTTTGCCGTTTCCTTCATTGGGAGGGTCCTTTGCTTCAATCCATTCTAATGCCTCCCCCACCGGTAGTGGGGTTACCAAATATTACCCTCCTTTCAAAGCCCAACTCGAAAGCCCAGCTCAGAAGTCACCTCTTTACCAAGCCTTCCCAGGTTCCACCCTCCCCTCTCCCCACCCCCAGCCCACCACATTCCCACTATCACAGGACTCTGTCAGCATCTCTTATGTGACATTTGCCACCAGGAGATTTCTGCAATGTTAATAGTAAAGGGCATATATGGCCTGCTTGGCTGGCCTGTAAACTCTTCCAGAAAAAGTGTTAAATAGGTTCATCTTTATATTCCCCATCCAGCATACACGCCCCAAATACGTACACATGCATACACACACACACACACACACACACACACAAAAGCTCAGTGCAGTGACTTTAACCACTTTGATGTTCGTATCTGTAGAGTAGTTGTATTAATTATGGTGGATTTATGTACAAAAAGTTGAAAGGAATTTTGTTTGGATGCAAGAGATCAGCTGATATATGAAACTTACCGGCAACCGCTTTTATTGTATAGTCGCTGTGATTTTTCGCGTCAGCTCCAATTCAGCAGATGCCTGTTGTTGGGTATGAATGTTACTTCTAATCCTCCCAGCAGCTCAGCAATGACCTATGATTGTCCTCTATCCTCTATTTTCCAGATGAGGAAAATGAACCTCAGAGAATGTAAGTAACTTGGCGAAGATCACCCAGAGAGTAAAGAGCAGAGCTGGGAATTGAACTTAGGCCTGCCTCACTTCAAAACCTGTGCTTTTTCCATTAGCACATTTTTTCCAAAGGCACTTTCACAACGATTATCGCATTTGCACTGCCCAGCAAAACTGTGGAGTTGGCAGGGCCGGGAGTACTCCCTTGTCAGTACCCCCACTCGCTGCAGCATCTCCCATCAGCACACTCCAGACCCCTCTCCGGTCCTGCTGAGGGGCCCCTCCAACCCCCTTTAACAGTCTGAACCCGTAACAGGGTAAAAGACAAACACCCCCCCCCATTGCCTGATTAAGACATTCAGTGGTAAGCGCAAGCATTAAAGGATAATCTCCTATCCTATGATTTTGAGGGTGGGAGGTGGGGATGGGTGGGGCAGGGGGGAATGGTGGGGGGAATGGAGACAACTATACTTGAACAACAATAAAAAAATTTTTTTAATGCTAAAGCATAAAATTAAATTGTATCTTTTTAAAAAGATTTTGTTTATTTATTTTTAAAGAGGGGACAGGAGGGAGAGAGAGGGAGAGAAACATCCATGTGGGGTTGCATTTCGCACGTCCCCTGCTGGGGACCTGGCCTGCAATCCAGGCATGTGCCATGACTGGGAATCGAACCGCCGACCCTTTATTTTGCAGGCCGGTGCTCAGTCCACTGAGCCATAGCAGCCAGGGCTAAACTGTATCTTTAACTGACCAAAATGTACACATGCTGAGTTTTTAAGCTTTTTTCCTAGATTTTCTAATACCATCTTTCCTTCTCCCCTTTTCCCTTCCCTCCCTCCACTCTTGTTACCCCCTTGCTCTCTGTTTTTCTCCCTCTTTTTCTCTTCCACAAGCTGATGCCATCAGCTTGGACTTAGTCTGCTTTTCTGGGTGAACCAGCATTGGCAAACCCCAGAGAGTAGGGTTCCAAAAAGTAGTAGGGAGGCCCAGGTCCCTACAAAAAGTATACCCCCCAGGAGTGGGGTGATAGAAGAGACCCCCTATTCCTCTGTGAGGTTGTGATAATGGTTGCTTAAGCCCTTATCTAGGGCAGACTGCTCAGCACATCAGCAGGGTTTCAGGAAATGATTAAGAAAATCTGCCAATACTAGAAGCTATAGGAGGCCAGCCTTATAAGGAAACAAAATATAGGACCACCTGAACAGTATGATCTGAAGGACGTCAAAATTGTACCTCTGTCCCACAATATCTCTCTCCGCAGAAGGGCCTTGAAGTGGTCACAGCCCTTCAGGATATCATAGGACCATGGAAACAGCCCAAGAAAGTTTCTTTTCCAACTCTATGAGTTAATATCTCTATAAGGATACAGGTTCCCAAAGTGACAGCTGATCAAGAGGAAAGACCACCTAACTATGCACAGGCCAAGAAACAAAATGAGGTGTTTTGACTGGCTGGTGTGGCTCAGTGGATTGTGTGCCGCCCTGCGAACCAAAGGGTCGCAGGTTTGATTCCCAGGCAGGACACATGCATGGGTTGCAGGTCAGATCCCCAGTAGGGGGCGTGCGAGAGGCAACTACACATTGATGTTTCTCTCCCTCTCTTTCTCCCTCCCTTCTCCTCTCTCTAAAAATAAATAAATAATTTTTTTTAAAAAAATGAGATGGTTTGTTGAGTTGTACACGTGAAACCTGTATGGTTTTGTTGACCAAGGTCACCCTGATAAATTCAATAAAAAAAAATAAAATAAAATAAACTGAGAACATGGTAACTGTTATAAAGGGAGATAAAAGGGTGACAAATTTTGACTCCTTGAGAGTTGTACTGGGGTCGCCCCTATTTCTATTTCATAACCAGGTGCTCTGGATCTCAGCCGTATGAGTCAGGAAAATTCTTGGAAAGTTTTGCAACTTCTAAAGGAATGGGGAGCTCACGCTGTCCCCGAGCTGGACGACATTGACAGCAGTGAAAAGTTTCAGTGTGTGCTAAGCACATTATGGGTTAAACTTAGGAAAGTGCTGCAAGTCTAATGCAACCGTAAGAATAACATGTTGAACAAAATACACACCAGGGTGGGACTGCCCCTGAGGGGTTAGTTGGGCGCCGTGCCGGGGCCCCATGGAGTAACCTGTCCTGTTGACTTTTCTCCAGGGTGGGAAGAGGGAGGAGCAGGAGCTTCAGTCGCTTGAGGATGCAGCCCACCCAGCTTTCGGGAGGAAGGCCCGGGCAGAGACCTCAAATGTTTCAGACTGTACACTTGCCGACAAAAATAAAATGATGGTTCTTTCTGGAATGTCCACAGCAGAATTTTATCTCACTTAACCTTTCCCTTCCCTCTCTCCCTAAGCCAACAATCAACATGTGTAACTTACTGAGATAGCTGAGCATAACTGTAGTCTTTTTCATATCTGTTCAGTAAATGTATCTGTCTTCTCTTTTTCCCTAAAAATGTATTTACCCAGATAACAACGCCTCATTTACTGAAAATCCTTTCACAACCATTCTAAAGGCTCCACGCATTTTATTGTGTTGTGAGTGTCAGAAGAGGGAATCGTGATGAGAGTCTGCATGTGATTCCTTTCCTTTCCTTACTTGACTAATTCAGGATATTAAAACTACTTTAGGCACTTTGACAAAAAGCCGGTCTTTATTTCCACTCAGAATAATTCTGTATGTTTAGGCAGTTTGGAACTTGTATTTATGGACATCGAATTTGGTCTTTGCTCTTTTGCAGGGGGTGGGAGGGGGTAAAAGGCCCTATATTTACCCACTGGATAAATATACCTATGGGCAAGGCACTGTTCAGTGCTTTGGTCCATGGACTTTTTAAACATCTATCTTGGCTGCTCCATAATCCCCTTGTTCATCATCCGATCTTCCCGCTGAGGTGCCGCCAGTTCTGATTCTAGAGTATTAATTTGGTAAACTAAATCATCCATAACCCAGTCGGGAAGAAAAAACAAAGCCTCTAAGTAGGAAAAAAGTCAATGCCATAAAATGCATGCACTGTAGATTTCTTCATAGGAAACCCTCTGCTCAGCCCCTACACAGTCCTAGCAAGCTTAGCTACCCAGTTCCCCAACTCACAGGCAATGAGAAAGAAAGGAGAGTACTGTGGCTTATTATTATTTTTAACAACAACATGTATGGGGTGCTACTAGTTGCTAGAAAGTGTGCTAAATCTTTTCCAAGCATTGTTTCACTAAATCTTTGCAACTCTCTAAAGTTGAATACAATTAAGAGCTCAATTTTACAGTTTCACAGACTGAGTTTTAGAAGGACTAAGTAATTTGCCAAATTTGTATGTACTTACTAGAGACAGGCATGCAGGTAGCAGATCGCAAAGGGCTCCATGACAGCCTGATTGCAAAAAGAGAAAATAAAATACAAAGGAGAAATAAATCACAAGGAGTTGGAAAGCAGAGCCACTGTTTCAGAAGGCAACATGGTGTTACAACACAGTAAAGGAACTGGTTTGTGTAAGTATGACCCCAAACCATTAAAAAATCAATTAAATTATGTTCAAAATCACTTACTTAAGAATGGAGAAAGAAGTGTAGTCCTTGCTATAAATATTTCTCTGATTTTGTTTAATTGGGAAGGTAAATATCCACTGTGTGTTTTGGATTCTCCAAGGGAAGTCTTCAGTTATCTGAAAAATTCACATAAATAGAACACGTTATTCCCTGATGGTGGTAGTATTTTTATGTGTGGTGTTTTTCTAAAGAATAAAACATTAAAAGGGAGGAAGGAAATATAACTTGATGTGCAAAATATTTTACTTTTCTTTTCAAAGCCTCTTCATTCGGCTCCGGCTAGTCCAGTCTGTCCATTTGCTGTGGTTTGGGCTTTTTGCCACCGCCAGGGTTTATCCTATTATGCTGACTAATGTGGAACTGACCATTTTTAAAGGCGACCTGGGAGCACGACTGACTTGATCTATGGTTTGAAGTGGCCGAAGACAATCCCCAACCCCACTCCTTACTGGGATTGAAACAGCTGCCCCTGAGCCTTACCTAAAACGGCCACATGGCCCATGCCCAGGGTGTGCCTGGGATTTGCCACGACAAGAGAAGGTGAGATCCTGCACCAGGTTAATCCTCAAGTGCCCAGCCCTTAGTGGATACCTGCGTGTGGCCTGGAGCCCGAGAGGCTCTAGGAAAGGCGGGAAACCCGGGCCAAGACATTCAGAAGGAGCCTGGGACCATGCACGTCTGCTACAAGTACCCTTCAACAAAGTTGGCCTCGTCCACAGTCTTATCCTATTATATGTTGCCTAGATCTGTCCATGGTAACATTTCCAAGAAAACATTGCTGGGAGGGACCCTAGGGACCGAATAGGTGGGCGGGGGAAGGGGTTGAGGGGCTGCAGGCTGCTCTCTGAGTGAGAATTAAACAAACAGCCCAGTGTGGATAGAGTGAGGGGAGGTTATATGAGACAGACATAAAAAATTAAAGTCCCAAACCACTGTGGTCATTCAGAAATGTTTGCAACTTTTCACAAGGGCAGTGGTATTACTCCCAATTTCCTGGCCAAATATTTATTAATGTAACCAAGGAGTGAGTACATGAGGCTGTCTCACATCGGCGCAGCATCCTACTTTCCTTGCGGCTCTAAACTGTGAGGTACTGTCAAAAAAACTCTTCCACACTCAAAATAGCTACGTTACAGAGGAGAGTTGGAACGTGTTCTGGGAGTGGGTGTGTTTGTTTGAGTTCAGTGTGTGCAGAAAAGGCAAGCCTCCCGGCCATTCACACACTTCCCTCCTCAGCGATGGGTACGCAGACAGCAGAGCTCCTGGACTAAGTCTCTGAATGGTAACGTACATTTACAAAGATTATTTTCTTAACTATTTTGAGCCATTTTATAAATAATATGCATGTGTCTGCTAACGCATATACACATATATATTTAGTCAACGATTGCTTGTTTTCTCCTGTGGCTGGTCTTATGCGGTTACTTATGGGGTATGATTTCTGAGGTGTCAGAAGGAGCTCCCCGCTACCTCCTACCCCAGCCACCCAAAAATATCTCTTGGGCTGGCCCACCACAGAGCCTAAAATTCCCACAGTGCTCAAATGAGTTAGTCATTGAAAGCAGCTGTTAAAATCCAAGTGTCACACTGAGAAATGAAGCAGACATTAGAAATTCAAGACTATGTACAACAGAAAAGAATATGGAGAAATTGTTTCTAATAGAATGTTAAGTTTCAAAAGGAGGATGCAAAATGACACACACGGTCTGGGTCAGTTGCTGCTTGTAAAATGTCACAGGGTCAGAGCCGGCATATAGGACCCAGCTCATAAACATGAGCCTACAGTAAAAGGAACGCAGCACTGTTCGGCAGGCTTTGTTCTGATTTCTTTTGAGTGAGTGCTTTCCACAGTTTCTGATCCTCAGATCCTACTCTCTTCACAGCGTATCACCAGATACCTCCCTTTGCTGATCCCCAGAGGCTCCTGTTAATCAACCTTGGCAGGGCCCAAAACCCCACCTCCTTGGAAAACTCAAGGAGCCTGACATCTGCCCGTGACGAGCTTTCACAGAGGCCTCACAAGAGCTCACGCAATCTCTCCTGGCAGCAAACTGCCCAAGCGAGCCCATTTCCTCAAAAGATGGTGGAGGACTTAGCAGCCTCCTATATCGCCCTCAAACTGGAGAATGAGATCCTGCAGGCTCAGGTGCAGAGGCTGATGGAGGAAAATGCTGCCCTGCAGGCCCAGATCCCCGAGCTCCAGAAGCCCCGAGCAGCGACCCAGGAGCCCGCAAAACCCTCAAAGCCCCTGGATCCCTCAGCATCCTGGGACCCCCCAGCGCCCCCAGGGTCTGAGGAGCCCCAGAAGCGCAGAGAGCCCCAGGAGCTCCCAGCCTGGGGGACCCCAGCAGCCCAGGAGCCCAAGGCGACTCCAAGGGCCCAGGAGACCCAGAAGCCCCGGGCACTTCCACCTGTCCATGGGCTCTCACCCGCCTGCGAGTCTCAAAAGCCTCCAGAGGCTAAGGAGCTCGAGAAGCCCCCGATGGCCCTGGAGAACCAAAAGCTCCTGGAAGTCAAGGAGGCCCAAGAGCCCCCTGATCCCAAGGATGCCCCGGAGGCCCAGCATTCAGGGCCCCAGGACCCCCCAAATGCCCAGGAGCCCCAGGAGACTCCAGAAGGCCAGGAGACCTCAACATACCTGGAGCCTCATGAGCATCGGGCTCCCCAGGGACCTCTGGAGTCCCTCTTGCCTCCGGAGCCCCTGGATCCTTCAGAAGCCCAGGAGCGCCTGGAGGGCCTAGTAGCTGTGGAGACATCAGCCGCTTCCAAGTTGCCACAGCCCCGCGGTGGGTTAGAGGCGGAAGCTTTCCTCTTAGAATACCCTTTAGCCTTCAACGGGAATGCCCAGAAGCTTCCTGAGTTCCTGGTTCAGTTGAATAGTTACATGAGAGTCAGAGGGCACCTGTATCCCACCGAAGCCGCCTTAGTGAGCTTTGTTGGCAACCGCTTCTCAGGCGAGGCAGGAAGGTGGTTCCAGCCCTTAGTAGATATTCAAAGCCCCCTGCTGGAGCAATTTGAAAGCTTCATGCAAGTTCTCCAGGATACATTTGACAACCCAGAAAACATGGACAATGCCAACCACCGCCTCCGTCAGCTTTGCCAGGGGGAAGACCCTGTCCAGTACGCGACCCACTTCCACCTCATCGCTCAAGTGCTAAACTGGGATCGAAGCCCTCTCTGCATCCAATTTCAGGAAGGGCTCGCTAGCTCTTTCCGAGACGAACGGTCTCACACAAGCCCAGCCACCGACCTACCTGATCCCATCAGCCAGCGTATCAGCGCAGAAGAGAAGCTAAGCGGTAAGCCTGATCTCAACGCACAAGGGGCCAGTTCCTCTGAGGAGAGAGCTGGGCCCGAGGGTCCACCAGCTGGAAACCGACCTGTGCAGGAAGCAAACAACCGCCCACACCTCAGCGAAGCTGAGCGGGCCCGCCGCCGTGTAGGCCATTTGTGCCTCTACTGCGGTCATCCTGGCCATTTTGCCAGAGATTGCCCTGTCAAGCCTCATCGTGCCCAGCAGGCGGGAAACTTCGAGGCCCGGCGGTAAGGGGGAACCCGGGCGGGCCAATCTACAAATATGCATCCCCCTCACTTCCGATATCCATGTCCCGAACCCTATGGCTTACTGTTGAAATTCGACTGGGAAGACGACAGTTCTTCGAGCAAGCAATGGTGGATTCAGGCTCCTACAGAAATAGCATCGACCATTCTGTGGTTCTTCGAGAGAAGCTGCCCATCCGCAATAACATCTTCCCTCTGATGCTCGAAACAGTAGATGGACGACCGCTGATTAATGGACCCATTACTAAGGAAACACCACCTGTCGAAGTTAAAATTGGAAACCACGTTGAAGAGCTCCAGTTTGATATTATCCATGCGCCACGATACCCTCTGATTCTTGGAATCCACTGGCTTGAAACACATGACCCAAACATAGAGTGGAGTACCCGCACGGTGTCCTTTCCATCTCGTTATTGTCACTACAATTGCTTCAGGCACAGGTGGAATAGAAGACGTCGTGATGAAATAATCGCTGGGTAGATCCTGTGTCCTAGTGACTGCTCCTGGCAACCTGTCTTCTGTTACCTCAGCTGTCATCAGCATTTGCTGCTTCCAGAAACTTCCACTGAATCTCTGGCAATGAACAAAGGCTACCTGTACAACGACCCTGCCTCTTGGATCATGGACTAAACCTGACGAATTTGAGCTGCTTTCTTTTTTTTTTTTTTTCACCAAACCTGCATGCCCCTTTCTTTGAACCCTGCCTTACTGTGGGGCTGTTTTAATTACAATTTATACTAACAATATGCATGAGACTAGATATTAGAAACTAACATGGAAAAAGTATAGTTCTTAGACTGACTTTATTTTTTTCTTATCAAGATTTTCTCTAGCACAACCATATCTTTTCAATAAAAAATAAATTTGCAAGTGATATTTTTTTAAAAATCAATAAACATTGGCAATTTCTACTGCTGTTTGAATTCTTCCTTGGCTTAGCAGAGGGAAGAGGCTGGGTCTAAGGAAGTTGGGAGGAAGCGAGGGGATTGGAAAAGCTAAATGTTTGGCTGAGGTCCTCAATATCCCAGGGGTAGTGACAGGTCACCGGGTGATGGGGCCGGGAGAGATGGAGAAAGCAGGGGAATGGCTGGGGCACAGGGAGATCCGCTGAGGCACAGAGGGGTTGGGGGAAGGGAGAGGGAAGGCTGACAAGAGGGTTTAAGGGAAATTGGTAGGAGGCTGGAAAGGGTCCAGAGCGGGGTTGGGGTTCTCAGGGCAAGGGTGAAGGGAGGGGGAAATTTCTACAAAAATGAAGAGAGAACTAACAGAGACATGGAGCAGCTTTTTTTTTTTTCAAGAACCAGGATTTTTATTTTTTAATTTTTTGAATTAAAATGTATTTTATTATATTTTCCCCATTGCCATTTATCCCCCCCCATACCCTCTTCTACTTCCGGCCACCCCCCTCCCACCCCGCAAAACCATACCACTGGCCATGCCCATGAGTTATTTCTCTCTCTTTTTTTTTCTTTTTTGCTCCATCCCTTCACTCCCCAACCCCCATCCTCTGAGCTGTCAGCCTGCTCTCTATCTATGAGTCTGTCTCTGTTTTGCTTGTTAGGTCAGTTTGTTCATATAATGCTACTTGGCCATAAAATAAAATTAAAAGTTAACCCTCTGCGACAGCATGCATGGACCTGGAGAGCATTATGCTAAGTGAAATAAGCCAGTCAGAGAAAGACAAGTACCGTATGATCTCACTCATATGTGGAAATTATTGAGCAGCTTTGAAAGCAAACTTCTTGGACTTTCTAAGTTAACCAAAAAAAAAAAGAAAGAAAGAAAAAGACACTGGCAAGGGTAATGAGACCACTCAGTGACCCAGCTATCCCATAAAGCGACAACGTCTTATTCCTTGCACCAGGAAAATGTGCCCTACAGCTCATGACTGTTCATCTGCTGTTGCCAGTGCATAGTGGTTGGATGACAGCTTTCAACATATGCAGATCATTGGTAGCCAACTGCACCTCTCGTACATAGACAGGTTGCCATACTGCTTGCATGACACATAGGAAAAGCAAGTCAAGGAAAGGAACACATGTCCTTATGGACATGAGAGAGGCTAGTGTCATGTACTGACTTAAATCTCTCTCTCTCTCTCTCTCTCTCTCTCACACACACACACACACACACACACACACACACTCTCTCTCTGCATGGTAGGAGAGATAAATGGGCTGGAATTCCCAGGTGAGATACAGGGAGTGATCAAGGCAGACTCTAATGCATTTCCTCTGTGTTTCCAACTCTCCCTTAGGAGTCTCTTTCTGAGGCCACTTGAAGGAGATCAGACAAATAATCAAATACAAGGTCATGACCCTAGAAGGAGATAGGTGAGGAGCTTGCCATTCATCGAGCCACTAGTATATTCCAGCTACAATGTCAGGCATGTTCTACACATTAATCATTTCATTGCTCCTCAGGACAACCCAGTGAAGTAGGTATGTTTGCTCCTATTTTAGCAATGAGCAAACAGAATTCCAACGAGGCTAGTTCCCTTGCTCATAGTCACAAAGCTAGTAAGCGGTGGAGGCCTATTTGGCCTCTGAAGCCTGTGCCCTTTCCCCGACATCACGCCAATGCCCCGAATGCAGTGGTGAGGGCCAGACAAGATTGTGGCAGCTGAGAGCTAACCCTCAAAATGAAGGAAAAACTCAAAAGGAAAATGGTAAGGACCATTTGGGTTGTAATTCTATTTTCCTGACCCCCTTGATCTCAATCTCAACCCCCTTACCACCTCACTTACCCCCAAACTTACCTCTTTATCTCTTGGATGATTTCCTTTTGTTTAATTGATGGCAGGACCCCCTTTCAGATTCCATGGTATTTTTTCACGAGAGTTGGAAGGCCATTCGTAGTCCGTGACCAGTAGGATCTGTGCTTTATTATCTAGCAGCACATGCATCACACCTGGGATTGTCTGCTTAGCCTCTTCAATAACCAATCTCCTGCGCTGTACACCTGAATTGATTACAAAATAATACTTAATGCAAAAATATAAAAATAAAAAATAAACAATTAACCGATCCAAACCTTATATAGCCTTAAATTCTACCTCTTCTAGTCCTTGTTGGCCTTCCCTTCCTTCTCTGAACAATCTAACATATCTTGCCGTTACACACCACCTTGTGGTATGTGGGTACCTTTCCCTACATAGATGTCCTACATCCCCCTACCCAACCCTCACACACAAACACATAGAGATACAACCTTCTAGATCCCTACCCTCGACAGCATAGCCTAACATAGGGCCTGCTGCCTAAAAGTTCTCCACAGCAACTGGTTCAATGGCAGCGAATTAGCATTACCCAGAGAGGGGTGCTTATTTGTATACTATGGGCTCTTCTTCTTTTTTCTCCCGTTCAACTGCTCATCTCTACCCTTATGAGCAAGCACTATTTGTCAATGTGGAATTCAAGAGAACAAAAGCTTTCAGCAGCTACAAAGAACATACCTTTTATTTGTCAAAATACTTGCAGCTAAGGAGACTGACTGTGCTGATTTCCCCTGAACTAACAAGACTTACAGTGCGCAGGACTTTCCGCATTGACACTGGGACAGGTCTGGGGAAACTAAGATGGCCGGTCAACCCACCTGAGCCCTACATTTTTCTATCTAGCTATAGAGATGATTTAACTATAGTGCAAGTCATCATTTCATGAAAAGAATCAATTATCTCATCACAGAATCACAAATTTTGCTAGTTTTCAAAGACTTAAGAAGTCTATTCCTTTAATTTCACAAAGGAAGGAGCTGAGGAGGCCCAGAAAAAGGAAAGCTACTTAACGTAGTGTTATCCTGATCTGGTGACTCCAAATCCAGCGCTCTTTGCACTGTAAGCCACACTTCTAAGGGTTAAAAATCAAGTATGTGGCCAGCACTGAGCTAGGTACTGTCGAGAGACACTAAAGTATAATATGAGACATTTATTTACAGCATGCTCCAAGAGAAAAATCAGCAGGCATTATAAATAATCAAATGCATGGTGGTAACAAATATGCCAAAATGAAACATTGCACAAGTTGATGACCGTAACTGTAATAACTATCATTTAAAGAGTACCTGGGTTTGCCAGTTACTGGGCCAGGTGATTCAAGTCTATTCAACGGTCTGCAAGGTAGATATTGCATAAATCAAAGAAGTGAAGCCCACTGAGGTGAGGGCGCTCGCCAAAGGTCACGCTCAAAATAAAACCTCATCGCTCTCACTCCCAAGTTGGTGTTCAATCCACTCATTCTCAGGCTGAATGGCCTTTACTGTTCATTAACTACTTTAACAATATTTATTCAACGGGCATGAGCTCTACTGCTTTAGATAAAGATATTAATTTGTTAATGCATTCATTTATTTAGACATTCCACAAACATTTACTGCGTGCCTTCCATGTGTCAGGCCCAGGCTTCGGGGAAAGAAGAAAAGAGGAGATGAAGACAGGCACAAAGATGTCTTAAGTATGATTCATGGTTCTTGCTCCAACCACTGTGTAATGGGGGAAGCTGTTGTGTAACACAGTGCAGGGGCATACAGAGGAGAGAGCGCTAATTCTCCTCTGGACTGGAAAATGGTGCTTTGAGCTGGGTCTTGAAAAAATCTCATTGGAAACAAGAGGGAGGGAGGGCAGGGCTTTACAGATTGAATGAAATGTACACACAAAAAAGAAGGTGGTAGGGAGCCCTGGCTGGTGTGGCTCAGTGGATTGAGCACTGGCCTGCAAACCAAAGGGTTGCTAGTTTGATTCCCAGTCCGGGCACATGCCTAGGTGGTGGGCCAGGTCCCCAGCTGGGGATGTGTGAGAGGCAAGCACACATGGGTGTTTCTCTCCCTCTCTTTCTTCCTCCCTTCTCCTCTCTCTAAAAATAAATAAATAAAATCTTTTTTTTTTAAAGAAGTTGGATGGGAAAATCACAGTGTCTTTAGAAAAGATAGTTGTATTTGCGCGTGCGCATGTGTGTAGGGCATGGGTGTGTATTTTCTCTCTTGCTACGAGATAATGCACATTCACTGCAACAAGGTACTGGGGTAATAGATAATATTCATATACAGCAGAAGTTTTGAGTAGGAAAGAAACATGATTAGTTTTTGTTTTAGAAATTTTGATAGTGATGTGGAAATTGATGCAAGCCACAAAGTACTGTTACATTTTTTTACCTCCTTAGGTTTTATGAAGATGGGTTCAAACCATCAAACACAAAGAATTACAAATAATTTAAGCTCAGTTTTCCTCAAATATTTGAGTTCTTACTATGAACAAGACAGTGAACCATGAACAAATATACAGGATAATGTTCCTACCATCAAAAATTTTACAACCTGATAATAGATAAAGGCTCATGAATTATAAGGAACCACCTTTCACTCTGGTCCTCTTCACTTTCAAATTTGAAAGACTAAATGGAGAGATTTTCTGAAAATATATATTCTGTAATATTTGGCACAGATAAAAAGAAAACAGTTCCCCCTTTAGCTAAATTTTCTAAGTTTGAACTTTAACAGGAAAAATGATCTCTATATATTTTGGTAGCCTCCCTTTCTGGTTTGTTTTCTTAACAAATATTTCATATTTCATGCTATTAAAGTATGCCCGCAGTAGTCATGGTCATTGCATAGAAGGATTTATGTGTGCTCCACTTCTTAAAGTACCTGTGTGTTTCTAACTATGTTTTTTTAAAGGTTTTGTAGGGATAAATGATTTTTAAAATTCTAAAGGCAATGAACTTTAACATCTAGCATTCTACTAAATATCAACTATTAAACGACAATAGCAATATAGGTGTCAGCACACTAGGAGTCAGATTAGGATTAAGCTGATGAACCTCCTGAATTTGTCACTTACTAGATATACAACCTATTTCACTTATGCAATGAAGACGAACATGCTTGCTTCACCTACCCAGCAAAGTTAGAGAAAGCATCAAATTTTTTAAAAAACTCATGCTCAAAATCATAATGAAATTTGAAAACACTGTATAAATAAAAAGTAGTATAACTTATGTTTGTAATAATAACCCCAAGGACATTCATGATACGAAAATGGCTGTTTAAATTAATTTTAATTTCACAGACTTCTAAGAAGTATTTGATGTGTCCGGTATTCTATGTCGTTCATCAAAGCAAGATTCAATTAGGTTAATACACTTATCGTATTAAATAGTTTTTGGTATTATTATAATCAAATTGTTTGCAAATAAGAATACCATTTTTGGCCTATATACCGGCACTCTGTTTACCAGAATATTATATTATTTAAATTGCCAATTCCTTCCCATGGGCATGTCAACTAAATGATCGCTTACTGTAATTGGTCTGAGTGTATTTCTTCATCTCTTTAGCCTAACCCAGAGCAAATATGTCAAAACAGACTAATCTTTAGGTCCCCAACAACAGAAAACTGAATTAAAAATTAAAACTTATAAGGCTTTTCCCATTTCCAATGTACATGATTTCCAGGTAAAACTAATTAAAAGTTAAAAGGTCACACTGTACTGGCCTCTGAGTAAGTCCTAAGTCTATAGGAAATTAACTGCCAGCATCATTTAATATGACTAACAAGTTTCTCATTTCATTTATTATTCTGCCTCACAGCGATTCAAACATGTGAGAAAGTTTGGCGAAGGGCTTTAGCTTGGAGAATGTGGGACATATTTCAACCATGTTGGTGGGAGAGGGAGGAAGGAAGAAATGCCAACAGTAGTCAACTAATTGTGTCTGACTTGGCTCAAGGGGGCGAACCATTATGTATTCTGATACAGATGAAAATGGGATATGGCACAGAAGCACGGAACGGTCATGTGTGCACAGGACATCTGGCAACCTAAAATTCGCATGAGAAAAAGAAAGCATGAAATTTTACAAGCATACAGAACAAAATGTCTGAAACTCTATAGCTGAGCTCATTGTTTTTCTTAGCCTTTCTCATTGCTTTTTTCCTGTCAGTTATACCACAGATACCACATAACAGGCAACAAGTGAGCCAGCTGCATTGCCAGGGAAGCTCTTATAAGGATTAGAGGAAAAGGCAGCTGAACTCCAATATTATTAAAGGCATTCCCAAAAAGATGAATACCAAAGGGAATTTCTGTGTTTCAACGTTTAATTTTTAACACTGCCTTCTGTTGTAAAATTACACGTGTTGGAAGAAATGGAGGAAGGAGAGACCAATGAAGGGCAAGGCCAAGCAAAATCACGCATACGAATGAACAATATTTAATGGAAAATGTAAATATGTTCCAATAACTTTCGATAACTCTGCTCAAGTAGAATGTAGAAAATAAAATTCCTGCCTTAGAAAATACCAAACATTGGTGGTCCCAGCCGCCTCCCCCTACCCTCTGGCTCCTCTCTGAGGTGCTCTCATCCTGGATCCTGTTTTCCTGCTTGTCTCTCAGAAACCTAAATAACAAAACATTCCCAGATAATTCACCATCGATAACTTGTAATAAGAAGTCTCCCTCCTCACTGCCTTTGCTTAAGAGGAAGACGAGTACATCAGAAAAGTTCCTTACACTAATTTAATAACTTTGTTAAATCTTTTTAAAATGATGAAGACACTGTTATAAAAATGGAGGAGGAATAGACAGGCAAGGGCTAAAACGCTTCAATCAGACCACATGGTGAGGCCAAGTGAATCCTGGATTTGAGACGTAGTTTCTAGTTCACCCTGTGACCTTGTGTAAGCGAAATGACCTCTCTTCTGAGGCGGGTTTTACATTGGGAAAAAAAAAATATCATGGTGGCATTTATGTTGCTTACCACTGCAAAATATTGTGAAGAGTAATTCAGTTATTCAATAAACATTTAAAATTTTCTATCATCTGTCAGACACTGAGTTAGGACCAAAACGAGATAATAAATATCCAACAGCAAGCTCAGATACAACTTAAAATGTTATTGTTGCCCTACAAGCTGTCTAACTCTTTAAAGGGATATCAGTTTTGCATAAAGAATACATTGAAAAAGACATCAATTTGATATTTTCTTTTGTGTTTTACACTCTAAGAAATTTCCATTATTGCCTCACAGCTGTCTAGCCTGTAAAAATTAGCAGAACTGCATAAAAATTTATGCTTTTCCTTCCTACCAGATGTGAAAGCTCTTATATTAAGTTATCATTTCCAAGAGTGCTGATGTGGATGCTGTGTAGCAACTATCATTATTACTAATACTTCCGATTAGTCTCTTTATGGATTACTCATAAAAAGAGAATATAGAACTAACAGTCAATGAGCACCTACTGTTGACTGTGCTCCGTGACAGCTACGTCACTTACAAAGTCTAATTTAATCCTAACAAATGATTGGCAAGATGGGTATTATTCTCCCCATTTTACAGTTCTAGGAACCAAGTCTTAGTGAGACAAAGGTGACTTAGGAGAGATATGTGAAGTTCTAAGATGGACTCAAGTGTCTCTCTCGAATCCCATGCATTTACTGACCCATAGAAAGAATACTATAGCTAGAATAGTTGATATTTACAGATAGAGACACTGAAGGCCAGAGAAGTTAGATTCTCCATGTTAGTAATAGAGCAAGTTAGTAATAGAGTCATATCTAGGACGCATGTCTTCTGTCCTCCTGTTTAATGTGTTTTTTTAAAAAAATTTCAGTAAGTTCACTAAAGATGATTAAATAATTAATTAAATAAGAGGTTAAGCAGTATTATTCTTAAAATGTATAATTTATTAAGAATTGTTCTCCACAACTAAATTTAAAAGGAAATCACTGTAATATACGAACACAAGTTGGACACTATTTTCCTCATTTTTATTTGATATATTGGTTTGGTTAGAAGTTTCCTGGCTTTTTAAAAGTTTTATCTGTGAGACCCTATAGCTCAGGGGTTAGAGCACTGGTCTTGTAAAAGTTTTATCAACTTGTTTCTTGTTGATTGGTTTTTCAAATAAAATAGAACATGTTATTTTAAATGGCAATTAAAAACATACCACACAATACTATAAACCAACTAGATAGAACAAACCAACTAGATAGAACACTGCATCCAACAGCAGCAGAATATATATTCAAGTGAACGCAGAACATTCTTCAGAAAAAACCCTAAACTAGGCCATAAAATAACCATCAGTAAACATAAAAGGACTGAAATCCTGCAAAGCATGTTCACCAACCATAATTGAACGAAATTATAAGCAATAACAGAAGATTAAGAAAATTCATAAATATGTGGAAACAAAGCCATATGCTCCTAAGTGACCGATAGGTCAGAGAACAACTCACAAAGGAAATTAGAAAATGCTTTTAGATGAATGAAAATGGAAGCATAACACAAAAAAACTTACGGGATGCAACAAGACCAGTCCTTAGAGAGAAATTTATGGTTGTAAAGGCCTGTGGGTATTGAAAAAGTTCTCAAATCAATAACCCAATTTCTATCTTAAGAAAGTTAAAAAAAAAACCCACAAACTAAACTCAAAGCAGGCAAAAGTAAGGAAATAATAACCACTAGTGCATACGTTAATGAAACAGAAAACAAAAAAACAACACAGAAAAATCAGCAAATCCTAAAGTCGGTTCTTTAAAAAGATCCAGAAAATTAGAACTGCCTGGTGTGGCTCAGTGGATCGAGTGCCAGTATGGGAACTGAAAGGTTGCTGGTTCAATTCCCAGTCAGGGCATATGCTGGTTGCCTGCTGGGTCCCCAGTTGGGGGTGTGTAAGAGGCAACCAACCTCTTGAACATTAGTTTTTCTCTCCCTCTCTTTCTCCTGCTCTCTAAAAATAAATAAATGGAATCTTTAAAAAAATAAAAAGATCAATAAAATTAGCAATCATTTAGATAGGCTAAATAAGAAAAAAAATAAAACTCAAATTACTAATATCTGAAATGAACGATGGGACATTACTACCAACCTTACAGAAAGAACAAAGATTTTAAGAGAATACTATGAAAATCTATGCCAACAAGTAGATAATCTAGATGAAATGAAAAAAAATTCCAGATAGGCACAAACTGCCAAAACAGATTAAAGGAGAAATAAAATGTCTGAATAGATCGATAACACTTGAAGTAATTAAATTAGAAATCAAAAAACTTTTCACAAAGTAAAGCCAATTACTAGATGGTTTCCCTGGTGAATTCTACCAAATATTAAAGAAAAACACCAGTGCTTCACAAAGTCTTCCAAAAAATTATAAAGGAGGGACCATTACTATACTACTACCCAAACTACACAAAGGCATCACAAGAAAAGAAAGCTTCAGACCAATATCCTTTATCAATATAGATGCAAAATCCCTCAACGACATACCAGCAAACTTAATCCAGCAACACATAAAAAGAATTACATGCCATAACCAATTAGGATTTATTCCAAGAAGGCAGAGTGTTTCCAACATCCGCAAATCAATCAACACGATGCACCACATTAATAAAGCGCAAAAACTATATAATTATCTCAATAGATAAAGTATCTGACAAAATCCAACACCGCTGCATGATAAAACATTCAACAAACTTAAAAATACAAGGGAAGCTTTTCAACTTGATAAAAAAGCATCTATGAAAAATCCACAGTTCATATCGTACTTAATAATGGAAGACTAAATATTTTCTCTACGATTAGGCGGAAGACAAGGATGTTGACTCTCATCACTTCTATTCATCATTGTAGTGGAGATTCTAGGCAGGAAAGTGCTGTGCAACATTTGTGTGAGCTCAGACTCATCTCACGCATGCCATGTCCCAGCTCAAGCACACACGATGTCTTCTCATTTTCTGTTCCAGGGATTTTGCTAAAACCTCAGGGTTCACTAAAGCCAGTGCTCAGGAAGTTTAAGGAAGTTAATACCAATGTGAGAGCTGGTGGGTGAATGATCAAGGCCATAGCGTATGTTAATGGCTTCAGATGTGAGAGGCGGATTCATAAATCATAGAAAGAGATTGAAATTGTATTATAATATGCAATGTGGGTTCACTGAAGAGTTTCAGACAGAAAAAGTATGTGTGTGTGCGCACGCGCACGTGAGAGAGCGCAAGCGGGGCGGGGGGCGGTATTGTAGCGGCATTAAAATGTTACGGGAAGGAATTGTGGGAAAGTGGAAAGAGAGTGTTCTAGGTTTGAAATTTTCAGTGACCCAATTCTGCCATTCACTTATTGTGTGACCAGAATATTTCAGTTTTAGACGTTCTTTTTTTTACTTTATTTAATTTTTTCTTTTTTTAAATTTTTTTCATCATTTACCCCCCCCATACCCTTTGCAATTGACTGAAAGGAAATTCAATACCTAACATGAACACCATATTTGGAGACCAAAACTTAAGTTTTAATGAAGTCCAAACTGTGAAATCTCAAGTCCCTTAATCTTCCCAAATCTGCTTCCCCATTTATAAAATGAGGACAGTTAGATCTCCCTTATGAGGCTTTTGACAATATAAAATTAAAGCCAAAGGAAATAAGAATGTTTTGGAATCTATAAAGTACCATCCAAATTAATTAGAAGGTAAGAAAAGATAACACTCTTAATCGGCAGGTGATAGTGAAGAAATTGCTTTAATGCATCCTATTTCAGATACGATGGTGCCAAGTTTGTTGTATTAAGTCATTTTATACTTTGAGATGTTCCCACACTTCACTAGTGTTAATACTATAAACTTCTCCACAAAAAAAAAACAAATTTCTACTTCCTGAAACATCTGTGGAACACAGAATAGCTTCCTTTCCTCCCGGCCACTAGCCGGCCAATGTGGGTGGACTTTGAGTGCCTGCAATTGCCTAAACCTGGAGGAAACAAGCCCAACACTAGTTGGTCATTATTTCCTCTATGAATAATTTCTTCAAAGGTAAATAAAATAGGGAAATATTGTGACTCATTCTCTAATACGGCGGTCCCCAAACTTTTTGGCACCAAGGACCGTTTTCATGGAAGACAATTTTTCCATGGACGGGGGGTCGGGCGGGGGGATGGTTTCAGGATTATTCAAGCGCATTACATGCAAGCTCAACTCCTGCTACGTAGCCCGGTTCCTAACAGGCCTGGACTGGTACTGGTCCGGGACCCAGATGTTGGGGTCCCCTGCTCTAATATACTAAAAATTGCCAACAACTAGGGGAGCCACTTATCAGTGACTCAGCAGGCATACTGGCAAGAGATTTGATAAACGAATTTAGAAATGTTACCCAGCAATGTCTAATCATAACTTAATTATTAACAATAGCCATCTTGCTATTTTATGGGAAGAGCGCGTAAGACATCTCACTAATAGAGAACATTTGTTGATAATAACTCAACTGCTTTTAAAAATGATTTTGTCACTTCTTAATTCTAAAACTGGATGGTTCCTATGAAGTTTTAAATAAAGAAGGAACAAAATTCTAGGTGCCACTAAGCAGGAAGTTGGTTGAGGGGAAGGATTCAAGAATGGCTCTTGGATTTGGAATAAAGCCTCAGCAGGACTATTGCAGGCCCAAAAAGCACTCTCTTGACAATCCGCTCCTTTTATCTCAGCCATGCATTGGGTTTCTTTGTGTACTTCTTCAAATACCTTTTCACCCCTGGCAGATAATTCTAATTTCCTAGGTAGACTTTTCATCTGAGGAACTATGGAAGAAATGGATACTACCACTGCGAATAAGCCAGGGAAAGAAAGACCTTTAAAAATCTACCTTTCCCATTCTTACACTTACCTACCATAATCTCAACCTGGCTGTAGCACTAAAAACAGAAGTAGGAAAATGGTTTCTATCATGTGCTATTGACTCAAAGGGGGAAAAAAATCAAACGAGAGTCAACACACAAATCAAAACCATCTTCCCTATTTCGAGTTTTTTGAAGAATAGTGAACAGAGGTTCAGTTCCTCCACATTTTATGTTTAGAAAGCAAAAGGGAATTTTCCTAAAATAAGTATAAAATGAATAATATACTTTGACTGAAAGAGGGAGATAATCGGGAGAGAGAAACCCCAGGATTAGGGGTTATGAAACATAAAAATTGGGATGATAAACAAAGGACAGATACAAGCATTGCCCTCTCCCACCCTGGAACAGATTCCCGCACCCCTAAGTTCTGTCCCTCAGCTGCAAACCTCCCCACTCCCACCTGCCCCATCCCGGGTTCCTAGAAATTGTTACCGCTCCCCGCCCCCTTCCAGCCTTATATAATGTGTGCTTCCCTGTTCTTCATATTTGGGCTGTCCTTCCAAAAGATGCCATCTCTCCCTGTAATAACCTCTTTTTCGGGGGTGGGGGACAGCTAGTTGTGCTGTTTTTGTTTGGTGATTTTCAAGTCCCTGGTATTTTTTTTTTTATCTCCAGTCATGATTATTTACATAGTTTGCAGGCTTTCTCTGAGTTATTGACTTTTTAAATTCTACCTCCCAGTTTTTTCCTACCCAATACCTGCGCTTGTTTGTTGATTTATCTATGGTAGCTAGGCTCACAGGTGTGAGGGGATATCTCATTGTGATTTTAATTTGCATTTCTCTGACGCTCAGCGACATCAAGCATCTTTTCACATGTCCATTGGCCATCTGTTGTCCTCTTTGAAGAAGTGTCAATTTAGGTCCTCAGCCCACTTGTTACTTGGGTTGTACTTTTTTTTTGAGGCATTGAGTAGTCTCGGTTCTTTATAAATTTTAGATACTAACCCCTTATCAGATGTATCGTTGGTGAATATCTTCTTCCGTTCAGTAGGTCATCTTTTCTTTTTGTTGATGGTTTTCTTTACTGAGCAAAAACCTGTTAGTTTCATTGACTCCCATTTGTTTATTTTTTCTTTTTTTCCCCTTGCCCAAGAAGATAGACCACAAAAAATTATTGCTAAGAGAAATGTCCAAGATTTTACTATGTTTTCTTCTTGCAGTTTTATGGCTTCAAGTTTTACAGTTAAGTCTTTAATTTATTCTGAGTTTATTCTTGTGTATGGTGTAAGATGATGATCTAGTGTAATTTTTTGCATGGTATCTGTCCAATATCCCCAACACCATTTATTGAATAAACTGTCTTTACCCCATTGTATGCTATTGCTTCCTTTGTCATAGATTAAGTGACCATATAGGTGTGAGTTTGTTTCTGGGCTATTTTGTTTCTTTGCCCTACGTATCTGTTTTTATGCCAGTACAATACCATTTTGATTAATGTAGCTGTGTAGTATTGTATAATACCAGGCAGCATGGTACCTCCAAATTTATATTCTTTTTCAAGATCGCTGTGGCTATCTGGACTTTTCCATGGTTCCATACAAATTTTTGAATTATTTGTTCCAGTTCTGTGAGAAATACCACTAGTATTTTGATAGAAATTGCATTGAATATATAGATTGCTTTCGGTAGTATGGACATTGTAACAATATTAATTCTTCCTACCCATGAACACGGCATATGCTTCCATTTCTTTGCATCTTCTTCAATCTTTCTTCAATATCTTATAATTTTCTGAGTACAGGTCTCCTTCCTCCTTTGTCAGATTTGTTCCTTGGTATTTTTTGATGCAATTGAAAATAAGATTGTTTTCATATTTTCCCTTTCTTTTTGTTGAAGATTTTATTTATTTATTTTTAGAGAGGGAAAGGGAGGGTGAAAGAGAGGGAGAGAAACATTCATGTGTGGTTGCCTCTTATGTGCCCCCCTGCTGGGGCCCCGGCCTACAACCCAGGCATATGCCCTGACCGGGAATTGAACCAGCTACCCTTTGGTTCGCAGGTCAGCACTCAACCCACAGAGCCACACCAGCCAGGGCTTCATACTTTCCTTTTGTGACAGTTCATTATTGGTGTGTAAAAGTACAACTGATTCCTGAATATTTATTTTGTACCCTGTGCTTTACTAAATTGACTTGTCAGTTCTAGTGGGGGTTTTTTGGTGGAATCTTCAGGGTTCTCTATGTGCAGTATTATGTAATCTGTAAATAATGGCAGTTTTACTTCTTTCTTTTCAATTTAGATACCATTTATTTCTTCTTTTTTATTATATAATTTTTATTTTCATAATCAGCATGATATTCTATAATAATTCTTTAATTATTATAGGTTTGTGCATGTGGAGGGCACAGGCTTTACTCTTAAAAGCCCAATTGAGCTGAGAGTTAGTCCAACCTTTAGGTCTAGTGGCCTGTCATGGCCAGGACTGGCAGATCTGTCTGAATCTTTTTTAGACTAATTGATACACTTAAAGACATTTCCCAACCCCTTGTCTGCCATGGCCAGGACTTCCAGTACTATGTTGAATGAAAGTGGTAAAAGTGGACATCCTGTCTTATTACTGATCTTAAGGGGAACACTTTCAGTTTTTCCCTGTTGAGTATGATGCTAGGTGTGGGTTTCCATATATGGCCTTTATTATGTTGAAGCATGTTCCATCTATTTCCACTTTGCTGAGCTTTTTTTTTTTTTTATCATAAATGGGGCCTGGATTTTGTGAAGTACTTATTCAGCATCTTTGATATGATCAAATAGTTTTCATTCTTCATATTGTTTAGGTGGTGTATCACGTTTATTGATTTGTGGATATTGTACTAACCTTGAATCTCTGGAATAAATCCTACCTTATCGTGGTGTATGATATTTTTAATGCATTGCTGTATTTGGTTTGCTAATATTTGGTTGAGGATTTTCCATCTATGTTCATCAGAGATATTGGCATACAGTGTTATTTCTTTGTATTTTCTTTATGTGGTTTTGGAATCAAGATAATTCTGGCCTTGTAAAATGAGCTTAGATGTCTTCCCTCTTGATGAATTTTTTGGATTAGTTTGAGGAAGACATATGTTAGTTCTTCTTGGACCATTTGCTAAAATTCACCCATGAAGCCATTCAGTTTTGTTTGCAATGAACTTTTAGTTTGGGGGGGCGGGGTTCATGTCTGGGAAGCTATTTATTTCTCCTTCTATTTTAAATGATAGCCTTGCTGGTTAGAGCAGTCTTGGTTGTATGTCTTTGCTTTTCATTACTTTCAGTATTTCATTCCAATTCCTTGTGGCCTGAAAAGTCCCTGTTGATAAATCCACTAGCAGTCTTATGAGGGCTCCCTTGCAGGTAATGGACTGTCTTTCTCTCTTGGCTGCTTTTAAGATTCTCTGTCTTTAACCTTTGGCATTTTCATTATGATGCGCCTTGGTGTGGGCCTCTTTGGATTCATCTTCTTTGGGATTCTCTGCAATTTCTGGACTTGTGTCTCCTTTTCCTTCATCAGATTAGGGAAATTCTCAGTCATTATTTCTTCAAATAGATTCTCATTACCTTGCTCTTTCTCTTCCCCTTCTGGTACCCCTATGATATGGATGTTGTTACACTTCATGTTGTCCCAAAGGCCCCTTAAACTATCCTCACTTTATAAAATTCTTTGTTCCTTTTGCTACTCTAATTGGGTGCTTTTTTGCTATTTTGTCTTCCAAATTGCTGATTTCATCCTTTGCTTCATCTAACCTGAAATTGATTCCTTTTAATGTATTTTTATTTTAATTTTGTAAATCCTCACAATAGGATATGGTTTCTTATTGATATTTAGAGAGAAAGGAAAGGAGAGACAGAGAGAGAAGAGAGGGAAGGAGAGAGAGAGAAAAGGAGAGAGAAACAGTGATCAGTTGTCTCCTCTACACACCCTGATCGGAGGTCAAGCTCAAAACCTACAATATGCCCTGACTGGGAATCAAACTCATAACCTTTTGGTTTATGGGACAACACTCCAACCCACTGACCTACCTGGCCAGAACCTAATGTATTTTCTATTTCAGATATTGTATTCTTTATTTCTGCTGATTCTTTTTTATGGTTTCTACATCTTTTTTTTATGTTTACTATTTCTTTATTGAAGTTCTCACTGAGTTCATCCATTTTTTCCCTAAGTTCCTTGAGCATTTTTTTTTAAATTTTATTTATTTGTTTTTAGAGAGAGGGGAAGAGAGGGAGAAAGAGGGGAAGAAAGGGAGAAAGAGAGGAAGAGAAACATCCATGTGTGGTTGCCTCTCATGCACCCTCTACTGGGGACCTGGCCTGCAATCCAGGCCTGTGCCCTGACTGGGAATTGAACCAGCAGCCCTTTGGTTTGTAGGCCAGTGCTCAATCCACTCAGCTACACTAGCCAGGGAGCATTCTTATACCAATTGTTTTTAACTCTGTATTTAGTAGATTGCTTATCCTCATTTCATTGATTTATTTTTTTAGAGATTCCTCCTTTGTTTGTTTGTTTTTAATTTAGAACATGTTTCTTTGTTTCCTATTTTGGCTGTATCTCAGTGTTTGTTCCTATGTATTCAGTATATCTGCTATGCCTCCTAGTCTTGGTAGGGTGGTCTTACGGAATAAGTCCTGTGGGGCTGAGTAGTTCATTCTCCATGGTCACCTGAGCTGGGTGCTTCAGGAATGTCTCTTGTGTGGGTTACGTGAGCCATCGTGTTACAATAGCCGAGATACGGAAGCAACACACATGCCCATCAACAAACAAAGATATTTTAAAAAGCTGTGGTACCTATATACAATGGAATATTACTCAGCCATAAAAGAGAATAAAATCTTACCATTTGTGACAGCATAGATGTACCTAGAGGATGTTATGCTCAGTAATTGAATCTTGTTGCTGTTGACCAGACTGTGTGTGGGGCTGACCCTCATGCTGTGAGGATTGGCCATGATGACAGGACATGAAATGCTTTGCAGGGGTTGACCCCACAAGGTGGAATACACTCTGGCAGGTTCAGGTGCCTGCTGAGACCTCCCTTTGTGTGTGCCATGTGTGGAGCTACTTGGGTCATGTTCTGACATGGTCTGAAGCCAACCACATGGTTCGTTGGTTCTGGGCCCTCTTAAGAGGTACCCCAGCGCAGCCAATGTCAGACACTTCCTGTTTGGGGCACCAGGCTGGGCTGATATTGCATGTTTTACAAATTTATGGAAAGACTCTCCATCAATAAAAAGATTATGACTTTCTGAAGGCTCAGATGATAGATAGCATTTTTTAGCAATAAAGCATTTTGTATTTAAGGTATGTGCAGTATTTTTTTAGATATAATGCTTTCGCACACTTTATTAAAGTGTAAACATAACTTTTATATGTGCTAGGAAACTAAAAAAAAAAATTTGTGTGATGAGCTTTATTAATACTCACTTTTTTGTAGAGGTCTGGAACCAAACCAGCAATATCTCTGAGGTATGCCTGCATATGAAAAGTCACAGGACCTAGAATAGCTAAAACAAAAATTTTTTTATTAATAATCTCTCTCTTTTTAAAAGATCTTATTTATTTATTTAAACAGAGGGGAAGGTAGGGAGAAAAGGAGAGAGAAAAACATCCATGTGTGGTTGCCTCTTGCGCCCCCTACTGGCGACCTGGCCCACAACCCAGGCCTGTGCCCTGACTGGGAATCAAACCAGTGATATATTGGTTCTCAGGTTGGCATTCAATCCACTGAGCCACACCAGCCAGGGCTAGTGAAAACAGAATTGACGGAAAAGAACAATGTCGGGAAAAAAACAGTCTCTGCTATTATGTTATCATATATCTACAGTAATCAAGATAGTATTATATGGGTGGGGGGTTAGATACAAAGATCAATGGAACAGAATAGAGGTCCCAGAAAGAGATCCATACAAATATTCCCAACTGATTTTTAACAAATGTGGAAAACCAATTTAGTTTGCGATAGAGCAAGCGGACATACATAGGGGAAACCATACCTTATAGAAAAAAACAATTCAGAATGAATCATAGATTTAAATGTAACACATAAAACTATAAAACTTTTAGGAAAAGATTATAAGAGAAAATGTCCAGGGTCTAGGGCCAGGCAAAGAATTTTTAGAGTTGTCAACAAAGGACCAATATATATAAGGGAATATTGATAAATTAGATTTCATCAAAATTAAAGGCTTTTGCTCTGTGAAATCCCATGGGAAGGGGATGGAAAAACAATTTAAAACTTGGAGGAAATATTTGCAAAAACATATCTGATAGTATCTAGTATCTAACCCTGGCTGATACTAGATACTAGATACGTGGCTCAGTGGATTGAGTGTCAATCTATGAACTGAAAGGTCACTGGTTTGACTCCCAGTCAGGGCACATGCCTGGGTTGCAGGTCAGGTCCCCAGTTGGGGGAAAGCGAGAGGCAGGCAGTCAATGTTTCTGTCACACATTGATGTTTCTTTCCCTCTCTTTTTCCCTTCTTCCCCTCTCTCTAAAAAAATAAATAAAATCCTTAAAAAATAAGTATCTAAAATATATAAAGAACTTTCAATACTCAATAGTAAAATATCAAACAATACGATTAGAAAACGGGCAAAAGACAGAAACACTCATTTCACTAAAGAGGATGAATGCATAGCAGGTAAACACATGGAAGTTTGTTCAATATCAAATGCTGGTGAGGGTACAGCTAAACTGGATCATTCTCATATTGATGGTGGAAACGTAAACTGATACGACCATCCTGGAAAACAGTTTGCCAGATAATTACAAAATTAAACAAGCACTTACACAAGTCAAAGGGCACTTATTCTAGAGGAATAAAAGTTTGTCTTCATAAAAAGCTTTATCTGTAAGAGCTATAAGATGGAAACAGACCGCATGCCCTTCAATGGGTGAAGTATACCATGCAGTACCACTCAGCAATAAAAAGGAATGAACTATTGAAACATGAAACAACTTGGATGAATCTATAGGCAATTATGGTAAGTTTAAAAGTGGCTATCCCAAAAGGCCACTGATTTTATAATTCCATTCATATAACATTCTTGAAATAAATTATAGAGATGGATAAGTGATTAGTGGCTACAGGGGAGGTGGGTGGGTGGGTGGGTGGGAGTTAACGGAGTGTCTATAAAAGGGCAGCACAAGGTCTCTTTGTAGTATGGAATTGTTCGGTGTCCTGACTATGATGACGGATATACAAACCTACATACGTCCTAAAATTGTATAGCATTAAATACACACAAAAGTACAATTTAAACCACAAATCTCTTTAAAAGTTGGTGAATTGGATCTGTGTCAATATGCTGATTGATCGATTGTACTATAGTTTTGCAAAATATTACCATTGAGGGTAAGTGGGTAAAGGGTACACCACATCTCTCTACATTTATTCTTACAGGTGCATGTAAATCTATAATTATCAAATTTTTTTCAATTTTTATTTTTAGTACATGACATTTACTCAAGAAACATTCTAAAAATGTATACTTTTAAAAACCAATTATAATAAAACATTTAAAAAAACCCAAAGAGAATATTTGGCATTTGCAATTCAAAATTAAATTAGCAAAATATTAAATATTTATGAAACTATACTTTAAAAATATTATAAAGTTATATGCAATTTGTAGGAGTGACATAAAGTAACATAATAAAAAATTTAATTAAAAATGGCTTATGTAGTCACATTACATTTTTTTCTTTTTGATAGCACTGCTCTAGAATATTCTCTTTCAATTTTCTAAATACTGGGTAGCTTCTGAAATGGAAATAAATACAAATGTTAAAACTTAGGCATTAACTAAAATTCACTGTGATCACGTTGCACTTAAAGGTCATTTGCCTTAATACATTTAGATTTGAAAACACCCACATGGTCCACCTCCCTCGTTTACATTATCTGCTTAAGAGCTATAGCCAGGATTGACATTCAAAAATATTTCATAATTAGTGTGTCATAAACAGTAGCCAATGAGGATGGATTTTTGCTTAATACAACCAGTACAACCATATTGCTCTAATCAGCTGAACATCAGACCTGCTTAGAGACGTGTGCTTTTAACTCCTGCTCAGCACAGGCGCACCTCGTTTTACTGTGCTTCACTTTATTGTGCTTCACAGATATTGTGGTTTTTTACAAATTGTAGGTAAGACCCACTACCAGCAAAAAGATTACGACTTGCTGAGGGCTCAGATGATAGAAATTTTAGCAATAAAGTCTTATTTGACTAAGGTATATATATTGTTTTTTTAGATGTAATGCTGTTGCACACTCAATAGACTACAGTATAGTGTAAATATAACTTTCATATGCATTGTGAAACCAAAAAATTTGCTAAACTAGCCTTATTGTGATATTCATTTTATTGCAGTGATCTGGAACCAAATCTGCAATATATTTGAGCTATGCCTGTACTACGCTATTTCCTACATAATATGCTTTGGGATACCAAAGACCAAAAGACCTGCCTTCTTCACAACCACCAAGCAATTCTGAAAAGATCAGTAAATGCATATTGAGCACTGTTTCAGAAGTAGAGATCATACCGGATTGAAACTTGTGGGCGTGGATTCTCAGTGTTCGACCAGGTCAAGTCCGACCTTCCTCCAACTTTTGCCCCACCCTGTATGTGCCTTTTAACACATGAAACATGCAAAAATGACTAATCCTATGGCTTTGGAAAATGCTTTCCCCTTTTGGACTTCAGTTTCCCTGTATACAAAATAAGGTGTTTCAATTAGGCAATTCCTCATGTTCCACATGACTCTGAGATGTCAAGTTCCTATGAAAAAGAAACCATTGGCATCATAGGGATTGAACAGTTTCGGAGCACAAATCCTAAGTAGCCAGGCCACTCAAAGAGTTCCTGGGTCTGTGGGCTATTGTTGCATCCCCCCGGCTCCCCGCTCCCGTACAGTCACTCTGTAACACAGAATTCCCTACAATAAGACACTAGGCAAAGTCCCAACTGGCCTAATGGGAGTTGTTACTTAAGGATTAAGCTGGAATCTCAGCCGTTGCTCTTCTGAAAGTTGAAAAGATTGCATTGTTAAACTATGTCTAGGGAAGAAAAAAGAAGCTATTCATGGTCTCTGAACACATGCTTATGTTTCAGTTCCAACTGCTTATACATTTGCATCTGTTTTCATTCTTGGAAATGTGATTGCCTTTTTTAGGATTATGGCAACAGACAAATATTGTACTGTGAGAATCTTTCCATTGCTGTTCTGAATAGTGTACTCCGGAAACATCCCTGGAACATTTGGAATGATTGATGATTTTGTGATTATATTTCATAGGAATGGGCAATGTAACTGAACAGGTGCAGAGGAGTAGAAAAAGTGCTGTATGAATCTAGAGGATTTACTTCCCCAAACTGCTTCTGCCTGTGCCGGAATAAGTGATTTCACTCTCCTGACCCATTTCCAAGTCTGTAAAATAAAGGAGTTACACAAACCCAGGAGAGCTGACCTTGCTCTAAAAACCGAAGTGAGCGGTATGGCACCCTCAAAAGTGAAGGGAAATGAAAAGAAATAATTCTTATGACAATAGAGAGAAAAACAGCACAGAGGAATGTAAAATAAAAGCTACTCTCTCTTTTCTAGCTCCCCAGAAGTAATCGATGCTAACAGCTCCTGGTATTTACTTTTTGATATTTTCCATGCATATATAAACATACATATATAATTTTTTACTTTAGAGGATAAATACATAAAAGCATATATAAAAATGGATTTTGAAATTAACAGTCACATTTTTCTAGAGCATTATGGATTTTTCTACTTATTAATTCTTATAAAGGATAAATCCCTAGAAGTGGAAATAAATTTATTATCTGATATTTTAAACTTTTAGTGCCTTTTTCAATCTCTTTTAATAATGCTCTCTGTTTTTTAGTATATGTCCTTCACATTCTTTGTTGAGTTTTTTCCTAGGTATTTTTATTCTTTATATTCCATTGCATGGATAGAACGTATTTTGTATATTATCAGTTGGTGGACAAGTAGGTAATTTCTGCCTGTGGCTATTAAGAATATTGCTGCTTATAGTCAATAATACTGTAATAACTATTTATGATGTCATATGGATGACAGATTTGTCACGGTGTTCACTTCCTAAGTTACATAAATGTCTAATCACTGGGTTGTACACCTGAAAGTAATACAATATTGTATGCCATCTGTAATTGAGAAATTAAAAATATTTTTAAATTAAGTAATTAAAATGAAATTAAAAATCATCAATAAAGTGGTACTTTTTCATCATGAGAAAGAAGAACGCTGCTACGAGCATTCACATACAGCTTTTCCTGTGAACATATTTTCAATTCTCTTGGATACATATCTGGGAATAGAATTGCTGAGCCATATGGTGATTTTACGTGTAACATTTTCAGCAACAGAACAACTGTTTTTCAAAGTGGCCACACAATTTTACATTTTACCCAGCAATGTATGAGAAAGAGTTCCAATATCTCCACATCCCCCACTAACACTTGAAAATGGCCATCTTTTATTTGGGTGGCATGGGTTAACAAAATTATACAAGTTTCAGGTGCACAATTCTACAACACATCATCTGTATATTGTGTTGTGTGTTCACCACACCAAGTCAAGTCTCCGCCCACCACGTTTATCTCCGCTTTAACTTCCTACACTTCTCTCCCCGCCCCCCCCCCCCCGGCCCCTGGCAATCACCATACTGTTGTCTGTGTCCGTGAGTTCTTTCTCATATTTTTTCCTCTTTCACTGTGTGTCCACAGGCCCCAACCAGACCCACTCCTGACAGCTGACAGCCTGCTCTCTATGAGTCTGACTCTATTTGGCTTGTTAGGTTATTTTGTTCATTAGATTCCACATATGAGTGAAATCATATGGTATTTGTCTTTTCCTGACTGGCTTATTTCATTTAGCATAATATTCTCCAGGTCCATCCATGCCGTCGCAAAGGGGAAAATTTCCTTCTTCTTTTATGGCAAAATAGTATTCCATTGTGTAAATGTACCACAGCTGTTTTATCCACTCACCTACTGATGGACACTTAGGCTGTTTCCAGATCTTGGCAATTGTAAATAATGCTGCAATAAACATAGGGGTGCATATATTCTTTTGAACTAGTTTTCTGGTTTTCTTTGAATTGATCCCCAGGAGTGAAATCACTGGGTCGTAAGGCAGTTCCATTATTAATTTTTTGAGGCAATTCCACACTGCTTTCCACAGTGGCTGCACCAGTCTGCATTCCCACCAACAGGGCACTAGGGTTCGCTTTTCTCCACAGCCTCGCCAGCACTTGTTGCTTGTTGATTTATTGATGACAGCCATTCTGGCAGATGTGGGCTGTTATCTCATTGTGGTTTTAATTTGCATCTCTCTGTTGATTAGCTATGTTGAGCAGAATTCACCATGAAGTCAATTAGTTCTAGGCTTTTTTTGTAAAAAGTTTTTTTGATTACTAATTGAATCCTTTTACTTGCTATAAATATATACAGATTTTCTATTTCATCTTGATTAATATTCAGCAGTTTTGTGTCTTTCTAGTTTTTTTATTGAAGTTATATAATGTATTGAAGTATAATTTTCATAGCAATCCTTTACACTCCTTTGATTTACGTAAGGATAATGGTAATAGCCTCTCTTTTACCTGATTTTAATATCTTAAGTCTATTTTCTTTTTTTCTCTTTCAGCCTAAGTCATAGTTGGTCAATTTTGTTCATCTTTTCAGAGAATCGACATTGGTGTTTGTTGATTTTTTCATTGTTTTTTAATTCTCTATTTTATTATTTCTACTGTAATCTTTATTATTTTCTGCTGCTGCTTCTGTTGAATTCAGTTTCCTCTTTATTTTTCTAATTTCTTAAGTTGAAGAGTTAGGATATTGATTGGCAATTTTTTTAAAAATGTAGACATTTAGAGTTATAAATGTTCCTCTAAGAGTTGCTTTTGCTGCATCTCATAATTTCTTATATGTTGCTTATTTAATTTTATTCCTTTCAAAGTAGTTTGTAATTTCTTGTGATTTTTTCTTTGTACCATTGATTATTTAAAGATGTGTTGTTTAATTTCCACATATTTGTGAATTTCCCACATTTTCTCCTTCAAAATTTCAAAATTCATTCTATGCTTTAAGAAAACATAGTTTAAGCGATTCAAATATTTTAAATATTTTCAGACTTGTTTTACGGCCTAACATATTCTCCATCCTAGAGATTGTTCCATGTACTCCCGAAAATAATTTATATTCTGCTGTCGTTGGATAGAGTGCTCTATTATATCTGTTACTATTAGTTGATTTATAATGTTGTTCAAGTCTTTTATTTCCTTGTCAGGTTTATGCCTAAGTATTCTATCCATTAGGAAAAGTGGTGTATTGAAGTCTCCAACTATTATTGCTGAATTGTCTATTTTTTCTTTTAATTTTGTGGAAAAACACAACAAAGAACTGAGTTGGAAGAAAACAGATTTTTAGAACATTAAATTTGTTTCAATAAATATTTACAGATCAGGTGGTACATGGAAAGAACACTGCTGAGAGAAGATGACAAAAAATACTGCTGTCTGAAAGCAATCAGGTTACTGAGAAAAGTGAATGAAGGAGGGGGTCACGGAGCCCCTGTAAGAGAGACTATTGCGGGGGGAGTCGGTGAGTGGGAAAATGTACATTTAAATAAATGTCAAGGGGTGTGGCAAGAGGGATGAAGGAATAGTGGTCTTGATGGGAAAATATGAGGGGGAACAATTAGGTAAAAGGAGAAAAGTATGGGAGTATTATCACTAATAGCTTCTGGCAATCACCCTCAGAAGAACCCTATAACAAAACAAAACTGTATGCCAAGCTTCTTCCAATGCCAAACACTAAGAAAGAGTGACATTTTAATGAATAAAAGTATAATCTAGAAATGCAAAATTTTAATTCATATTACGAAGTTAATCGAAGTGATCACAAGTTAAGGTGGTGGTGTAATTCGATGTGTCAAATTTGATACTTAAAACCTGTATTTGAGGATTTTGTTTAATAACCAAAATGTATACATTTTAAAACTGCCAATAAAACATTTTCAGATTCTCTAAATGATTTTTAGGAAACCAAATAACCCACAGAACATGACTAAACAATCGGCTTTACATGTACCTTTTTCTGGAGTAATCTGCCATTTAATAGGGAAGTTTAAGAATTGAATAAATGGTTAATGAAGAAATTTCAGACAGTAGGCCCTGAGGGTAGTAGATGCGGCAGATGACTCGAAAATAGATCATATTAAATATTATAATTTTATACTTAAAATGAAAAGAATACTATTGCTTTGTAATATAGAATACAAAAATAAGGCCTGGCAAAATCTTCTTGGCTAGTGAGGAATGTGAAAAGATATAACGTAATTCTTAATTGAGAGCAATGTCCCCCTTGACAAAAGCCGTATCAAAATTTTGATGGGACATGAAATTTTTATCTTTCTCAACTAGAGGCATGGGATTTTAAAGAATGAAAACACTATTCTACGGCATAAAAGTTCTAAGTAATAGCAAACAGTTAGATGACATAAAGACTTCAGGTCTATTTTGTCTCATATGGACTTTCGTTTTACCTAAGTGCAGAGGTGTAGATGGAGCTTGGCAGTTATTCTACCACTAAAGCTGAGGTTCTTAATCTGAGTCATAGTTTCAGGGCTTATACAAAGGTCATGAAGCCCTTCAAAACACATGCACAATTTCACATATGTTCATGGACACTTTTCTGAAAGAAAAGACCACAGCTTTCCTCAAATTCACAAAAGAGTTTGTACCCATCCCCTCAGAAAAATAAAAGCTAAGAACCAGAGAACTGAAGGATCCCATGGACGTCACATGGATTTTCAGAGTGTGTGGTTTGCAAAAACAAAAGTGGAAGGTGACTTGGGAGAGGGGGAAATTTTCTTAATGAAAAAGTATTAAATGATAAGTTTTCAAGAGTCCTTTGGCCTTCATGATTAGAAAATGTTGCCATCTAAGTTAACATGACTTGTCTGTGTGCTCCTGAGAAAAGGGTTTATCTGGAAGGTATCTGTGGGCAAAAGAGTCTTCAGGAAACAAGATTTTGTGCCGGAAGTGAGGGCTCAGATAAGATAGACCTGGTGCTCCAAGAGCCCCATAAGGAAATTTTTTCAAAGAAAAAAATAAAAAAAGAAACATTTTGCCACATGGGTTTCTGTAAATGAACAAATTTTTAAAATCAATTTTGACCCAACATTTAATTACTGATGTGCAGTATAATACCACCATCTTGTGGAATATAGTAGAAATTCATGTGTGTGTTTAGGTGGCTGCTCAGAAAGGCAATGATTCTGAGCATGCTCTGTGAAACCCTGCAGGTCCCTAGGCATGTTTAGGAAATCAGTAAGGTCACAGTTATTTTCATAATAATACTAAGATGTCATTTGCCTTCTTCATTGTGTTGGCATTTGCACTGATGGTACAAAAGTAATGGTGGGCAAAACTATAGACACATGAGCATAAATCATGGCAATGATCCTAAATTAAATGGTTAGTCATTGTGTTCTTCACTGTGCATTTGCAAGAAACAAAAGGCTAGTTTTACTCAGGAGTATCCCTATGAAGTAGCAAAAATAATTTAATTTGGGGGATAAAACCATAAGACTCACTGTCCATGAATTTGCTTAATTATTAATTTTGCTTGCAAGAAAACCCTCAGACAACTAAGGAGGAAATAAGAGAAGAAATATTGAAACTAATAACAACTGAAAATTTCCCCCAGTTATTATCAGACACCAAAAACCAGTTCCAGGACACTCAGAAAACACCAACTAGAATAAACATCAAACAAAATACATCTAGGCGGCATGCCATAGTCAAACTGAAAAAAAAAAATCGAAGATAAAAAAACTGAAATGAGCCAGAAGAAAAATTGACTTGCCTATACAGGAGCAAAGATAAGAATTAGATATGGCTTTTCCACAGAAATAATGCAAACAAGAAGAGAGTGTAGGGAAATATTTAAAATGTTGAGACAAAACACGCCCTAGATATCTATTCCCTGTGAAATTGTCATTGAAAAGTGAAGAAGAAAAAAAATTACGCCAGACAAAAAAGAAAAAAGAAAAAAAAGAAAGTTGAAGGAATTTATTGTCAGTAGACCTGCCTTGCAAGAAACGTTAAAGGATGTTCTTCAGAGAGAATTATACACCACAACCAAGTGGGGTTTAAGACAAGTAGGTAACACTGGATCAACATTTGACAATCAATGTAATCATCACATTAACAAGCTAAAGAGAAAAAAAAATCATATGATAATATCAAGTGATGCAAAGAAAGTACTTTACAAAATTCAACACTTCCTCATAATTGAAACCCTCAAAACTTTCTACACTTGGTAAAAATGTCTACAGGAAACAGCTCTTATAATTAATGGTAAGAAACTAGAAACTTTCATGATTGTCAGGAACAAGGCAAGAATGTCCCTTTGAACTATGCCTTTTCAACATCATAGTGCAACTCCTAGCTATGCAATAAGACAAGAAATGGAAATAAAAATATATAAAATGAAAAAGAAGTAAAACTCTTCTTCACATTTGAAATGACTACCTATGTATAAGATTTTAAAGACTCAACAAAAAACTCTTGGATCTAATAAAGCAAGTACACCAGGGTTGCAATATACAAGTTTAATATACAAGAGTCAGTTGTTTTCTTTATCCCAGCAAGGAATAAGTAGAATATGAAATGTGAGGTATAATGCCATTTGCATTATTATTCAAAAAGTAAAATAACAGGTATAAAGCTAAAAATACAGGTATAAATCTAATAAACTATTTACATGATCTAGATAAAGACAATCACAAAACTGACTCAAGAAAGCAAAGGATAACTAAGTAAATGTACAGACAGTCCATGTTCCTAGTTAAGAAGACTCAATATTATCACAATGCCAGTTCTCCCCAAATGTATCTGCAGATTAGCTGGAAGCTCAATCAAATCCCAGAAAATTATTAGCAAACTGATTCTAAATTTTATATGCAGAGGCAAAAGACCAAGATTCACCAACACAATAATGAGAACTAAATTGGAGGACTAACACTACTCATCTTTCAGACTTATAATAAAGTCACAGAATTCAACACAGTATGGTATTGGTAAAATAATAGACATATAAATCAATGGAACAGAATAGAGTGACCAGAAATAGACTTAATGTAACTATAGACAACTAATTTTTGAGGATGGAGCAGATGCAATACAATAAGGAAAAAAATAATCTTCAACAAAAGACCATTTTATGCTGGAACAATTGAATATCCATGTGCCAAAAAAAAAAAAAATCTAGACACAGTCTTATACCCTTCACCAAAATTAACTCTAAATCAATCACATACCTAAGTGTAAAATGCAAAACTTCACAATACTAGAACAGGACATAGGAGATCATTTAGGTGACTCTGGTGACTCTGGTTATGGCAATAAATTATAACACTCAAGGTACAATCCATGAAAGAGATAACTGATAAGCTGAACTTCATCAAAATTTAAAACTGAATACATGTGCAGAAAAATCTTAAATATTAGCAAGTTGAATGCAACAATATATTTTAAAACATGATATATCACTATCAAGTGGGGTTCATTTCACAAGGATGATTCAACAAACACAAATTGATCAATGTCATATACCACATTAACAAAAGAAAGGATAAAAATCATATAGTCATATAAATACATACCGAAAAAGCATTAATAAGATACATCATCCATTTATGATTAAAACACTCAATAAAATGGATACAGGAGGAAAGTACCTTCACATAGTAAAGGCCACAGATGACAAACGCTCGGCCAGTCTCACACTCAATGGTGAAAAACTGAAAGCTCTTCCTCTAAGATCAGGAAAAAGACAAGGATGCACACTCTCACCACTCTTACTCAGCATAGTGCTGGGAGTCCTCGCCAGAGCGACCAGGCGAGGGAGGGTAATAAAAGGTATTCACAATGGAAAAGAAGAAGAAGTAAAAGTGTTACTTTTCGTAAATGACATGATTCTGCATATAGAAAGTCCTAAGGACTTTACCAAAAAACTATTAGAAACAATAAACAAATACAGTAGAGTCGCAGGATAAAAAAATCAATGTACAAAAATGTACTGCTTTCTGGTATACTAAAAATAAAGCTTCAAAAAAAATGAGACAAAAAAGTTCTTTTGCTGCAATTAAAAGAATACAATATTTAGGGGAAAGTGGTAGCAGGAAAATGGGAAAAGAAGTATTTGAACAATAAAAAAAATTTAAAAAGAAAAAATAAAGTATCTAGGAATAAACTTTAAAAATGTGAGGGACTTATATACTGAAACCTACAGAACATTATTAAAAGTAATTGAAAAAATACACAATGAAATGGAAAGATACTTCATGTTATTGGGTTGGAAGAATAAACATAGTTAAATGGTTCTATTACTCAAAGTAAAATACAGATTTAATGCAATCCCCATCAAAAGTCCTATGTTATTTTTTTAAATTTATTTGTAGAGAGATGGGAGGGGAAGGAGAAAAGGAGGGAAAGAAACAATAATGTGTGGTTGGCTCTCTCAGGCCCCCTCACTGGGAATCGAACTGGCGACCCTTTGGTTCACAGGCCGGCACTCAATGCATTGAATCACACCAGCCAGGGCCCAATGTTATTTTTTAAAGAAATAGAACAAAAATCATCAGATTTGTATAGAACCACAAAAGACCTCCAGTAGCCAAAGCAATCCTGAGAATCAAGAACAAAGCCAGAGATATCACACTACCTGGCTTTAAGTTCTATTACAGAGCTATGATAATCAAAACAGCATGGTAATGGCAGGAAAACAAACACACAAATCAATGGACCAGAATTGAGAGCCCAGAAATAAAACCACATGTATCTGGGCAAATAATTTTTGACAAAGGAGCAAAAAACACACAATGGAAAAATAAAGGCTCTTTAATAAATGGTGCTGGAAAAATTGGAAAGCCACATGGCAAAGAATGAAAACAGATTACAATTTTGCCCCATGTACAAATATGAACTCAAAATGGATCAAAGACCCAAATATAAGATCTGAAACAATAAATTACAAAAAAGAAAACATAGATACTAGACTTATGAACTTTAGTCGTAGAAAATATTTTATGAATTTGAACTCAAAGGCAAAGGAAGCAAACACGAAAATAAATAAATGGGACTGTATAAAACTAAAAAGGTTCTGCACAGCAAATAAAACTGACAACCAAACAAAAAGGCAACCAAATGAATGGGAGATGATATTTGAAAACAACAGCTCCAACAGGGGATTAATATCCAAAATATATGAAGAACTCATACTACTCAATACCAAACAAACAAATAATACAATTAAAAATGAATAGAGGAATTGAACACTTTTCCCAAGACATAGAAATGGCCAACAGATATATGAAAAGATGCTCAACTTCACACTTGTTAGGAAAATGCAAATCAGAACTACAATGAGATGCCACCTCACACCTGTTAGAATGGCTATTGTCAACAAGACAGGTAATAACCAGTGTTGGAGAGGTTGTAGAGAAAGAGGAACCCACATTCACTGCTGGTGGGAATGTAAACTGGTATAGCCACTGCAGAAAGCAGTATGGCAGGTCCTCAAAAAATTAAGAATAGAGTTACCATATGATCTAGCATCCCTCTTCTGGGTATCTACCTGAAAAACAAAAACATTTGTAGAGATATATGCACCCCTATATTCATTGCAGCATTATTCATGGTGGACAAGATATGGAGACAACTAAAGTGTCCTTCAATAGAAAACTGGATGCCCTGGCTGGTGTGGCTCAGTGGGTTGAGTGCCGGTCTGCGAACCAAATGTCACCAGTTCGATCCCCAGTCAGGGCACAGGCCTGGGTTGCGGGCCACATACCAGGTTGGGAGCAAGCGAAAGGCAGCCAATTGATGTTCCTCCCACACATCAATGTTCCTCCACCTCCCTTTCTCCCTTCCCCTCCACCTCCCTTTCTTCCTTCCCCTCCCTCTAAATAAATAAATAAATAAATAAAATATTTTTTAAAAAGAATTAAAAAAAGAAAACTGGATGAAGAAGATGTGGTACATATATACAATAGAACATTACTCAGCCATAAGAAAAGATAAAATACTGCCATTTGTGACGACATGGATAGACCTTGAGAATATCTTGGTAAGTGAAATAAGTCAGCCAGAAAAAGCTGAGGGTCATATGATTTCACACACATGTGGGATATAAAACTGAAATTCATAGTCCCAGACAACCATGTGACGGTTACCAGAGGGAAGGGGGACTACTAAAGTGTAAAGGGGGCCAAAAGGATGAAAACTTTTCTCTGTGAAAGACACTGTTAAACAATTAGAAATCAAGCCACGGACTGAGAAAATATTTGCAAATGAACTATCTAATAAAGGACTATTACCCAAAATATACAAATACTTATGACTCAAAAATAATAAAACAAACAATGCAATTTAAATATCAGCAAAAAACTTGAACAATCATCTTACCAAAGAAGATACACAGATGGCAAGTAGGCATATATAAAGATTTTCAACATGATGTGTCATTAGCGTGTTGCGTATTAACACAAGATACGGCACACCTATTAAAATGGCCATAATAATAATCCAAAACACTGACAAGAGCAAATGCTAGTGAGGATGTGGAACAATAGAAACTCTCATTTATTGCCTGGGCAAAGGTAAGATTGAAAACAAGACAGTTTGGTGATTTTTTTTTTTTTTACAAAAATAGCATTTTTTAACCACAATTTGGAGTTTAATAGGAAACTTTTTTTACCCTTTTACATGACTTGGGGATTTGAACTATGCGTTTGCTGTCATGTAAATAGTTGTAATCTTGTTGTATGAATTTGATTTATCTTGAATGTACAAAATACACACACCAGGAACTGAAACAGAAGCAACTGGAAAATTAAGTTTAGACTCACCATGAAGAAAGAATGAAGAAAAGATGAATGGGTGAATAGAAGATGGAGTTTACTCAAAAGTGACAAAGTAGAGTGGAGTTTTGTATACTGTTAGTTCACGTAAGCATGACTGGTTAACACACGACTCAAAAATTGCACTCACTTTTTTCCCAAGTGAGTTGAAAACTTATGCCCAGATGAAAACCTGCAAAAAAAATGTTTATGGCACCTTTATTCATGATTTTCAAAACTTGAAAGCAACCAAGATGTCTTTTTAAAAGTGCATGGGTAATCTATGGTACACGTAGACAGTGGAATTTTATAGTGATAGAAAGGAAGTTTGTTATAACGTCATGAATACGTGGAGAAATCTTAAATGCATATAACCAAATGCAAGTAGTTGATCTGAAAAGACTACATACTGTATGAGTCCAACGACTTGACATTCTAGAAAGGGAAACTATGCAAACAGTGAAAAAATCAGTGGTTGCTATGGATTTGGGGGAAATAGGTGGTACATGAAGGATTTTATGGCAGTGAAAATATTTTGTATCGTAATCTAATGATGGATAGATGTCATTTATACATTTGTAAAATCCCCTAGAATATACAACACCAAGAATTAATCCCGGTGTAAACTACGGACTTCTGGCAATAAAGATATGTCAATATAAATTCATTGATTGTAACAAATGTACCAGTCTGGTGTAGGAGTTTGATTGCGGGAGAGTTTGTTCATGTGAGGGAACAGGGTGTATATCAGAAATTTTGTACCTTCTGTTATATTTTACTTTAACCTGAAAAAAGATCTAAAAGATAAAATAAAAACACATTTGAAAAAATATAATTCATAAATTTATATTCTCAGACCACAGTAGAATTCAACTAGATTTAAATAATGGAAAAGACTTGCAGGTTTTTAAAGGTACAGATCAATGGCATTATGTGCAATTATATTTTTGTTCAGCCATCACCACGATACATTTTCAGAAAATTTTCTTTATCACAAACTGAAATTCTGTACCCATTAAATAATAACTCCCTATTCTTCACTCCCCACAAGGCTTAGTAATCATACTACTTTATACTACTTTATGTCTCTTAGAATTTTGTATATCAGTATATAATAGTGGCGTAATAAAATATTTGACCTTTTGTGACTGATTTATTTCATTTAGCATAATTTCTTTAAGTTCATGTGTAATGTAGCATGTATAAAAATTTTATTCCTTTTTAGGGCTGAATAATTCCCATTGCATGTTTATAACACATTTCAATTCTCCATTTAGTAGGCAATAAACATTTTACATTGCTTCCCATCTTTGGCCACTCTGACTAATGCTGCTATAAACATAGATGTCCAAGTATCTGTTCAAGTTCCTGCTTTCAATTGTTTACGTATCTAGAAATAAGTGAAATTTCTGGATTTTATAGTAAATTTATTTTTAATTTTTAGGAACCGCCATGTTTTTCAGACGTTCCTAACAGCAGTGGACAAGGGGTCTTCTGTCTTAAGTCTATTTGGGCCGCTATAACAAAACTGATTGGGCAGCTTATTAACAATAGAAATTTACATCTCACAGTTTGGGAGGTAGAAGTCTGATATCACAGTGCCAGCATGCTCAGGCGACTTCCGGATGTATCCTCACATGGCAGAAGTGGCAAGGGACTGTGTGGGTCTCTTGTATTAGAACACTAATCCCATGCGTGAAGCCCGCGCCCCTGCTACCGAAACACTTTCTAAAGGGTCCACCTCCTAATATCATCATCTTTGGGGGTTAGAATTTCAACCTATGAATTTGGACTGTGTGGACACAAATTTTTTTAAATATATTTTTATTGAATTTATTGGGGTTACATAGGTTAGAAAATTATGTAGGTTTCAAGTGTTTAATTCTACATTATCTGCATATTGTATTGTGAGTTCATCATACAAAGTTTTGTCTCCTTGCAAAAGCATTTACCCCGCTTTCCCTCTCGTAATCGCCATACAGTTGTCTGTGATATGAGGTTTTTTTGTTGTTGCTGTTTTTTTGCTTAATCCCTTCACCTATTTCACCAGCTCCCCTAAACCTCCTCCCCTCTAACAGCTGCCAGTCTGTTCTCTGCACCAATGAGTCTGTTTCTATTTTGCTTGCTTGTTTATCTTGCTCATTAGATTCCACGCATAAGTTGTATGGTATTTGTCTTTCTCTACCTGGCTTATTTCACTTAGCATGACACCCTCTAGGTTCATTGATGCTGTTGCAAAAGGTAGTATTTTCTTCTTTACTACAGCTGAGTAGTATTCCATTGTGTACGTGGACCGCAGTTTATTTTTATCAATTCATCTATTGATGGGCACTTGGGTTGCTTCCAAATTTTGGCTCTTATAAATAGCACTGCAATGAACATAAGGAAGCATATATTCTTTCGAAAAGGTGTTTTGGATTCCTTTGAATATATTCCCAGGAGAGGAATCTCTGGGTCATAAGGCAGTTCCACTTTTAATTTTTTGAGGTATCTCCATACTGATTTTCCACAGTGCCTGAGCCAGTCTGCATTCCCACCAACAGTGCACTAGGGTTCCCTTTTCCCCATATCCACGCCAAAACAGTATTTGTTGATTTTTAAAAATTTGTATTGATTATTAGGGTGACATCGGTTAATAAACTTATACAGTTTTCAGGAGTCCAGTTCTATAATGCTTCATCTGTATATTGTGTTGTGCATTCACCACCCCAAGGCAGAATGTTTTGTTGATTTATTAATAATGGCTATTCTGGTAGGTGGGAGGTGAAATCTCATTGTGGTTTTAATTTGCATCTAATGAGTAGTAACATTGAGCATTTTTTTCATGTCTATTGGCCATTTGTGTCTCCTCTTTGGAAAAGTATCTATTCAAGTCCTTTGTCCAGTTTTTAATCAGATTGTTTGTTTGTTTTAGGGTTGAGTTAGTTGTGTTCTTTATAAAATCAACAGAGACAAGAGGGAAGGAGGGAGGGGGCGGGGAAAAGGAAGGGAAGGGGAAAGGCAAGGAACATATAGCAAGGACTCATGGACAAAACCAAAGGGGAAGAGCTGAGGGAGGGAGGGAGGGGGCAAGGGAAAGTGGTGGGGGGTAGGCAGAGACAAATGTATTCGAAAAAATATACTTAAATAAATAAATAAATAAATAAATAAGAAAATAGTTGTGCTCTTTATAAATTTTGGATATGAAGCCCTTTTCAGATGTATCATTGGTATGTTCTCCCATTCAGTGGGTTCCCTTTTCATTTTGTTGATGGTTTCCTTTGCTGTGCAAAAACTTTTTATTTCATGTAATCCCAATTGTTTATTTTTCTTTTGTTTTGCTTGCTCAAGAAGATTCCATTTTGGAGAATTGTGTTTCTAGGAATTTACTTATTCCATTCAGGCTAATAAATTTGATGGCAAACAGTTGTTCATAACATTTTCTTACAATCCTTTTTATTTCTGTGGTATCTATTGTTATTTCTCCTCTTTCACTTCTGACTTACTTGAATCCTCTTTTTTATCTTGATAAGTCTAATTAAAGGTTTGTCAATTTTGTTTATCTTTTCAAAGAACCATCTCATGGTTTCATTGATCTTTTGTATTATTTTTTTAACTTTATTTCATTTATTTCTGCTGTGATCTTTATTATTTCCTTTCTTCTACTCACTTTGTGCTTGGTTGTTCTGTTTCTAGTTCTTTAAGATTTTATGTATTTATTTTTAGAGAAGGGAGGGAGAAAGTGAGGGAGAGAAACATTGATCTGTTGCCCCTTGTACAAACCCCATTAAGTGACTGAACCTACAACCCAGGCATGCGCCCCAGAACCTGTAGGATGACGCCCAACCAACTGAGCTACATTGGTCAGGGCCTTTTTCTAATTCCTTTATGTATAAAGTTAGATTGTTTATTTGTGACTTTTCTTGCTTCTTGAGGTATGCCTATATTGCTATGAATTTCCCTCCTAGGATGGCTTTCATTGCGTCCAATAGATCTGAAGTTGTTTTGTGTTTATTTTAATTTGTCTCAAGAAATTTTTTTTGTTTTTCCTAAATCTCATTGTTGATGTATTCACTGTTTAGTAACATGTTAGTTAGCCTCCATGTCTGTGTATTTTTCAGGTTTTTCCTTGTAATTGATTTCTAGTTTCATACCATTGTGGTTGGAGAAGACGTTTGATATGATTTCAATCTTCTTGAATTTATTAAGACTTGTTTTATGTCTTAACATATGGTTTATCCTGAAAATGTTCAATGTGCACTTAAAAAATATATATTCTGCTGCTTTGAGGTCAAATGTTCTGTAGATATCAATTAAAACCATATGATCTAGTGTGTTGTATAGGCTGATTCCTTGTTGATTTTTTTTATGGGAGACCTATCCATTGAAGTCAACAAGGTGTTGAAATCCTCTACAATTGACTGCATTACTGTCAACTTCTCCTATATGTCCACCAAGACTTTTTAAATATATTTAGGTGTTTTTGTTGTTGCGGTTGGGTGTATATATGTTTACAAGGATTATATCCTCTACTTGGATTGATCCCTTTAGCATTATGTAATGTCCTTCTTTGTCTTTTGTTACGGTGTTTGTTTTGAAGTCTGTTTTGTCTGATACAAGTATTGCTACTGCAGGTTTCTTTTTTCTTATTTTTTTAAATTTCATTTGCATGAACTATTTTTTCCATCCCTTTACTTTCAGTGTGTATCTTTTGTTCTGAGGTAGATCCCTTGTAGACAGCATATATATGGGTCTTGTTTTCTTATCGATTCAACTACTCAATGTTTTTTCAGTGGAGTATTTAACCCATTTATTTTTTAAATAATTATTAATAAGTACTTAATTATCGCCATTTTATTTTCTATATGTATGTTCCTCTTTTATTTCTTTCTTATCCTTAAACAAGTCACTTTTAACATTTCTTGTAATACTAGTTTAGAGATAGTAAATTCCTTTACTTTATTCTTATTTGGAAAGCTCTTTATTTCTCCTTCAGTGTTAAATGATACCTTTGTTGGGTAAAATATTTTTGGTTGTAGGTTCCTGCTTTTCTGTTCCTCCAGGATGACTCTTAGTAACAAAATCAGTATCAGTCAGGGTTCTCCAAAGAAACAAAACCAATAGGATATGTATATTTTTAAATTTTTATTCTTTAAGTAATTGACTCACATGATTGTGGAGTCTAGAAAGTCCAAAATTTGTAAAACAGACAGAAATTTCAGACAAGAATTCATGCTGCAGTCTTGATTCTCAAATCTGTAGGGCAGGTAACCAGCGTGGAAATTCAAACAGGATTTCTATGTTACCAGTCTTGAGGCAGAATTTCTTCTTAACTGTGAAACCTCAGTTGTTTTTCATAAGATCTTACACTGATTCAATCAGGTCCACCCACATTATTAAGGGTGATTTCTTTTACTTAAAGGCAACTGATCATGCATATATATCACATCTACAAAATATCTTCATAGCAACATCTAAATTAGTGTTTGACCAAAGAACTGGGCACCATAGCCTAGGCCAGTTGACATGTACAATTAACTATCACAGACCATTTCAAGGTAATGCTCTGAAATACATTTTATAAAAAAGAAATGCATTGCAGATCCTTAAAAGTAGTCCAACTGGGTAAATAAAAGATTTCAATAGCTTTGTGGCTCCAAAACAGAAATTTAGCAACAACAAAACTTGCTTGTGAATGCCAAGAGAAGAGATGTCAAGTTCTTTAAGGCACTCCATCTGATAAAAAAAACATTCAGTAATTACAGTAATCCAGATTATTTTAGAAACCACCCTGGCGCTTCTCACTGTTCTTATGTGGCGTGTTTCTGCTGGGAAGAAAGTGATCAGAAAGGCCTCGAGGCTCACACAGCTGAGTAAAAGTGAACTGACATGGATGTTTGCAATCTGGAAATTTTGCCTCAAGGTTGATTGAAAGGAAGACAATAATAGGTTGCTCTCTATCACATCCTGAATCATGGCAGAAAAGATGCTACAGACAACTAACATGTCTGCCTGAGCTATGTTACAGATAAACACTGTAGTGGATTTTCTGGATACAGAAGGTGACATCAGTATCAGTGTGACATACAGACTGGCAAACAGTCCCAACAGAGTGACGATGATGTTTGTAGAAGGTAGGACTAGGTACTGGATATATTTGAATGCCAGGTACCTTCGGAAATCTTTCATATGATCTCGATTTGTAAGTGCACTAAATTGGGCAGGATTCCTGTAGTGAAGTAGAAAAAAAGCAATGTAAGACCAGATATAAACAAAAACCAGAAGTTACTTAACACTATGTTTTAGTTTAAGTAATTCAATGTTTTAGCAGGCTAGCATGCTAATATCTTTCTCATGGTTAGACCTGGTTTCATGGTAGGCCACGCAACCACATAAAATTATTTATGGTGGCAATTGATTGCAAAGGCAAAATCCGTCTTTTATTTCAACGTTTGACATACATAGATCCATATCCTTATTCATATTTGATTTCGCTCTTCTGATTATTTATCTTAAGCAAAGAATTAGAAGAAATTTTCCTGCTCGCATGGATGTACATATCAGTGTCCCAGGAAAACACTTTGGATGGGTGTTGGTAGGAAGATTAGGGTTTCTCTTGGTTACCCCTTACCTCTATTTATCAATTAAAATATTAATTACCCAAGGAACTGAAATTTTTACAATAAAGTTTCTTCATGTGAAATGAACAAATTAAAAGAAAAGCTCCATCAGAAGTGTTCTCCCTTCCTCTAAGCAGAAGCACTGGTCGGAATTACTAACTAGTTCCTCTACAGCACAAAATTAATTATTCACATTGGGATGCTTCACATTTAGTAAGGAGCATGCCCAGAACATCCTTTCTGCTCATCTAAATCCTCCTGTATGCCATCTAGGGTATCTAGCTCCATACCACCAGCATGCGCCTTGTATGAGGTAGATATTTAAAACATCATTGATGTATTGAGCCTCCTCATGATACACTGAAGGCACAATTCCAATCCCACCCCACTACTTCCTCTGTCCCTGCCTTTCTCCCCGCCGCCTCTTCACCTCCTCATCCATCTCTGACTATCTCTCTCATTAAATTTGTTAGAAATGTTTGTGGGGAGATAGTTAATGTCAACTTAACTTACTGACTTGTCACATTATATAGAAGGCAAATTGGAGATTCTGAGCTGATAAAAAACCTGAAGAGATGTATTGATGGAACTTTTACTTAAGAAGAAAGCTACAGCCCTGGCTAAGTGGCTCAGTTCGTTGGAGCCTTGTCCAGAACATCAGAAGGTTGTGCATTCGATCCCCAGTCAGGGTTCATGCTTGGGTTGTGGGTTAGATCCCCAGTCAGGTCATATATGAGAGGCAATCAATCCTGTTTCTCTTTCATCTCTCTCTCCCCGCTTCCTTTCTCTCTAAAATCAATAAATATATCCTCAGAAGAAGATTTTAAAAGAAAGCTGCATAAGCATTTTATATCCCTTATAAATTCTAGACTGCATAAATTCTAAGCTACATAAGCATTTTATATCCCTTTTAAATTCTAGGTTGCTAATATTTATTATGTTTGGTGATAACTGCCACTAATAGCTCCATCCTTGGGACATGTATACAGTTTGCTTCTGATATCAAAGCTTCAAGTAATCAATATTGTTCCCAAGATTTTTTATGGATATATTTTATTGTGATGAGAACATTTAAGATCTACTGTCTTAACAACTTTCAAATATACAAAACGGTATTATTACCTATAGTCCCCATGTTGTGTATTACATCGGCACAACGTATTTATTTTATAACTTGAAGTTTGTATCTTTTGACTGCCTTTACTCATTTTACCTATCTCCTGCCTCTGGCAACCACTGATTTGTTCTCTGTATCTGTGATTTTGGTTTTTTTTAACATTATAAATATAAGTGAGATCATACAGTATTTATCTTCCTCTGGTTTATTTCATGTAGCATAATGCACTAAAGATCCATCCATGTTGTCACAAATGGCAAATTTATTTCTTTTTAATGGCTGAGTAGTATTTGTGTATATATTGACCCAGAGTGAAATGAGTGAAATGCTAAGATATTTTAGAAGTTTCATAACCCTATTCACAGCATTGACTTTCAAAGTAAAGCAAGAGAAAACAACCACTGAATTTTAAATAATATATATAAGAAAGGGTGCCCACTAATTATCCACTCATCCATTGAAAGACACTTAGGTTGCTTTCCTGTTACAAACATGAGTGTGTAGACAACTTTCTGAATCAGTGTTTTTGTTTCCTTTAAATAAATACCCAGAATTTCTGGATCATCCAGTAGTTTTATTTTTAATTTTTTTGAGAAAACTCCACACTGTTTTCCACAGTGGCTGCACCAATTTATAGCCCTACCAACAGCGCATGAGAGTTCCCTTTTCTCCACATCCTCACGAACACTTGTAACTTCTTGTCTTTTTGGTAACAGCCATTTTATCAAATGTGAAGTAATATCTCATTGTGGTTCCGATTTGCATTTCCCTGCTGATTAGTGATGTTGAGCATCTTTTCATGTACCAATTGGCCATCTGTATATCCTCCTTGGAAAAATGCCTATTCAGATTATCTTCTCATTTTTAAATCACATTGTTTTGGTCCCCAAGATGCATGAGTACGCTAGAATATTTGCAGGAGTCACAAATTCAAGTGCCTTCAGGTTCCAGAAAGCTGATCTATGATAAATGAGTAACATCTTATCTGAAGGCAATAGCTCATAATCAGCTCTAGCTTATTGCAGCCATTTTTTTTTATTTTGGTTATTCAGGAGCCAAAGTCAGACTCTCAAATGAGATCACTCAAAGTTTTAATGAGGGCAATTAATTCAAAATTGCTTGGCATTTTGTTTTCTTTTGTCTTCACACCATGTGGACCAGGTAAAGCCCGGCCATCACTTTGCAGTGTTTGGTTTCAGTCCTGCAAATCTCATACCCAAGAAAGAAACATCACTGGTGAGTTCTTAAACCATCGGTCATAGTAAATTCTGCACCTAAACCAAATGAGGAAGGGGAAGAAGGAAAGGAATTATCAGTTATTGAACACCTTACATATTACAGGCGCTGTGCTCAGTACTTTATTTTCATGATTTCTTTTAATATTTTAAACTTCTCTCTGAGGTATACGTACTCTTATCATCCCCATTTTACAGATGAAAAAAAAACCTAAACCTTAGAGAGGTTAAGTAACGTAGTCACATTTGACTAAGAGGAGATGCAACCATAGAATCCAGGCTTGTCTGACCATCAAACTTTTGTTCATTCTTGGCCTAACAGGTTGTTTACTCAGGGTAAACAGGAGCTTACAATTGGACCCCTTTTGGTAATGTGGGTCATAAATTGGGATATCGATATTCAGAAAATAAAAAAGTCAAACTTGCTATTTTTCTTTTCTCCCCACCTTTAAAGTCCTTAATACGCATTTTCGTTATTACTGAAAACGCCATCTTTAAGAAAACACCAATTCCCATTAAACAGGGTCTTTTTGGACCCTGTTTTCAAGTCTCATGTGACATATTTAAATTCTCATGCTTCCCACTAAAGCAAAAATCTTGAATGGCTTATATTCTATTTCTCCTGTCGGGGAAGAGAAGTTCATGCTCTCCATTCTCTCTCTCTGGGCAGAGCTCTTATTAGTTAGCCAAGATCATATGAGAGCCAAGCTGTCAGGCACCTTTTCTAAGAAGCTGATTTTACAAGCAAACCTTCCCCTACCTCCCTTTCTCCACCAACAGCCCACACCATCCCCCTTCATGTACACGTGGCTAATAATTACTAATCATGAAGCAACCTCAAAGAGGCTAAGTGCTCTCCTTATTTCTTACCCTCAATGACAATCACAATTAACTGGAAATTAACTCTAGAGACTCAGAGGGGAAAGTTACCCCCAAAATGACCCAGACAGAAATACTAAGCTATTTAAAAAGTTGTATTGCCCTATTCACGTTATTGACTTTCAAAGCAGACCAAAAGCAATTAACTGGTGAACTGTAAAGAATATATATAAGAAAGCGTGTCTGGTAATTGTTTTGTTGTTTGATTGATGCCTTTTGTCCATGTTCTATAGCTTTTCAATAATATATTTGAATCAAAAAAACTCACTGCGTAGGCTCAGAGGATAGGGCCACATATCAGGAAGCCCACTCCCCACCAAATCCACTAGGAAAAACTGGGTATAGTCTCAAAAGGGGTAGGACATCGGCTGTCACCAGGAACTTCTATACGGACGCAGGGAAAATTTAATGAGCACCGACACAGCCAGAACTGTCAAAGTTAATTTAATATCAAACCAGATTGAGGGCATGGAGAAAAAGAGAATATATTTCATAAAAGATTTTATTTATTTATTTTCAGAGAGCAGGGAAGTGAGGGAGAGAGGGAGAGAAAACATCCGTGTGTGGTTGTCTCTCACACACCCCCTACTGGGGACCTGGTCTGCAACCCGGGCATGTGATCTGACCAGGAATTGAACCAGTGACCTTTTGATTTGCAGGCTGGCGCTCAATCCACTGAGCAACACCAGCCAGGGTGAGAATATATTACATATACGCAAGGAGTTGGCAGGGCTTGAGTTCGTGGTGTCTATCAGGGAAACATTTATTAAGCACCAACGAATGTTTCCCCAAAATGAAAGTAAGCCCCATGGGAGATGCAAAGGTGACTGAGAACATCCCAGGAGTGTTTTCTTTTTTTTTTCATTCATTCATCAAATATTTTATTATGTGCATATTCAGTGCCAAGCAGGGGGTCCTTGCCCACCAGGTCATCCAGAGCCGTGCAGAGAGCCAAGAACTTCAGGTTCCCAGGAGAGGTCTTCCCATTCTTCCCTCCAGGAGAACTTGGAGACAAAGAGATGCGCCCTTGCAGCTCCCGAAGCTGAGGGTTCCCCGCTGCCTGGGGGGTTTTGACGCGGTTGCTTCTCCAGTCCCCAGGCCCCCCCCCCAGAAGTGTTTTCAAATACCCAATGCAATGGAGAGTTTGCTCAAAGGCTACTTTCAAACCTCAACTTAACTGCATCGGGTTCCCAAGGCTAGAACCAGGAGGAAAGTCTCCCTTACATCTATGGCTGTGAAAATTAAAACACAGTTTTCAAAGATTTTCACAGGAAAAAAATCACAAAAAAAAAAAGGGTAGTAACACGTGAAAGTCTCTCCCTGTGTCTCCTAATCTCAGACTGCCTGTCTTGGGGTCCTTCTAAAGAAAAACTGTTAAGAAGGTTATCTCCAATGTGATCAGCCTGCATTTCCTCAATCTCTTCTTCACTTAGTCACCAAAATCAAAAATGTCCTGTTCCCTAACACACTCTGTCATGGTTCCTTCACTTCAAACCCTTGTTCACACCATTTCCTCTGACTAGATCGTTCTCCAACAGTACCCATCTCTCAAAGTCTGTAACAAACGCTACCTACGTATCAGTGAAGGAAGCCTTCCTTGATACCCACACATACCCCCGTGTCTGCACGTGCTCTTGCTGGCTTTCATCTGTTTCCTTAGAACCTTTGATGGTTGGAACTAGATGTATTCCTTACCTTTGTATAACTCTCCACTGTCTATTATTTCCCGCCCCAGACCTATTTTCCTAAGAGATATCAAAGTAATCAACTGAAAATGAAGAGGCAGGCATTGCGTAAGGGCCTTAAAGAAATTGGTCAAAATTAATCTCAGAAGTTAAATCCCTTTTATCTCCCTCAACTGCCTCACCCATTCAGCCCTACCTACCAAACCATCTGCATCCATATCAATCCTTACCTCCTTTTCCCTTAAGGAGGCAGATGTTTTCCTTCTACTCAAAGCAGTTCTCCCTCAGCTTCACCCTGGGCCCCGTCCCGTCTAACCTCTTCCTTGGTCTGCCAGGCATCTCCTTCTATAAGCCTCTCATTCAACCAATAAACACAAACAAGAAACTTGCTATGTCCCCACAGTCCTTACCTGTTACCTCTGTCTTTCTCCTCATCAAAATCATCAAACTTTTTGACAGACTCGTCTGCCTTCACTGTCACCAATTTCCCATCTTCCACTCTTGCTCCAACCTATCTACGCAGCGCGGCTGCCGCCCCCAACATTCCAATGGCACTCCTTTCACGGCCTAATGATCACTTGTCAAGTGTAACACGTCTTTTTGATTCTTCTATTCATAGACTTCCTCGCTGCGTTTGACACTCTTGATTATTCCCTCTGCTTCAATACATTATATTCCCTGATTTTCCATGATGCCACAGTCTCATTTTCCTCTGACATTCTGTTTTCTGCCTCCTTCATTGATTCTTGATCTTAACTTGCTCCTAAAAATGTTAATGTTCCCTAGCATTTCATCATCGGTACTTTTCCTTTTCCTGTGTACACGGTCTTACGCAATTCTCTACCTTAAAAGATATCCTTTTTAGGGAACCTCTGCGCACTGTTGGTGGGAATGGAGACCGGTGCAGGCACTGTGGAAAGGAGTGTGAAGTTTCCTCAAAATCTTAAAAATGAAACTGCCTTATGACTCAGTGATCCCACTTCTGGGAATACATCCAAATAAACCCCAAACACTAATTCAAAAATATATACGCATCCCTATGTTTACTGCAGCTTTGTTTACAATAGACAGGATTTGGAAGCAACAAAACTGTCAATAGATGAGTGGATGAAAAAGCTGTGGTACATGTACACAATGAAATAGTACTCAGCTGTAGAAAAAAAAAAGGAAATTTTACCTTTTGCGACAGCATGGATGGACCTAGAGGGTATTATGCTAAGTGAAATAAGCCAGTCAGAGAAAGACAAGTACCATCTGATTTCACTCATATATGGAATCTAATGAACAAAATAAACTGACAAAGTGGAGACAAATTCATGGATACAGAGAACAGACTGAGAACTGTCAGCAAGGAGGAGATACGGGGCTGCATGAAAAAGGTGAAGGGATTAAGCAGAGGGAAAAAAAGAGAAAAAACAACTTATACACACAGACAACAGCAAAGTGATCACCAGAGGAGAAGGCGGTTGGGGGAGGTATAAATGGATAAAGGGGGATAAATGGTGATGGAGGGAGACTTGACTTGGGTGGTGAACACACAATACAGATGATGTATTGTAGAATCGTACATCCGAATCTGTATAATGGTATTAACCAAAGTCGTCCCAATAAATCCAATTTTTAAAAAAGATATCCCTTTTAAGCTTCAGAGCCATAGATCTAGCTGCCTGCTAGATCTCTCTACTTGGATATCTTAAAGATATTTCAATGCAGAGAAACCTGTAAGTCACTTCTGACTCTACTTTCTTTTTTTACTGTCCTCTCCGGGCTCACATTCAATCAAAATCATACCAATTTTACCTTATAGGCACTAAAAAATTTTTCACCCTCATCTCTGCTGTCTTCTACTTTATTTCTACTACCTTAGTTGAGGACTTCATCAACTCCTACCTGCATGATTGCAACAACTTTTTTTTTTAAAGATTTTATTTATTTATTTTTAGACAGAGAGGAAGGGAGGGAGAAAGAGAAAGAGAGAAACATTGATGTGTGGTTGCATCTAGCAAGCCCCCTACTGGGAACCTGGCCCACAGTGCAGGCATGTGCCCTGACTAGGAATCGAACCGAAGACCCTTTGGTTCTCAGGCCGGCACTCAATCCACTGAGCCACACCAGCCAGGGCTGCAACAGCTTCTTAGCTGGCCTTCTGGAATCCAAACCTCCTTCTTAAACTTTGAAGTGCAGTGGTTAAGTGCAAGTATACTGGAGCTAGACTGCCACAGTTCAAACGCTGCCTCTACCATTTACTAGCTGTGTGACACTGGAAAAGTTACTTAATCTTCCCATGCCCATTTCCTCACCACTAAAATATAAATAAGAATAGTGCCTAGTTCATAGGGATATTATAAGGACTCACTGTGTTGATATACAAATAAGGCCCATTGAGATATTCCAAGCATAGTCAGGGCTACAGAAATGTGAGTTGTTCTTAATATAGTAAAAACATGATCAGATAACTCCACTGCTAAAAATCCCTCATTGGTTCCCATGCCCTCAAAATATATCATCTAGACTCTTTAGCATGGTGCTTCAGAATCTCCCTTGCCTACCTCTCCTGACCTATGACATCACCCTCTAGCTCCAATTTTACATTCTAACATTGAAGAGCTCAAAGATCCACACACTATGTCATTTTTTTTCCCACATAATTCTGTTCACACTGGCCCTTCCCTTAAAATGCCTTTCCTCTTCCTCTTTACCCAAGTTACTAATTCTGGTTCCCTGAAGGCCAGGTCACCCTCAAAGGTCACTGTCATGACTAATAGTATTTCAAGCATAACTGACTAATTCCAGGGAACTGTAATTTTGGAAAGTTAGTAAGACTGAAGATGTTTAAAAAAGTGGGTTGTTTCTATTTGTCACGTATGCCCTAGGAATCTCTCTCATATTAATATTAATATGTTGGCCAGTAACAAATGATTCAACTAATGTTTAATAATAGTATTTAGAGCAAAACTTGATAATAAAAAACATCAGATTCTGCACTACCTCTCCCGGGTTGGGTTAGGAATGCCTCTTCTGCGCTCCTGTGATACTTCACATATATCTATCCATGGTTCTTCTTTACGGATTTATAATTATTTGTTCACTTGTACCTCTCTAAAAAGTGAGTCCCTTTTGGACAGGAAAGGGTGTTATTACAGGTGACTATCCTCATGCCAAACTCACAATAGGTGCTCAATAAATTGTGTGGAATGAATAAATGTCAAAGGGCATCGCTTTAGGTTCCTTAGTCATTCATTCAACACACCTTGACCAGGTGCCTTTATGCGGCAGTCAGAAAAGTTGTGCTCAGCAGTAAATATATGAAGATGAATGAGACCTTCTCTGGCTAACCACGGAGAAGACAGACAAGTACACAGACAGTTGTGCGGTGATAAAAACCATAGGCCCATAGTAGCAAATGATTTCAACACTTCCGCTGCCAACCTCTCTCTCCACCTTCTGCCGTTTCATCCTGGACCATTCCTGAAGTACCGTTCTTCACTAATTTCCACCCCAGGTTCATCACTGGCAAACATTTTGAAAAATTAGCAGCCCTCTTGAAATATTTTACAGTTTATGGACATTTACAAAGCAGTAAAAAACATTATACACTTACATCATTTCAGTGACCGTCAGTAACCGGGACAGCAGGAAAAATCTGAGAAAAGAAAATTTTGGTAACTGCAAAAGAGTTTTTTTCCATCACCATAATTCCACCTTTTTTTAATAAACTCCATAAAATCCTTGTCTTTATCTACACCTATGTCGAAGGTGTCATGTCCCCCAAAAACTGCTAACTTTGAATGATACACTTTTAATTTTGTGTGTAGCCACTATAATTTATTCACTTAAGTCACATTTTATAAAGGCCTACTCTATTTCAGACACTGCAGATAAGCTCCGGTACAGGACAAACAAAAGCTCCTTGTGTTCTCACCAGGCTAGCGAAAGAGACAGTCAATTTAGGAGTCAAAATTATGATGCAATTGGATAAATGTTTAACATCATTTCCAGCCTTGTGTAAGTTGGTGTTGATTAAGCCAGATTGAAAAACCATCAGTACCTCCATTCGTGGCCTTCATCGGACAATAAACATCCCTATGTTTTCCATAGTGAAACCTGGCCACTGAATCTCATTTGTGACTTTCAAACATCTCTGGTAAAGGCACAGGCAGACAGACAGATGGCTAATTTAATCATTTAACTTACAGTAATTAAGAGAAACTCACAGTTTCTCTTGCCTGGTTAACCCTGCATTTTAGCACTAGCCTTCTTGAGAGGCAATGCGTTAATATAGACTATAAAACTAATGCTGCCGAATTGCAGGCACTCTGGCCAGTCTGGGAAAAATATTTCCACCATAGAAGGTTTTGGTGCCACCTCTCACGGTACGCCACACAGACATGGAAACACCCCCCACCCCGGGGGTCCTCCATGTATACAGCCCTTCCCCTTCTCCTTTCTTGTTCCCCAGGAGATTTCAGGGATTAGTCAGTCACTTTCGTTGTGTGAGAATAAAAAAGGAAATTCAAGATATCCGTAAGGTTGGATTCCTCCAGCAATGGTTAGGCTTGGTTGAAACGCTTACAAATTTCTTAAATGCCAGTTATTCTGTTGCTTCTTTTAAGGTCCCTGAGAACCAGGTTAGCACAACAGATAGGCAAAGGCAACATCAGATAAAGGATTTAAGTTTATGGTCTGTAGGCGTGTCTCTTTCTTTTGTCACTCAAGCAACTCTCCGAGCTCCCAGATTATCACAGTGCCTGAAACTCCATTTGGTGGTGTTTCAGAAGCTTTTTGGTGGCTCTGGCAACGAGCCATGTGATTTGATTGAAGAGCGGCTCAAAAGGTTCCCCCTTTCCTAAAATCTCTCTCTCTGGTCAACCTATAATAGTGTGCTAAGTTTTATCAGTATCCAGTTGGGGTAAAAACAGTAAAGAGCCATATTATGCCATAGGTTCTAAATTGAAGAATTCCTTAACCGATTGCAGCAATTCCAAGTGTGCTGATGAGGGGAAGAGAGAATTTCAATGCAGTCTAATCAATAAACATGTATAAACTGCCCATGACATGCAAGGTAATGTTTAGGTGGTGGCCAAAGACAGATAAAAAGAGATAGGTTTCACATCAAGAAACTTTCATGTGGGACATAGAAGAGGGTACTGGGTACAAAAGGAAATACTGTAAGGCAGGAAGCTTTAAAAAATAAAGATAACAAAAAGGTAAATAAATGTCCAAGAAAAAATATCCCTTCTCATTTCATTGAAAAGGAGTTGTATCACAAAAGACAACTTTGGACAAGTCATGCCTGAGATATTTTTACTCAACCATACTTAATATTTCTTTTTTGCCCTTTCCCTTCCTTGTCCCTTTTGAGGCAAAGCCAGGTTAGTTGTTTCCGTATCAAAAAACAACATCAACAGAAGCTTCTTCTGAGCACAACAAGTCATAACATTGTATGCCTTTGCACAACAAAAAGGGAATTCATTAACTCATACTCTGAGGGAACCGCATTAGAACAGGAAAATGAGTCAAACAACTGCTGTTGAGAAGCGCCTAGAGAGCCACCTCCCCTCCTCTGGGCCAGGAATGAGTTCAAAGACTCCTGTGTAAGTGTGTGCGTGCAAATATCGAGTCACATGTTACCTCAGAAAGATGTAGAACTAAGTAACTCCCAACCACTCCAAAGCAAAAATATGACTTTTATCAAATGCAACCTGAAATCTGAGCAGGTTCATCTTGCTGTTTATGGTTGTTAATTTGAGTCAGGGGAAGCCTTACCGAAAAATAAGAAATGCTTATGATTATTTTATGATGAGGCCAAGTTAATACTTTTTAAAGCCAGACTATCCAAACATAACAAACTATACCACATAAACTCTAAATTATGGCCTTGGCCAGAGATAGTAGGAATGGCTATACTATTTAGAGTTTCTGAATAGGAAAATACAACATTTAATCAGCTGTAATTACAGAAGAAATAATAGTGATATGCAGAAAAATGACATACTATCCTGCTGTCAATCAGTTTAGAGTCCAGCCAGAAAGAACACACACGCGCGCGCACGCGCGTGCACACACATACACACACACACACACACACACACACACATCTGGCAACTAGCAATGGTAAGTAACAAGAGTTAAGTGCTCAATGAATACACTGGAGTACAAAAATGTAAGGCAAGTCACGTTCCCATCTGCTGGCAATTTTTTACATACTTTTCTTCCCACAGAGCCCCATTTACATGCTTGTAAGAATTAGTTAAAGACACGCTCAATGCTTTTAATGCAGACAACTTTTAAAAAATAGGTGCTATACTTACATGATGGTGGCAATTCCAACCGGAGACTCTTGCGTGGCAGTCTGTGTAGCCAAATGGCACCAGGGGCCAAATTCTATCTCTTATTCCTTGTAATACGTTTAGCTGGAAGCAGTGGGTCAACCCTTCAATCTACATGAGTCTGTAATAAATCTGCACACAGCATTTTCTCAGGAAATATCTGAATCACCACTGTTAATGCTTTTTGTGTAATCTGGAAAAAATGATACCTCTATTTTTACTGCATAATTTAGCAACTTTTTATTTTCATTTTGAAGACTTGACGAATGCAGTCTTCGTTGGTTTGAACACCACCTAAGGTTGTGAACAAGTTAAAGCTTGGCTGCCTTAAATAGTCTGTGAAAGCGTATACCTATAATTAAAGTAGATTAAAATTTGAAGTTCAAGGTACAGTAAGAGTCTTAAGGATACGATACTATGAAATTGAAAGTTGTTTGGGTATCCATGAGTCCACACCAAGAGGTATGGCATTTTTTTCTTTTTTATCCTTTCGTTTCACACTGTGTGTGAGAGAAAGAGAAAGAGGGAGAGGCAAGAAGTAGGCAGGGAGGGAGAGAACACAAACAGACAGTAAACCAAAGTAGGGCTTTCCCGGAGGTAAGGACTTTTACTCTGGAAGCAAGTTTTTTTCAGACTGATTATTCAATTAAAAGCAGTTTCCAAATGTTGCCAGCATCCACAATCGAGTTTAAATAATAACACCTTCACCTCATATCTCTGCAGCCCATTAAATTCCACATGCAGCGCTGGCTGGTTTGGCTCAGTGGATTGAGCACTGGCCTGTGAACCAAAGGGTCACCAGTTTGATTCCCAGTCAGGGCACCTGCCTGGGTTTCAGGCCAGGACCCCAGTAGGGGGCATGTGAGAGGCAATCACATGTTGATGTTTCTCTTCCTCGCTGTCTCTCTCCCTTCCCCTCTCTCTAAAAATAAGTAAATAAAAATGTTTTTAAATGCTAAAAAAATAAACTCCACATGCAGTTTTCTAAAAACAAGCAAACAAACAAACACAACCACAGCAACTACACACTATGTGCTGGGCACTCATTTTTCAGATGGAAAAACCAGACTTGCGATAAAGCTGGACTCGTACACACATTTATGGACTCTTGGTTCCAGACTATTTCTACTAGGGCAAAGGAAGGAGTTAATCATGAGACCGCAAGGAGTTTGGTGTAAGGAGCCAAACCTAGGGTGGCAAGCATGGGAGAACCTGAAAATCTGAAAGTCTGAATGTGTGAGAGAAGAAAGAGAAGACAGATAGCAAAGTTTTATTCACTTTCCAAGAAAGGGGCGGGGCATCGTGTGGAGGTGGGGGCTTTGAGCTTTTATTGGATTATAATTGGGTTATAAAAGGGCGGGGGGCGGGGCTTGCTGTTGTGTGGACCCTTGGCCGCTGCGGGCATTGCCACACAGGAGGTTTTGTGTGGCTTTTGTGTGGTTGTTGTGTGGCTTTGTGTGGTTTTCTGCCTGTGGCTGTAAGGAGCGGTTCGTTCTGTTCTGTTCTTGTTTTCTAGTAATCTCCAGTCCTTGGGACAAGCTCAGATGAGTAAAATGGCAGTCATGTTTAACAAGGTCATAGGCCTGCTCAGCAAATGGTGCCACAGTACCAAATGGCATCGGCTTTGTCCTTTCACCTAGGGTATAGCAAGCTCAAACTTAGCTAGCAGTATCCTCAAACCGCTGGGGAAGGGACAGTGGGCAGCTGTTGGCTCACAGTTGACTTGTCTGTCCTTGAGGATCTGCCTATAGGGTATAATTGACTGCTGGACAGACCCCCCACCACTCCCATTCCCCGCTGTTTCAATACCCTAACTCTGGCACCTGCTCTTCCTCCCTGACCCATAGCCTACGGGCATCCTTGGCTTCTTTCCCCGATTACCAGAAAGGAGCAGCTGGAGACACAGAACAGGAGGTGATTACCATGTCTATAGAAAGGGAAAAAAACAAACCAAAAAAATACTCTAAAATTAGCCTTCACAGTAAGCCTGGTAGGCAGGCCTGTAAATAGTTCTAAGCTGCGAGTTTTCCTTTTTCCATTTTCCTCTGTCATCGTGTGTATTACAAAGTTCCACAAAGCCCTAAGTGACTCCCAAAGTGAAGATTTTTTTATATAGCAGGGTTCCTTGGTAATTTGACTGGGATGGAGAGTGAGTTCCCATTTCCTCCCTAAGGGTTTCTCTGACCATCCCAGATCATTTATCATCATCACTACCTCTCCCTTTCCCTGCCCAGGGTCTCCTATATATTTTTAGTGCCTCTCATTTAGCCTTTATTACTCATCACCATGTAACACATGGAAATAACTCTTGTAAGTACTTTATCGTCTCTACACACACGCTCAAAGGTCCTACCAGGGAAAACTTTCACATTTCCACAGCCTTCAGCACAGTGTTTTAGACATAAAAAAGCTCTCACCTTCAGGAATTGATTCACTAGGAACGCTGATTTACAGAATTTTTTGATTTTTGTTGGAGACAGCGCCATCCTCTGGCACTGCAAAATATTTTCCCCAAATCATTAAGCAATGATCCAAAGGAAAAAACCTGATGATTTATTGTTAACACTCTACACAACTCACCAGCTTAAGAGATTAGTTCCTATCTGGTGAAATAACTGAGATCTAAAAAGCTCCTCTCTCTCTCTCTCTCTCTCTCTCTCTCTCTCTCTCTCTCTCTCTCTCTCACACACACACACACACACACACACAGATTTTATTACCAAGAGACTATCTGACCTAACTATCCTGGAGGTAAAATACTAATGAATAATAACGATAAAGGATAAAGAACCTCTCTCTTACTCTTACCCTTAGCTGGCTCCCTATCCCACCACGCACATTAGTCAAACACAGTGAAAATCCATATCGAAGATGGCTTTTTAGATCCTGTTTTCTGTCATCAAATATATTAACTCTTCCTCTCAGCATTGCACCATCTGTGTGTTTGATCAGCGTCCCCCACCCACCCCCGCCAAAAGCAGCAGGCATGCTGTGGGCACTGACTGGCTGTGGATCTGACAAACAGAAGAGAAACAGAGATATAGAGATTAGACGTTCGCCACACTTCTCTGAAGTCCAGATTGGCGTGACTCAAGTAACAAGATTGTTGCCCCTTTTATTGGAAGACTGAGTCACCCCTAATCTCTAGTGACTTCTCAAAATCTGCCTTCCTTATTTAAATTCTGACCCTATAGGCCTACATGCCTAAACTTTTCTTGGTGAAAAGTGCACATGCACGTAACACACGAACACACGTTGAGCCCTACAGAGATTCTGAGGCTTTTCAACGCAGGGAACTTGTAAGAACACTTACCATTACCACCTCCTTCATTTATCAGGTGTGGAAACCAAGTCCCAGAACAGAGAAGTGATTTGTTGCGGGTCTGAGAGCAAATTAGCATATGAATTGGAACTAGAGTTTCCTTCCTGACTTCTGGCACTGCTTTCTCCGCCTTGTTCACAGCCTCCACAGACAGTACAGTCTTGCCTTAGCCACTAAAAAGCTATACACTGAGCCCCGGCTGGTGTCACTCAGTGGATTGAGTACTGGCCTGTGAACCAAAGGGTCACCAGTTCAATTCCCAGTCAGGGCACATGCCTAGGTTGTGGGCCAGGTCCCCAGTTGGGGGCATGTGAGAGGCAACCACACAGGGATGTTTCTCTCCCTCTCTTCCTCCCTCCCTTCCCCCCCACTCTAAAAATAAATAAATAAAATCTAAAAATAAAAAGATCTACATTGCTTATAGAACGACTTTTCTGAATCATCTCCATCTTTGTCAAGTTGTTCTTTCTCAGTTTCTTGCCCTGTTTCAAGGACATTGAGAATTGCAGAAGTGGAATCAATAGAACACATTGTTTAGCATTTGTCACATACAGCACGAAGCCCAGTCGTTTATTTTATACAGAGCTGCTATCAAACATGCTGTCATATATAAAATCTGGATGACAATAAACCAGTGATTTTCAACCGGTGTGCCACAAGAATATTTAAAATATGCAATACCTGACTACTTAGTCAGGGGCACTGACTGACCTCTTTTCCCTTAGATTGTCAAATTAAAAAATGACAACAGCCAACACAATGATAGCTGCCCAGTATGAATGAATCAAAATTATACCTATTTTTTTGTCAGACCGGCAAAAAATATAACACATTTTTTTGGTGTGCTGCTGAATTTTAAGAATTAGTTTACATGTGCCATGAGACCAAAAAGGTTGAAAATTGCTGCAATAAACATTTGCATTTTGCAGAGACAACACGAATAACATGGGTTTCAGATACAAGATTGTTAGAATGATTCCACACTCTGCGTCCTTTATCAACAGAAAGGATTGACTGTTCAAACCACCCTACACAACATATAATGGGCATCTAAAAACGTTATTGACCCCAGAACAAAAAGTTGGTAACAATTTAAAACTCCTTAAGAATTATGGTAAGTTCCAACAATGGAAAATCGTGGAGCCATTATAAATAGTAAGGTACCAAATGCTCTATTGAAATAGAAACACAATCATCCTAAAGTTTTAAGGGGTAATGGAACAGTATGAAATAATATATGTTATGATCACACTTCCATAGGAGAAAAGTAATTACATATCTTTTCTGTTCCAGAATCAAGAAAGATATACAAATACCAAAGGGTTAAATGTGGTTATCTATATGGATATTATATTCCTCTTTCTTTTTTTTTTAGAACATCTTAAATTTTTAATCCTTTCTTTACAGGTTACCTATATCACCTTTGATTAAGAAAACTGTAGAAAGTTAGTAACTGCCACAAGCGAACGCCAGGCGGTGGCACATGTCAATTTCCACAGAGTCCTGCTCTGCGAGGTGTCTGAATGCACTGCTCGGGTCTCTGCTCACACTCACTGGAATCAATCGCGGCAGATTTTAGTCCACAGGTCGCTTTTCCCCATATTTCTTTGTAAACTCTTCAGCATTCTTACAGAATTTTTTACGGGCCTTAGAGTATTCTTCAGCTAGGTCAGCCCGAAGCGGGTGCTCGGGCTGGGGGTCGTTCACCAGTGCTATGAGGGACTGGATTACTTGGTCGGTTTTGGTTGCTGGCTTCCAGTTTTCAGCACTAATTACTGGCAGACAGACCTGCCCCTTTTCATCGATGTTGGGGTGATAGATCTTTGTTTTAAATGTGATCTTCGGTGGTTTGAATGGGTACTCTGCTGGAAAGTTGATTTCGATTCTGAAGGCCCCCTTATCATATGGAGGATTGTCAGGAACAATAAGCTCTTGCCAAGTCAATAAATTAGCTTCATCAACCTGGATGTTACGGAAGTTTTTCATTCCACATTTGCGGATTTCTTCAAGCTCCTTCATCAGCCTCCTGCTGGCCGCCATCTTGGATCTGGTGCTGCTGCCTTCCCAGTGTGCATCACCTATATTCCTTTTTGCTTGTTCATATGGTCTAATTTTTCTAAAGTTAAGCATATCACATTTGTAGTAACGTAAACAATAAAACAAATGTATTCTAGCTGGTGGAAAGCAATTTATCTTATAACCGTGTAAGACCGTCATTATATCACCATACTTTTGGGTAGTGCTTTCTAATTCTCAGAATTTTCATATAATAACTTTGGGTAATAAATAGGACAACTCTCATAAGCAACTAAAATGACAGCCAGAGAGTGTTATGTGACCTAGAAGTTTACAAGCAGCTATCTGATGGTAAAGCCAGGGTTAAAACGCTTGTCTCTTAACATTCAAGGCTGAACATACTTTTTGCTATGTCACATGGTTTCCTATAAGGATAGTTCATCTTTAATTCTCAAAGGAGGAAATTAAGAAATGTTAAGTAACTTGATTGTGGTTAGATCTAGAGGCAAATAAAATCTGTCCTCCCCGAGAAAGCAGGGGTCATGCCATGATACCAGAGCACTAGACAGGGTTTTCTCTGTACAGCATCACTCTTCCTTACCTAAAAAAGTAGAAATTGTTCAGGCTACCCTAGAGATAACTGAGTCTGACTGCTGCCCATGAGGGCCCCATCTGAGGCCAATGCACAGATAGTCACAATCAAAAGATAATCATAATCATCAAATTAGAAGAGCTCTCATATTCCCGAGGCAGGATGCTGCTCAGACAACTGATGACAGATGGGAGTCTAGATTTGCCAGGAAAGAATTTTTTCAGTCACATCTCTTAGTAAAAGAAAAATGTGTCAGACAACAACTGTTGCCAAGGTTCGGTTTGTGTATAAGTTCACCCATTCTCTCTCTCTGTCATGCGCACACACACACTGCGCCCACACACAGTTCTTTTATCTGTTATACAACGAGATGAAACAAAGCCCATTCCCTAAATCTGGTAGTCCCAGGATGAACACGAGGAGAAACTACAAACCAGTATCAGATTGGATTTCAGGAATTCCTGGAAGACCTAGATCCTCAATAAATATCTCTGTCTCACCAGCTGGTCAGTGTCCAAAATCTCACCTGTCAAAACTCCTTCCCTTCGAGGGCAGGGAGATAACGGGGAAAGAAAGGGAAGGGTCGTCAAGGAACATGTATGAAGGACCCACGGACAAAGCCAAAGGGGGGTAGGATTGAGGGTGGGAGTGGGCATGGCTGGGGCGGGGGGAAGTGGCGGCACGAAAATGGAGACAACTGTACTTGAACAGCAATAAAAAAATTTTTTTAAATAAATAAAGTTTTCCATTCTTATGCATAAGAGGAAAAAAAAAAGACAAAACTCCTTCCCTTCGATGTAAAGCTATGATCGTCATAAAAATGCTAGTGCCCTGAATCCATCCTGGGTCTTTTACCCTTCTGTCCAGCTATCTTTTTCCTTAAGAAATATAATACATAATGATTTATTTACACCTCAAAGAATAAAATAATATTAAATCTGGAAGGATTCTTACAGGCCACCTGGTCCAACATTCTTTTTATTTTATCATTTTTTATGTATTTATTTATTTTTTAGACAGAGAAGGGAGGGAGAAAGAGAGAGAGAAACATCAATGTGTGGTTGCCTCTTGTGCGCCCCCCACTGGAGACCTGGCCCACAATTAGGCATGTGCCCTGCCCAGGAATCGAACTCCCGACCCTCTGGTTCACAGGCAGGCACTCAGTCTACTGAGCCACACCAGCCAGGGCTGGTCCAACATTTTTAATGGGCAAATGAGACCCAGCAAGGTGAAGTGACTTTCCCAAAGCTGCACAGCAAATTAGTAACAGAGGGAGGATTTACCTCAAGGTGAGTGAAGACAATGAGGGCAGATCTTTCTAAAGAGCCTAAGAGAGAGAGAGAGAGAGAGAGAGAGAGAGAGAGAGAGAGAGAGAAACTCCTGGAGTTCTCAAGGCAGGGCCTCCAGAGGTTGAAAGCAAACCTAGTTCCTGTTCTTTGAGGCTCCTGGTATATTTTTAAAAAGGAAGAAGTTTCCAATCTGAGTTACGACAAATTACGGTACACTTTAATTTTTTTATTTAACAAATTATCACTTGTAAGATAAAATAATTACTAGGCGGTAACAAAGCACTATTTGCAGAATGACTACACGATTTTTAAAAATTAATTCTAATGCAATGCAGGACGATGACCCGGTGATAAGACACGTATTTAAGCTGAAAGGCCTCCATTTGAAATATCCCTTAAGAATTTTCCACCAGAAAGAACCTTAAAGACCATTCATTAATCCACAGAAAGCAAATATATTACAGGGCATGGGCCAGCTCTAATTAATTAGTAGTGAGTTCTGGGACAGTGCATTGAAAAAAAAACCAATGAACAGCTTCTGGGTTCAGTGAGAAAAACTCCAGTATCTTCAAATGTAAAGACGACAGAAGAAAAGTACATGAAGGTAATTTTACCCAGGATCACACAGTTATCTAGTTATTGAGAACTAGAAGTAGAAGGACTTGATTCTGAGAGAAATACACCTTTCATCACACCATACTCTATTCAGTCTCGAATACTCGGTCTCTAATCATCACAGAAATTATTTGCAAATTAAGGGGATTTTGTGCATTCCGCCAAGTCTCTGTTATCCAGGACATTCTAGGAATTGGTGAAGGAAAGGACAATACAATGCTCTGCTTTAATAAGATGCCACATATTAACTGCTGGCAGTCCAAAAATAGAGTCAAACACTAAAGACTAAAAAAGTTCATTTTGATTTGTTTCTTCAGAAGGAAGCGTGGCTGGGAAACTTGTAAGTTGCCTTTTCCTATAGAGAGAGCCATGAGACGTGCTGTTCGCTTTTCCTGGATTGCTGCCGCCCATGGAAAATTACCTGAATCATTCCAGTCCTTTTGGGGCCCAACTCAAGCCGCTGCTCCTCCTCCAGGAAACCTGGGACCACAGAAGCGCTCAAGACTACCCTTTGATCTTCTCCAGAACTGGCTCTCCGAGACAGATACTGGGCAATGCCGTATTCGGACAGATATTTCTGTTTTGGTGCGTGTCTGTATGTCCTCGCTACTCAAGAAAATGGTGTGTTCTTCAAGATCAGCGTTTGCTTTTCTGTGCCTAAATAGTAGCTGACACAAAGTGGCGCACAGTCAGAGTGCAGAGACTGCTTGGGGGGTATTGATTGAATACTAGAGTTCATTGCAGGCTGGGACAGACTGATAGACTGAGAGCTGTCAAGGGGGCAGGCTGGGCGGGGGCTGGAGGGATTCAGCAAAGGAGAAAAAACCCCTGAGAGTGTAGGGAAGGGGTTGGAGGGAGGTAGAGGAGAGTATAGGGGGGCTAAATGGTGATGAACGGGGATCTGACGTGGAGTGGTGAACACACAATACCGTGTACAGATGAGATGAGTTGTAGAACTGTGCACCTGAGACCTGTGTAATTCTGATAACCGGTGTGACCACAATAAATTCAATAAAAAGGAAAAAAGAGAAGTACAGATTGGTAGTTCCAAAATAGTCATCGGGAGGTAAAGAACAGTACAGAGAATATAGTCAATAATATTGTCATAACTAAGTATAATGCCTAGTGGCTGTTTTCAATTTTGGGACGATCACTTTGTAAAGATCACTTTGGGAAGATTACGTGATTGTCTAACCACTATGCTGTACAACTGAAACTAATATAACATTGAATGTCAACTGTAATTCAAAAATAAAAGTAAAAAAAAAGAATTTAAAATGTCAAAACACTTCTTAAATAATAGTTATCTGACCATATATGTGAGGGTGTATTTCTGGAGTCTCTATTCTATTCCGTTGGTCTATTTTGTTTCTTTTGCTAGCCTAATTTATCTGGCTGACTTCCACTACTATGTTAAATTGTGGGAAATCTCTCGTTCCTGATTTTAGAAAGAAAGGCTTCAGTCTTTTACCTGTAAGTGTCATGTTAGCTATGGCTTTTTGTTATATGGTCTTCATTATGTTGGGTAGTTTTCTTATATTCTTAGTTTATTGAGTGTTTTTTTTTATCAAAACAGAGTACTGTATTTTGATTAATACTTTCTCTGCAACAATTTGTGAAAGGCCTACGTTTTTTTTTTCCTCCATGGTATTCATGTAATGCATTACATTGACTTACTTTAATATGGTTAAACATTCTTGCATTCCAAGAATAAATCCTACTTCATCACAATGTTTAATCTTTTAAATATGCTGTTGAATTAAGTTTGTTACTGTTTTGTTGAGGATTTCTGCATGAATATTCATAAAATACATTGGTTCTTTTTTTCAAATAAAGTTTTTTTTTAAGATTTTGTTTATTTATTTTTAAAGAGAGGGGAAGGGAAAGAGAAAGAGAGGGAGAGAGACATCAATGTGTGGTTGCCTTTCATGCACCCCCGACTGGGGACCTGGCCCGCAACCCAGGCATGTGCCCTGACCAGGAATTGAACCAGTGACCTTTTGGTTTGCAGGCTGGCACTCAGTCCAGTGAGCCACACCAATAAGGGCTTGGTCCTTTCTTGAAGGGTCTTTGTTTAATTTGGGCACCAAGATAATCCTGGCCTCCAAAAATTAGTTTGGATTTTTTTCCCTTCTTTTCAATTTTTGGAAGAATTTCAGGAGGATCATTATTAATTCTCCTTTAAGTGTTTGGTAGAATTCACCAACTAAGCCATCTGGTCCTGTACTTTTTTTGTTGGGAAGTTTTTGATTAATGATTCAATCTTTTTGCCAGTTATTTATCTATTTAGATTTCTTTTTATTTATTCATGATTCAATCTTGGTAGGTTGAGTATTTCTAGGACTTTTAAGGGTTTTGTTCATTTTATCTAACTCATTCAATCTTTTGTTATACACCTGTTTGTAGAACTCATATATAATCCTTTTTATTTCTGTAAAGTTGATAGCAATGGCTTTCTTTCATCTTTTATTTTAGTTATTTGAGTTTTTCCTCCTCTTTTTTGTCAATTTAGCTAAAGTTTTACTAATTTTGTTGATCTTTCATTGATTATCTTTATTGTTTTTCTATTCCCTCTTTTGTTTATCTTCACTCAAATCATTATTATTTCCTTGTTCTATCTTTGAGTTCAGTTTGTTCTACTCTTCTAGTTCCAGGAAATCACAGTGTTACATTGTTGATTTGAGATATTTCTTGTTTTTAATGCAAACATTTACACTATAAATTTACCTTTAGCACTGCTTCTGCTGCATCCCCTAAGCCTTAGTATGTTGTATTTTTATTATTGTCTTAATTTTTTATTATTATTTGTCTTAATATTTTCTAATTTCTCAATTAGTTGATACAAAGGCCGATCCTTCAGGCAGCCCACCAATAAAGTTAGGAAATTGCATATTCAGTCTGTTACGCTCTCTTCAATTGATGGAAGGAGATTAGAAATCTGGCTATGCTTCCTCCACACTGTGCTACACCAGTCTGAAGGACTGGGATGCAGTGGAACAAGGGTTAATAAAATCATCAGAAAATTTCATACCATATTGAACAGAGCTTTTTCCTGAATGGGAATTTGCTTGCTTCTTGTATATCTTTTACTAATTTCCAGAAATCTTATAAAGCTTATAATGGTTATTCAATAAGTCAGACTTAAGTTGAGGCCTCCTTCGTGTTTTGTACCATATATACTAAAGTTGAATAAAATTTTTTTTAAAACATATTGTAGCCCTTGGACTTTACATTTAATTTAGAAGTTTTGCAGAAGTTTATTTTAAGTATGCGTTTGACAGGCACATACTTAATATGTGTCCAGAAAGTTCCCTTTTAAACAATAAATGACTCACATAAATTTCCTGACAACTCTCAAGGTAACTGGCATCATTATTTAAAGAGAGAGCGCCATTTAATTACTAGAAAATAATAGTTTTCAGTTCTAGTTTTAAGAGAGAGAGAGAGAAATAAGAGAGAATCGAAAACCTGCATCTTACAATTGATTGAAACTTCCTTTAGAATATAATAAAGATTTTGTGGTTTGTTTTTTCTTTCTCAAAACAAAAGTCTCAGCCAAGGGGTGGGAACAGAAACTGCTCATAATAATCAAAGAGTGATTGTTGTTTTCACCACCCTCTTCCTCTTCCTTCTCAGAATCAAAGAGGCTCTGCAAGACCCAGAGCTGACCTCAGTCCATTTGAGCTTATCTTACATGACTGATTATACATTTCTTACTAGGTTTTACAAGAGAACTAAACTTAAATGAGGAAAAAGAAATTGTTTTGATGCCAGCTTTGAGGAGGAATGGGTCCTTCTCCTCGCTATATGCATCTTTTCTTTCCTGTAGCTGAGGCTTATGTTCTCTTCCCAAGATACGGGACCTCAGAACTCAGACCCCTCTACTATTTCCATCTGCCAGAGAGAGAACCTGGAAATAATAGTCAGTTGCATAAAGGTGTCACTTACAAAAAGGTCAAAAAGGGCACTCTCACCAAAGGGCCCAGTCCTTGCCTAAGACTTGCATGACAGGGTGGATGTGGGAAACCAAAATCACTAGGAGCCTGAAGGGGAAAGAAAATAGGGCCACAAGGTGGGGTAGGGGGATTCTGGTAAAGACATAAGGGACAGACCTTCTCCTTCCTACTCTTAGGATCTTCATCTCTTCATCTAAAGTCAGGTTATACCTGAGCACTGACAAATGACCAGAGTATCAGAGCAATCAGGCTGCTGGGGCTGTGCAGGAAAACTCCAGCCATTGTTAATACAAGGAGAACAGTTTTCTTGACATTGATGTAACCTGGCAGCCAAAGAGAGTGGCCTGGAACACGCATGTGTGAGTAATGACGACTTCACCGTAGTAGTCAGTGGGGGCGGTACATGCCAGTGAGTGAGCATGTGGACTGTATGGTTGTCACATTCAAAATGACTGAGCAACAGTAGATTGAGTGCCAGCCTGCAAACCAAAAGGTCGCTGGTTCAATTCCTGGTCAGGGCACATGCCTGGGTTGCGGGCCGGGTCGCCAGTTGGGGGCATGAAAGAGACAATTGATCAATGTTATCTCTCACACATCAATGTTTCTATCCCTCTCTTTCTCCCTCCCTTCCCCTCTCTCTAAAAATAAATAAATGAAATCTAAAAAAAAAAATGACTGAGCAAGTAGAGCAACAAATCTGCATGGTTTTGTGTTAAGCATGAACATTCCTCTGCAGAAACTATTCGGATGACTCAGAAGTCCACAGCTGTGGGCAACTGGGGATTGGCAGCTTCATCACAACAACGCACCCACTCATGCATCACGTCTCATGCAGAGTTTTTTGTTGAAACATCAAATCCCCCAGGTGTCTCAGACCCCCTACAGCCCAGCACCCTGCCACTTCTGTCTTTTTCCAAAACTAAAGTTACCTTCGAAAGGGAAGAGATTTCAGACCATTGATGAGATTCAGCAAAACATGACAGGGCAGCTGATGGCGACTGGGAGAGCTGTGTGAGGTCCCAAGGCACTTACTTCGAAGGGGACTGAGGCATCATTGTCCTATGGACAATGTTTCTTGTATCTTCTTCAGTAAATGTCTCTATTTTTCATAGTGTGTGGCTGGATACTTTCAGGACAGACCTGGTACACACAACTCAGGAAAGGCTGTGGAGACCCAGGAGCCGGCAGGGCATTTCCAAAATGATTCTACAATACACTGCAATGTATTGCAATTAAATGTCATGCCTAGACACACAGACAGCAGCTGCAATATCAGCATCCAACATAACTATGAGATCAACAGACAGGTGTCTCTGCACACTCCTCCCAAGCCTCTTATATTTTAGCTTCTCTGGTTGCTCCCGTGATATTACCAACTTCTTCCTTTGATCGTATACATGCATACACTCATACACACACACACACATAAGTGCGTACACATACACTTCTCCTGCGGTACACATCGCCACAATTCATTGATTCTTGCTCTCATTGCATTGCCAATGAATCTTTACTAATAATTAGTTGATTTGAACAGGGTGTGCTCTCTTCACAAGTCATTTGATAGGGATATTGAGAAGACCATAAATGCTTCACATCCTTACCAGGAATGACACTCAAATGACACCGTGAACGGTATTGGAAGGCATAATCAGGCATAGGCAAAAAAGTAACACTGGATTAAAAGAAAACCTACATTCTCTGATGCAAACAGGCCACTGTAGGGAAGTAATCTCGCTGTACTAGGCCTCAGTTCCATTATTTGGAAAATGGATATAAAAATAACTGTGCTTTGTGAAATTAAGCAATTTTTTTTTTTTGGCCAAGGGTCAAAGGTGTTGCTAAAATATCCTTTGACCCCATCACTTATTATCTTCCCCGCTATGAGTGCACCTTCCTCTGGTGAATACGCTATGGGATCGTCTACCTATACATAGGAGACGACACAAGATACAGCCTGAGATTTATTTCCCAAAGAGCCTGAAACCATTTGCTTCCTAGTTGAGAGTAATGTTGTAAAGAGATAGGACATGGGATGAAGATGCTTTGATGACTGAGGGAGGTCAAGAAAGCACAGAGAATAACAAGCAAGGAGGTTCTGACCCAACCCACGTGTGCCGCAATAGGGGATTGCTTAAATAAATTATGATAAATCCAAACACTGAAGCACCCCATAGCTGTAAATGAAGTTGAAAAAGTTTTCTGTGGTACCGATACAGTATGATGTCATGAAATACTGAGTTAAAAAGAGGCAGAGTAAAGAACAGTGTATACAGTATGTCACCTTTTGAAAATTAAAAAGAAATTATACTTTCATATTTGCTTACATTTATATCAATACCTTCTGAAATACACTCAAGAAAACTAATAAGAGTGATACCTGTGAGGTATAGTTGGAACTGAGCAGACAGAAGACAGACATAAAAGGGAGAGTTTTCACTTTATACATTTGTATGAGTATATATACTTCTTCAATTACGTAAATGTATCACTTATGCAAAACATTACATAAAATTATTCTTTGAACTAAATAATGTTATCTCTTTTTTGAGTGCTTTCTATTTTATTCTTTACAACTTTATACTATTTTTATTTCCAAAATCCTCTATACTGGGGAAATATGGGACATTGCTCTCCGACCAGGAGAGGTCTGGGCGGATGGTACACAGCTGAACAGACCTTATCAATTGTACAGGGGACTGAACCATGGTTTAGCCCCTTGGAACTATTAACCTTCAGGATGGAGAAAGAGCTCCCAGTTTGGGAGGGGCTAGTTGCACTGAACCAAGTAGCCCCTCTTACTCTGCCTCACAAAACCCAAGTTCTTTAGACTCAAAACTGTAAAAATCCTAGAAGAAAAACATAGGCAATAAAGTCTCAGACATTTCTCGTAGCAATATTTTTTTTCTGATGTAGTTCCTCAGACAAAGGAAAAAAGGAACAAATGGGACCACGTCAAGATAAAATGCTTTTGCACAGCAAAGGGAAACCAACAAAATGAAAAGACAACCCACTGAATGGGAGAACATATTCACCAATGATACATCTGATAGGTGTTAATTTCCAAAATTTATGAAGAACTTACACAACTCAATACCAGAAAGACAAACAAACCAATTTTAAAAATGGGCAACAGGCTCTGGCGGGTGTGGCTCAGTGGACTGAGTGCTGGCCTATGAACCAAAGGGTCACTGGTTCGATTCCTAGTCAGGGCACATGCCTGGGTTGCAGGCCAGGTCCCCAGCAAGAGGCAACCACACATTGATGTTTCTCTCTCTCTCTTCCTCACTCTTTCCCTCTCTCTCTAAAACAGTAAATAAACAAAATCTTAAAAAAAAATTTTTTTAAAAATGGGCAAAAGACCTGAATTCACGCTTCTCCAGAGGACATACAGACGGCCCAGACATAAAAAGATGCTGAACATCACTAATCATTAGACAGATGCAAATTAACACCACAATGTGATATCACCTCATACCTGTCAGAATGGCTATTACCAATAAATCAACAAACAATTGGCAAGGATGTGGAGAAAAGGGAACCCAAGTGCACTGTTGGTGGGAATGCAGACTGGTGCAGCCATTGTGGAAAGCAGTGTGGAGTTTCCTCAAAAAATTAAAAGTGGAACTGCGTTACTTACATTAGCGAAGATATGGAAGCAACCCAAACGCCCAGCAATAGAGAGCAGACTTAAAAAACTGTGGTACATATACTCAATGGAATATTACTCATCCTTAAAAAAGAATAAAATCTGTGACAGCATGCATGGACCTGGAGAACGTTATGCTAAGTGAAATAGGTCAGTCAGAGGAAGACAAATACCATAGGATTTCACTATATGTGGAATCTAAAGAACAAAATAAAGGAACAAAATTGAAACATACTCATAGGTATCAAACTGATGGTTGCCATAGAGGAGGAGATTGGGTGACTGGGTAAAAAAAATGTTAAGGGGTTAAGAAATACAAGTTGGTAGTTCCAAAGCAGTCATGGGGATGTAAAGTACAGCATAGAGATGATAGTCAATATTGTAGTAACTATGGGTAGTGTTAGGTAGGTACTGGAAATATCAGGGGAATACTTGGAAACATACATGATTGCCTAATCACTATGTTGTAATCCTGAAACTCACAAAATAATACTGAATGTAAATTGTAATTTTTAAAAAATTTAAAGAAAAGAAAGCTGAGTATTGAACTTTAGGAGAATGGCCATAGGAAGTCATCAGCGGAGATAAAGAACAACCAGCGACAGAACAAATGACAGAATAAAATGACACAGACAGCCAGGAAACATGTAACTATATTTTGCAAGCCTTCCTGGGTTTACATATCATATAATCTCGATAATGGTTAAATGGCCAATGGCGGCATTCCAGTTTTCTCTTAGCACCATTTCAAGAAATGGCTGCCTGCACTGGCTGGTGTGGCTCAGTGGACTGAACACTGGCCTGCAAATCAAAAGGTCATAGGTTCGACTCCCAGTCAGGGCACATGCCTGGGTTGCGGCCCAGGTTCCCCAGTTGGGGGTGTGCAAGAGGCAACCAATCAATGTTTCTCTCCCTCTCTTTCTCCCTCCTTTCCCCTATCTCTAAAAAGCAAATAAATGAAATGTTTTTTTTAAAAAGGGAAAGTTTAAAAAAAAAAGAAATGTCAGCCTGCCAGAAACAAATTGTTTCTTGTTTTGAATTGTTAAAGAACAGTAGCAAACCTTTGACATATTTGGTTGTTCATTATTCCTGAGATGTCGGAAAGTTCCCTTGTGTTGGGTCAGGAAGCTCTATTTGTCAGGCAGTGAAAGTGCTTGTAACCTTGGTCAAGATTCTGGATGGTAGTCAAACCTCAGGCACCTGGTGGGATATTCAACAGCTAAAAAGGAAGCTGTGCTGCAGTTTTTCAACAGCCTACGCACCCCTTCCCAGAGGAATACATGCAGAGGGCACTTACTGGGATTTCAAAGCACTCGAAATATTAAAACAGTTGTTAAGTAAACTCACCTGGCGCCCACATTCTCAATCCTCAGAAAAAGGGAAATTTGGTTACATACCTCTGGTGCAAAGTATAATGCACATTTCTCTGCCAATCAAACCACATGGGATTTCTTCCTTTAAGGCAGATAATGCTTTGCCAACAGAAGTTAAGCGTTTGGTGCACAAATCTACAAGAAGCAACATGTTTTATTACGTAGACTTTACTTAAGCTTATTCATCCTGTCTGATCATTTTTCCAGGATGCCTTTATCTATATTATCATTTACTCATCAAGGAATCTGAGCCTGAAGCTTAGAAAACACCCAGCCAATACTTTCCTACCCTCTCTTGTAGGCATACTCTGACATGTTACTGACATGTTCCTACTGCCTTTAGACCTAGATCATTTTGATTGCTGGATTGTGCTGCTAAAGGTACTGAGATATTATACAGCTATGTGATGTCTTCTCCTATCATTTACATTTTAACTCCAGTTAACCATCTTCCAGGAATCAGTCAAGTCACGAATGGGGAATAGTATAAGTCCTTCTCACAACTGAAGAAACAACTCCAACCCTGACTCGTGAGGCTCAGTGGATTGAGCGCCAGCCTGCAAACCAAAAGGTCGCCAGTTCGATTCCCCTCCGGGGCACATGGCTGGGTTGCAGGCCAGGTCCCCAGGTGGGGGGCACACGAGAGGCAACCGCACATGGATGTTTCTTTCCCTCGCCCCTTCCTTCCCCCTCCCTCTAAAAATAAATAAATAAAATCTTTAAAAAAAAGAAACAACTCTAAACACATGACCTACTTATGGAGGATCAGAGATATCAACTTTGCATATCAGGGGAAGAGTTTTAGTCAATAATTTCGATATGCTTCATATTTTCCCTCATCCACTACCAAATTCATTGTGGCGTTGTCCCTGGAAGAGGTGGAGCTAATAGAAATAGTTACCTGCGGTCTAGGAAAGGATTGACAAGTGAGTGAACAGAGGAGCAGTGATAATAAAAAAGGATAGTCACTCCTCACTAGTTTATGTCAGCTGATTGTGTACTATGAGACTCTTTTATAATCAGAATATTAAATAAAAAATGATGTTGTAGGAAAAAAAATCACCAACAGGCTCATAAAATATTATAAGTGAAAAGCAAGCTAAACAATAATCTGTGTATTATGCCATTTTATAACAAACAATGTGTTTAGAAGACCAATGTGAGCGGTAGTATTGAGGCACTGAGATTATAAAGGGTTTTTTTTGTGGTGATTTTCTTATTTTCTAGGTTTTATGAAGTGAACGAAAATTACTTTTATAATTTATAAAGAAAGTTAATGTCATTTTAAAAACAATTCCAGGTAGTTACGGAAGGTCATTATATTATTATAAAAGGGTTAATTCACCAGATAGATGTGAAAATATTAAATGTGCATGTACTCAATAACACAGCTTCAAAGTATATGAAGCAAAACTTGACAAAACTGAAAAACAAATCCAGAGCATAGTTAGAGATGTAACACTCCTTAACTAATAATAAATATAACAAATAGTCAGAAAACTAGTAATGATATAAAAGATCTAATCAAGACTATTCAGCCACTTAGTCTATTTGGCATTTCTAGAGCTCACTACACAAGAAAAGCAGAACACAAATTATTTCAAGTAAACATGGAAGATTTACCTAAAATGAACCATATTCCGGGGCATGAAACAAATCTTAAGAAATTTAAGATTACTGAAATCATATAAAGGATGTTATCTAAGCATAATGGAATTAAACTGGAAATCAATAGAAGTAAGATACCTGGGGAAATCCCCTAATTTAGAAATTAAACACACTTACAAAGAGGTAAGTGTTAAAGATGAAATCACAAATATATTACAAAATACCTTTAGGTGGACAGCATAGTGGTCCTATAGTTTAAACTAATACAAAATAATATTCTAAGTCAAATGTAATTGAAAAATAAAAATAAAATACCTGTAATTAAAATTTTAAATTTTTTTTTAAAAGAAAACACTCTGAGTTAAATGAAAGTTACAAATCTGTTAAACCAAAATTTGTGAGAATGCAGCTAAAGAAGTCTTTAGAGGGACATTTATAACACTGAACTACTGACACACAACTTGGATGAAGTTTCAGCAAATAGTGCTGAGCAAGAAAACGCCAATCCCAAAGGGTTACATACTGTATGATTCCACTGTATATGTGTTTAAATGGCAAAAGTATAGAAATGGAGAAGACACTAATAGTTGCCTGAGGCTGAGGGACGAGGTCAAGAACAAAGTGGAGGGGACCATAAACGCGCACAATGAATCTGTGCGGTGACGGAAACGCTCTGTATCTGACTGTATCTGGGTCTGTCTCCTGGCTGTCACAATGTACTATAGTTTGGCGAGATGTTATCATTGGGGGAAGCTGGGCAAAGTGTACACAACGTCTCTGTGTATTATTTCTTACAACTGCATGCGAACCTCTAATTATCCCAGCATAGAATTTTAATTTTAAAAATGTAGCAGCAGGGTCTTCACTGTCACGTGCTGTGTGACTGGCAAAGGGGTCACCCCCTTTTCTTAAACGTGCTTGTTTGCGGGGTGGAGGGGGAGATTTCCACACCACGCCCTGTCCTGGTGCATGGCAGTGGCACATGGAGGGACACGAGCTGTTGAGGCACCAGCTCTCTGTAGCATCCACACGCCATTCCTTCTTGGAGGAATTCAGTTATTATTCCACAAATGGTAACTTTGCCCCACTGGTTCCTCAGACAAACAAATGGACCATTCTGTTTGTTTGTTTTTTGTGTTTACCTTGCGTGTTTTTTTCCTACACACCCTTGAATTGAGGTCTAACTTCTTGCAGCAAGGAAGTTGCTCTGTAGATGACCCAGAATCCATTTATCTAGAAATGGTTTAGCACCATAACATTTTTTTAAATGAAAAGAAACTGAGAGAGAAAGGAGAGAAAATATATTTAACATTATCAAAAGAAATTCATAATGTACTGCTAAATATAAATAACAGGTTGATAAACAATATGTATAATGCAATCCCATTTCGATGAATCTACCTATGTATATATGTAAAGAAAGCATAAAAGGCTATACACATAAATGTTAAATGTTGACTAATTCAGCAAGGTGACATCATAGATGATTTTTTCATTGATTTTATTTTTTGCTTGCTGACATTTTTTAATTTCAGATAACTAAAACAAAATAAAGTGACTTCAGGGGGAAAAAAGCACAATTTAAATTTATTTACACTGAAATATTAGTGATTTCTCAGATCCACTTTTCTTCAAACAGCTAAAACTCAGTCAGAAAAAAAAAAAGTACTGGAAGCCTGGACAGCAGAAGAGATTTAAAAAGAGAGAGCGAGAAGAGATCTGTGATTAAAAGAGATATCAAGAAGGGCTGACTTCATTTACCCCCTAATTTTTCTCAGGGATGACCCTGCCGGACTGACAAGGTCAGACTGAATTTCCCGTGTTGGGCAGACAAAGCGCGCCTTCAAGAAGCCATACTCGGTGTAGAAGACCAACTTCTAGACTTTTAGCTCGTTTTTCTTTTTTATTGAAAACGTACTTCTGAACAGATCTCCTGAGTACCGATTCAGTGCAAGACTATGTGATACACTAAATATCTGAAAGGAGGCAACAGTTATGCAACATGGAGTGCTTATTTATATATAATGTTATCAGCACTTCCTGCTTAAAACAGGAAGAAAAGAACTGACGGTTTACCCAAAATGAGTAAAATGAGAACTCTTTATCTCAGGAACAAAAAAGACACTCTTACAGCTACCACTTTAACTATTCCTGATGACTGCTTGTTTGCCTGTTTTTTATTTTTTGTTTGTTTAAATACTACTGGACTCAAACTGCAACAACACAGAAAGAAAAGAGGAAAATTCCTGGGGAACTGGAATGAGGAAACTGAGACAAGGACATTAAACAAGGTCAAACACGTTGAGCAACTTTGAGTTAGCTGGTGAATCGCAAGAGCTAATCTCCCCTAACCAAGGATACCTCTCCTCCGTAAGCAGAGAATACGTAGCTCAAATCTCCGTGGTCTGGGCAAATAGAGAACAGAGACCCAATTAATGCCATTTGTCCCAGCTAAACCCAAGGACAGATGAAGTCAGGGGAACAGATAACAAAAACCCCATTAAAGCCAGACAGACCCAAGATAAAAGTGAAACAGTAAAGCAGACCAAAGAATACTCCCAAACCCCTCTATGTGCTCATTTTGACGCATCAGCATATTAAAAATGCACGTGGAAAGCCGATGAATATTCTGCTGCAATCCTCCCCTAGGATTCTCACCCACTGAAAAAAGATAAAGCCCTCAGGACAAAGGCTCAGGGTGGGCTCAGCCAGAGCATGCCTATGCCCTTCCCTGGCCACTCGCCTTTTACTTCCTCCTAAACTCTCACGGTCCCCACAAGACTTGCAGCCAGGGGAACAATGGGCATCTGGCAGCTCGTCCCAGGCTAACCCTCTGATCCTGTCTCCAAGACCCCCCTCTTCTCTGACGTCCCACCCTCTGTGGCTCACTTCTGTCTCTGCGACCTTCCCTTCCCAGGGAGCTGACAGCAGCCTCTCCTTGGCTCAATCCTTTCCTACGGTGTTTCTAGGAGCCGAAGCAGAGCCCCGCCTGGGCTCTCTCCTGTTGCTTCTCCTGCCCTTACTCCTTCGTTTGTTCCCCTGTCCCCAGCTTTAATAAACATATTCTCAAAATCACCTGGACTCATATTGTGACACCTTCCCCACGCAAAGTCAAGAACACACACAGTACAGGCCGGCCTGAGGCACATAGGTCCAGTGGTCCCCGCCCGGTCACTAAAACAGCCTAGAGATCCAATAGTCATCAGAGTCAAGACTGTGCTTCATTGAGAACTTAAAGTGGGCACTAGAACCGTTTCAAAGGAGGAAGGATATCAATAATAATGCCAAAAAGAAAGCTCAACATTCTCTAACAAGAGCATTTCACAACCACTGAGCTAATAACAAATAATATTCTCAGAATTTTATAATACGTTCCCACGTTCAAGTGCTTTTTACATGCCTCCTTTCATCAACAACAACAGCAACAACAAAAATACAACAGCTCGTGCTGCAGGTTAACCAAAGCGATCAGTTTGGGCGCCTGCACATCAGATAAACATTTCCTTCTCATCCTTCAAGTATATTTTTCTTGTATAAGAAAAATGTTTAATCAACCACTAACCACATATATGTCCCCTTCTCACAACTTTGCTAACAACTTTTTTCCCTGTGGGTGAGAAATAAATTATTAGCTACAACTTCATGGAACACAAGTAAATCTGTCAACTGGCAAAGTGAAGTTGAAGTTGCCCATAGAAGTATGTTCCAAGTCAAAAATTATGAAATTAAACAACCTTAGCCCTTGGTTCCATATCATACCTATTGCACTTCTAGGAATTCTGCTTAGCCCTATGAGACACATAACATCTGTTTTTATTTTCTGAAGAATAGGAAAAAAATCTTTATTTTTGTGAGTTTGTTTTAGTCAAGGTCAAAGCCTTGACCAGCCAATCTACGCACCAGCCAGCTAGTTCTCAGGGACTCTGGACAGGACACGCATACACGTATTTATTAGGACGTAATTGATTTCAAGTAAAACAAATCACTGAAAACATGTACAATGGAAAAACTGTGGAAATATCATTTAAAAAAATCAATAGTCTATTTTGTATTCAAATTTGTGGCCAATATTGCCTGAGCACTGACTTGTACAAAACACCAAAATAGCAAGACTAAGATCTGAGAAAGTTTTTTGTTTGTTTATTTTAAGATTTTATTTATTTACTTTTAGAGAGAGGGGGAAGGAGGGAGAAAGGGAGAAATACATCCATGTGTGGTTGCCTCTCGCACGCCTCCCACTCGGGACCTGGCCCACAACCCAGGCATGTGCCCTGACTGGGAATTGAACGCGTGACCCTTTGGTTCTCAGGCCAGCGCTCCATCCACTGAGCCACACCAGACAGGGCTGGGAAAGTTTTTTAACACTCCAAACCAGAAGTTGTTCTTTGGACAGTGGCTATTTCCTAGCTGGTAACTTTAAAATATAAATAGACCTGCGCGAGCAAAACCATACCATGAATAAAAATAAAGGTATATTTATTGAAAACACAATTTATGCAAGGCACTGTTGTATTTAAGCCTCACAACAACCCCACAATTTAGTGTAATGATTGGCCCCACTTTACAGACCAGGAATATAAGAAGCTAACAGATTAGGTAACTTGTCCACAGTTACAACTAGCAAATGGTGGAATCAAAATCCTTCCCAGATCTCTCCACCTCCAGAGTTTGCACTACTAACCACTAGTGCATACAACCTAGCGTATTTTCCTCTGCTACCCTCTACTCCACTTAGGGGAGGAGATGCTGAAAACAAAATGATAAAGGGGAGTTGAGAACCTTAAAAACATGCTTCATTTGTTTCCAAACTTTTGACTAAATCTCATTCTGCATATATTTTTAATAAATCATTTTTATTGTTATTCTATTACAGCTGTCCCAATTTTTTCCCTTTGCCCTCCTCTGCCAATTCCCCGCCCCCGCTCCCACAGTCCATTCCCACACTGTTGTCCGTGTCCCTGGGTCATTCATACACGTTCTTTGTCTAGTCCCTTCCCCTCCTTTCCATCTTTATGCCCCTCCCCCCACCCCTCTGATCACTGACAGTCTGTTCCATGTTTCCCTGCCTGTGGTTTTATTTTGTGTTAGATTATTTACAATAACCAAGATTTGGAAACAGCCTAAGTGGCCATCAGTAAATGAGTGGATCAAAAAACTATGGGACAGTCCTGGCTCGTGTGGCTCAGTGGATTGGGTGCCAGCCTGCAAACCAAGGAGTCGCCGGTTCGATTCCCAGTGTGGGGCGCATGCCTGGATTGCGGGCCAGGTCTCCAGTAGGGGGGTGCACGAGGTGCAGCCACACATGGATGTTTCTCTCCCTCCTTCTGCTCTCTGAAAAATAAATAATTAAATCTTTTTTAAAAAAAACTATGGGACATTTACACAATGGAATATTGCACAGCAGAAAGAAAGACGGAGCTCCTACCCTTCATAACAGCATGGATGGACCTGGAGAATATTATGCTACGTGAAGGAAGCCAGGCGGTAAAAGACAAATACCATATGATCTCACGAATAAGAAGAATATGATGCATGTATTTTTCTTAAGTGAGGGTGGTGAAGCTAGGTTCAAGGGCTGGGCCCCCAAATCAAATGTTTGTTTGCTTCCGATCTTGTCTAGAGTATTGCTTGATCACTGCTGAGTGAAATAAAGGAAATACGCTAAAAACAGCTTGTGAACAGGTCCTTGGGGGATTTCCCCAATAGTAGGAAATAACTACAAGGTTGTTTGTACAGCTATTTCTAGTTTACAAGTGTTTTCACATGCACTAGCTCACTGTAATTCCCAGGAAAGTAACAGTGGTGATTAGTGACCCTTTACTGATATTAAACACAAATGGGAAAACGAAGACTCCGAAAATCCCAGCGACCTGCTCTCTCCCAGATCACACCAAGAGTGACGGAGCCACAATAAGCCCAGACCTGGGGACTCCATTTTCAAGTCAAATGAATGAATTTTCAAGTCACTTCACCTTCTAGAGGCCCAATAGCTAAGGATGTTTTACAAATAGCACTTCGCTCACCCATACACACAGAAAACACATGCAAACACACCTCGCAGGTAACTCCCATTGTGGTAAACTTAGCTCCACATGTAAAAACAGGCCTTTGCAACTGGACCTTCAATGGAAATAACCCCTTGCCCTAGAATTATAACACTCTACAGAGTCCCAAATTCTCTCAAAGGCACTCAAATTTCTCTCTCAAAAAATGTTAAGTATTTGCACAATATTTTGAGTGAGAAATAGCACTCCGGAGGAGAGGAGGATGGAGAAGCAAGAAAAGAAATAATTGTATCTGCATATTACCTTATAACATTGTGAAATAGGCAGAGCTGATATTACTATCACTTTTTTTCTAGTAAGAACACTAATGCTCCTTGGTCACTTCTCAGTGGTTCTGAACTGAAAGAAGACTGTCACTGTGAAGTACATTTTGAGGCTTCTGTACCTAAATTTGGATTAGCAAGTCCTCTCTGGGGCTATGGACTTAGGGATGCCTAAAGTGATTGTCAGTAGACTAGTCTCCAGTTATTTCACCAGGAATTTATAGCACAGCTATTTCTCAGGAAATTTTCTTCCATTGTCCTTAGAAGAACGTCAGCACACTTCTAAGTGGTTGTGGACAGTCCATTCAGTCAAGGAAAGATCTAGTTCTCTATAAATGCCTTTGCCTAATTCCTCCATTACTGATCCTCTCCTGGAGAAAAAGCTGAGGTGGTGCCTCTTCAATCTGCCCAGTTCCTGAGTCTCTGCCCACAGCTGCCAAAACGACCACCAACCCTATCTCCTGACCCACACCCACCTGCAGCTGCACTGAGAGGCAAACACTAAGTAGGAAGAGGTAAAGCTGCTGCTGATCATCATCACTACATCTTGCATTTCGTCACTTTTTTTCTTTACCTTTCCCTGCACCTTTATATATCTATTCTCCCTCTCTGGTCCTGCCAGGGAAGAAAGGCAAGAACTGTACAAATTGATGCAAAGGCGCTCCATCATCCAGGCTAACTAGGTGGCCACCTCCAGAAGCTTGAAAGCCCGTGCTAAAGTCACACCTAATCAGCGTGCCTCAGTTATGCCCATAGATCTACTCTGAAATAGAAAGATATACAAGGGGATGAAAGTAAAGCTGTTTATTCTTGATTCGGAATCCAGAAACCTGGGTTACTTTCCCAAATCTGGCACTTAACTGTATGACCATGTGCCAGTGATACTCCCTAACACAAGCATAGCATTAATTTTAAAATCGATCCTAAATTTTGCACGTTCAAGGCAGTAGCCGCTATCCATATGCTGCTCCTGAGCATCTGACATGTGGGTAGTGTGACTGAAGAACAGAGTCTTTAAAAACTTCTTATTGGATTTATTGGGGTGCCATTGGTTAATAAAATTATACAGGTTTCAGGTGTACAATTCTTTAATACATCATCTGTGTGTTGTGTTGTGTGTTCACCACCGCAAGTCTCCCTCCATGACCATGTATCCCCCCCTTTATCTTCTCCTACCTCCCCCCCGCCTTTCCCCCTGGTGACCACCATGCTGTGGTCTGTGTCTGTGAGGTTTTTTTCCCTTGGTCCCTTCACCTTTTTTCACCCAACCCCCCAACCCTGCTCTCCTCTCACAGCTGTCGGTCTGTTGTCTGGATCTACGAGCCTGTTTATATTTTCTTAGTTTATTTTCTTCATTAGGTTCTATGTATGAGTGAAATTATAGGGCACTTCTCTTTCTCTGCCTGGCTTATTTCACTTAGCGTAATGCTTTCCAGGTCCATCTGTGCTGTCGCTAAGGTTAAGATTTCCTTCTTTTTGAAGGCTGAGTAGTATTCTGTTGCGTACCACAGGATTTTCCCTTTTATTTCCTTTTTGTTTTTATTGTATTTTTTCCATTACCATTTATTCCCCTCATGCCCCACCCCCTGCCACAATCACCACACCGTTGTCCTTGTCCCTAAGTCCTTACTTCTCCCCCAGAGCTGTCCGGCTGCTCTCTTTCTGTAAGTCTGTTTCTATTTTGCCTGTTAGCTCAGTTCATTAGATTCCATGTATAACTGAAATCATATGGTACTTGTCTTTCTCTGACTAACTTATATTTAAGTTTAAATAACCACATGTGGCTAGTGGCTATGAAGTTGGACACCACAGAAAAATGTAGGGATATTGGCTGAAATGATCTGTACCGTCTCTCGTAGGTGGCCTAGTTTCCTGTTCTATAGGATTCATTCAAAGTCATTCCGAATGATCAGTCAAGGCACCCTGGTCTCACCAGAAATGATAATCCATTATTGCTTTATACGCACTGGGTAGGCCCTGGAGCAGGAAGAGTGAAAGTGATGAGAGCCATATTTCCACAGCCAGACTGATGCTTCTCATTGTCCCTGGGTTTTTATAAGCTGGAACTAAAGGGTGAATCAAGGCAATCCCAGTCTTTGTGAATGAATGTACATGTATAGAACTGGGCTGTGAGTATAGTTACACTCTTCATCTACCTTTCCAAAGTGCCATTATTATTGATTGTAGAATAATTTCAGTTCTGGAAGGAAAAAAAGACTCCTCTTACTTTGTGGAAAAACGAATACATCTTGAGAACGTCACTTTCTCTCTGCTTTGTCTCCTCATCTGTACTATGAGAGAGTTGGACTAGATTTATTGATGCAATAAACCGAACAATATCACGAGCTAACAGGAAGGCAAACAATGAGCTAGGGACCTGTAATCCACTCGACAACTCAATAAAGTATCTAAACCAAGTGATTTTTTCAAGGCGCCTTTTCCTCTCTCTGAGTTCATGTACTATAAATCCTATGACTAAGAGTTAATGTTATGAAAGTTTTATGAATGAAAGTCTTTTAACCTTCTATCCAAATCATACTTCACTGGGACGGAACACTAAAGAAAGAAATTAAGGAAAACACAAATAAATGGAAGCATATACCATGTTTATGTGTAGGAAGAATTAACATCATTAAAATGTCCATACTACCCAAAGCAATTTGTAGATACAACACAATCCCTATTAAAACACCAATTTCCTATTTCACAGATATAGAACAAATATTTCAAAAATTTATATGCAACCATAAATGACTCCAAATAGCCTCAACAATTTTGAGAAAGAAAACAAAGTAGGAGGGATCACAATACCTGACATCAAACTATATTACAAGGCCACTGTAATCAAAACAGTCTGGTACTGGCAGAAGAACAGACACATAGATCAATGAATCCAAATAAAGAGCCCAGAAATAAACCCATGCCTCTACGGCCAATTAATATTCGACAAAGGAAGCAGGAGCATAAAATGGAGTAAAAACAGCCTCTTCAACAAATGGTGTTGGGAGAGCTGGACAGCTACATGCAGAAAAATGACACTAGTCCACCAACTTACACCATACATAAAAATAAACCTCAGATGGATAAAAGACTTAAACATAAGCCATGACACCATAAAAGTCCTAGAGGAGAACATAGGTAGAAAACTCTCAGATATCCCACACAGTAATCTTTTCACCAATATGTCCCCTAGGGCAAGAGCTATAAAGGAAAGAATAAACAAATGGGACTGCATCAAACTAAAAAAGCTCTGCACAGCTGAAAAAGAATCAGCAAACTGAAAAGGGAACCAACTTTATGGGAAAATATATTTGCAATGATACCTCAGACAAGGGTTTGAGCTCCACAATATATAAAGAACTCACACAACTCCACACCAGGAAGACAAACAATCCACTTAAAAAATGGGCAATGGACCTGAACAGACACTTCTCCAAGGAGGACATACAGAGGGCCCAGAGATGGGTGAAAGGATGCTCAGCATCACTGGCCATCAGAGAGATGCAGGTTAAAACCACCATGAGGTACCACCTCACACCGGTCAGAATGGCCATCATAAACAGATCCACAAGCAATGGGTGCTGGCGAGGCTGTGGAGAAAAGGGAACCCTTGTGCACTGTTGGTAGGAATGCAGGCTGGTGCAGCCACTGTGGAAAACAGTATGGAATGTCCTCAAAAAACCGAAAATGGAACTGCCTTTTGACCTGGCAATTCCACTGTTGGAATTTTTCCCTAAGAATCCTGAAACACCAATTCAAGAACCTATGCGCCCCTATGTTCATAGCAGCGCAATTTACAGTAGCCAAGTGCTGCAAACACCATAAGTGCCCATCAGTAAATGAGTGGATCAAAAAACTGTGGCACATTTACACAATGGAACACTACGCAGCAGAAAGAAAGAAGGAGCTCCTACCCTTCGCAACAGCATGGATGGAACTGGAGAACATTATGCTAAGCGAAATAAGCCAGGGGGCGAAAGACAAATACCATATGGTCTCGCCTATAAGTGGAACCTAATGAACAAAACAAACAGGCAAGCAAAATAGAACCAGAGACATGAAAATAAAGAAAAAACTGACCGTGACCAGAGGTAGGGAAGGGGATAACGAGGAAAAGAATAGGAAGGGGCAAGTCAAGGAACCGGCATAAAGGACCCATGGACAAGGACAGCGGGGACAGGGGGGGATGGATTGTGGGAGGTGGGGGCAGGGCAAGGGAGAGAAATGGGGGCAAAATGGGGACAATTATAATTGAACAATAAATTTTTCTTAAATAATAAAAATGAAAATGAAAAAACAAATCACACTTCAGTAAGACAGAGTCCCCAACATATTACATGTTCGTCTCCCCTCTCACTCACCACGGCCTCCTTGGTACTCTCTACCGCAATAATAAAGTAATACCTGAAAGAGTCTGAGAACATGAGGGTTAGGGTAGAGAGATGGCAGCAGACACATCTCAGCCTGGACACGGCACCACTTCCTGAAACAGCAGGAAATGTGAGGGTAAGTATGTATTGAAGATGTACAGAAAGGAAAAGAAAGGACGGAGAGGTAAGGAAAGGAGATGTTTTAAAATCAGCTGTCAATTATAGGAAACACGGTAAACATTGAGGCAGCTGTAGGAGGCAAACACATGCCGTATTGTGCGTGTATAATGTGCATCCACGGTTTTGGCCCAAACTTTCAAGGGGGGAAAAAAAACTTTCACTTTCATTTTTTAAGTCCATTTTTTAATTTATTTATATTTAGAAACAAAACCGATTATCGGATTCCAGGGTATTACTTTGCGTACGGATAGCGTTATTGCTTTCTGGAGTTACACTTTTAACGCATAAGTATAAATAAAAGAATGGAAAACATTTATATAGATACGGAATTGGTGCGATCCATGTATAATGCGCATCCCTATTTTTCCCTCAAAAATTTGGGCAAAGAGTCGCGCGTTACACATGGCGGAATCTGGTGACTGGGGATGGGTGGGGTTCTGCCCTTCCCATCACTCAGAAAACAGAGAAGCAACTAAGGGAGAATGTGAGTAGAGGAGGACACAGAAGCAACAGAGTATCCCGTTCCCTGCCAAAGCTGTTGTGGTGCCATTTTGAAAGTCAAAGCTCTAGCCCCTCTCTCCTTTTTACCTTACACGAGTACGAGCTACCCTTCCACCTACCTTCCAAGATGGCTAACAGTCCAGGCTGCAGAGAAAGTGACAACTCACCCTTTATCTCCCTCACGAACTTCCCCTACATGCCTGGAAATCCAAATATAATTGAAAAAATTCTAGTTATAATGTCACTTTAGTTAGTAAAGCTCCCCAAGGATGATGGAAGGGTCTGGTCTTGGGTCCAAATGTTATCTTCCCCTTTAATTGGGTTTGTTGGCATTTCCCCCCAACTACTACCACAACCACGAGTTCTATGAACAAAGATGAACATTTCAGAACCCTCAGCACCCTGGCTCCAGGTTGGCTGTGAGAGAATTCTGGTACCTACAGAAGAAGGATTTGAGTAAATGGCTTTGTTCCCGCAGCATGTAGCGGGGTCATAGGGATGTTGCTGGGTTCACACTTTACTGAGTACCACCAAATTAGTTATTAGTTATTGGGCCATGTTTTTAATGTGTTAAAATAAACATAAATAGCCCTGGCTGGTGTGGCTCAGTGGATTGAGTGCCAGCCTATGAACCAAAAGGTCACCGGTTTGATTCCCAGTCAGGGCACAGGCCTGGGTTGCGGGCCGGGTCCCCAGTAGGGGGCGCATGAGAGACAACCGATTGATGTTTCTCTCGCACATCGATGTTTCTGTTCCTCTCTTTCTCCCGCCCTTCCCCTCTCTCTAAAAAATAAGTAAAATATTTAAAATAAATAAACATAATTATGTCTACCCCCATATAGACCATCTTATATAATATAACTGAATATAATCGATGTAACCAACTCACATCAGGGTCTCTTCATCTGGTTCATGACATCAAGATGCTACCCCAAGCTCAAAAAGGCACATGGCAGAGGTCATGCCCCTATTCTCCAAGAGCCAGGTAGGGCATCGCATAGCTCAACACCCCAGAGCCTAGCCAAAGGGCAAGAGCATTCCCTTGGCTTCCAAATTCTTAACACAGCGCCACTGACAGCAAGCCCAGTCATTCCAGATCATTCTCCGTGTGACAGAAAACAACCCACTTTTAATTCTGTGGAGGCCATGTACTGTTGTGTGGATTTCAGAAAACCAAGCTCAAATTAAAACAATTCTTTTCCAGGACATAAGCCACCAGAAAGGAAAAGCCTTTTTCGAATACAGATAGGGCCACAAGTGTCATAACAGAGAGAGAGAGAGAGAGAGAAAGAAGAAATTTATCTTGCCTAAGATCAAGTTTCATATAATGGCAGTTAGATGAGTATATCATCTTTCTCCGCCTACAAATAGTTTAACCACCCCCAAGTCATAAAAATCTGAGAAACTAGGCTGGACAGAGTATATTCCTTCCTGCTTCTCATATCAGGGCAGCTGTGTGATTTCCTGAGGATTCTGTTGCTGGTTCTAGGGATAAAAGTTCATTTACACACACAATAACCTGTAAGCCTCCAGTTTCCCACCCTCTCTCTCCCTATCCCTCCGTCGTCTGGCACCAGAGAAGCCAATCTGAAAGAGGAAGAAGGATCTGTATACATTGACTAGCATGTTCCCTACCCCCTCTGCTCTTAAAAACAGCAGCAGCCCATCTTTCCAAAGAAGCTTGCCTGAAGAGCAGGCGCCGTGTGAATGAGCTGCACTCTCGGGACCCTGCAGATTATCCAGATCCACTGTGCAGCTCTGCAAGAAACGGGTCGATCGGCTTTGCTGAAGACTTGGAGTCTGCTTCTGGGAGCAAAAGCTAAAGGACCCTGAAGAGTCAATCTCGACCTGTGCAGGTAAGGAGATTCAATGTTTCCATGCGAGGACCAGAACTGTACATAGGAAAATTTTGCTGATTTGGGCAATTTCCTGGGAGCTTGAGGATCTGTCCCACCTGCTTTAAATTGGGCTGCTTTAGTTATTGGCCACGGATGTGATAATCGAATCAATCTGTCAAACAAGGATTGCTCAGTGCTTCTGCAAGGTAGGGGCTCCTTGTAGCAAAATAGAGAGGGGACACTCTCCAAGCCCAGCGCCTTTGCAGTTAAGTCAGAAACGTTAAGGCATATTTTCAAATCCTATTTTCAGGACCAAATGGAGTTTCTCTAATCCGTAGTGGCAGTTCCTTCAATATTGAAATAAAATATATAGTGACTGCTGAAGGTAAAAAAAAAAAAAAGTGCAGAATTATCTGTTGTTTTCATAAGGTAGTTTCACCTTCATTTTCCCACTTGACCTCTCAATATCCTGCAATTTAGACAGGGTAAGTGCTACTCTCCTGTTTTGCAAATAAGAAAAGGGACTCAGAGAAGTGAAATAGTCTGGAAACATGCCACACAACTAGAAATAGGCAAGTTAGGACTAGAGGCTGAAAATAGAAAACTCTGAAAACTACAAAGGAACATAACAAAATCACATCATCTTTTTAGCACCTTAGACGTATATGACACAGACCAGCACTTCATACATTTTAATCAAAATCGTTGGCCAGGAACCTTCTTCTACTGAGGAGCAAAAGATCTCTTTCTAAGGGTAAACAAGTGGCTTGGTGGGTTCCATCTATAGCCAAAAAAGGAAAATCCTTGAATTTTGAATGCAGTTTTTCTGCCTTCCAGTACTCTGATTGTTTTGAAATCTAGAGAGAGGCCACAACACCATACATTTATCAGGTGATTATTAAAAAACAAAATGTAATTAAACCTGGACCTGGGACTGCACTGCATACCCATGAGTTCCTGCAAATGAAATAAATCAGGCTGGGGGCCAGCGAAGCACAAGAGAAAGGTGGGTTAAAAGAAGTTTGCAGGTTGAGGCCCAGCTGGAGTCCAGCATTTCTGTCTTCCTAACCTGGAACTACCAATTTCATTCTCTACTACCTTTTCCCTCCTTACCTTTAATCAAACTTTTGATGTGTTTAGGAACTAGCTATCCGGTATAAAATCAAGATTTTTCCATGGTGCAGGAAATTATCAATTTGCCTTTGCTGTGTCATTGGGATTAAGGGATTAAGGGACCGATCCTTAACCTACATATCCAACCTTGTTAATCTAATGCCGTGAAGGATAACTATTATAATCTCCCAAATAACATAGCTCTGTGCAGATCACTACTTTGATCTATTCTGCTATGTCTTATGTTCTTATTAATGCCTTATTATGTTCTTATTAATTATGTTCTTATTAATGTAATGTGCATTGTACATTACAATGTACAAATACATTGTAATCTGGTTAAATAAATGTTGATTAAACTCAATACAGTCTGAGGCACAGAGCAAGGTAAGTCATAGTTCCTTGCCTTGGGGAATTTACAAGGCACCTGATCCGGCTACATAAAGGGACTGAGTTGAGGAATAACAGAAAATTAATTTGGATAGAAATGTAAGACAAGATTATTAGACCTGGAATTCCAGGCACTTTTTGTGCTTAAGGTCAAGTTCAAGGAGTTCATCATCCCCAAGCCCTTATTATATGAAATGTTAAAGGGACTCACCTAAGAAAAAGAAGACAATCAAAACTATGATCACTAAAATGACAACAAACTCACCGCTATCAACAACTGAAGGTAAAAACAAAAACTAACTAAGCGAACAACTAGAACAGGAACAGAATCACAGAAACGGAGATCACATGGAGGGTTATCCCTGGGGAGGGGGACGGGGGAGGATGGGGGAAAGGTACAGGGAATAAGAAGCATAGATGGTAGGTACAAAATAGACGGGGGGAGGTTAAGAATAGTGTAGGGAAGGGAGACGCTAAAGAACTTACATGTACGACCCATGGACATGAACTAAGGGGAGGGGATGCTGGTGGGAGAGGGGTGTACAGCAGAGCAGGATCAAGGGGAGAAAAAACGAGACAACCATAATAGCCTAATCAATAAAATATACTTTTTTTAAAAAAAAGAACTCCAGGTACTTTTTAAAGGGAAATCTTATCAGCAAACTTGCGTAAGGGATGACAAGCATTTTCAGGAGATGAGTTTCATCACCTGCCTACACCTGCAGAAAACTGGAGACGGGAGGCCACTGACAGAGCGGAACTTAATGAGGCTCTAGATTAGGTTGATGGCGGTAGAAATGGACTATAGAGGAGCTCAAGAGACATTCCTATGGAACAATAGGTGGAAATTGGTGAGTGATTAAATACAGGCAGCACAGGAAAAAAGTAAGTCAGAGACATCTCTGAGATGTTGAACTTGTACACTTTGGGCAGTAGTGCTATAGCAGTACCACTAGAAATAGGTAATTTGGGAATAGAAATGGGAAGTGTAGGACATGTTCTGTTTCGACCCATTGAGTTTGAGGGCATGGCAAAAATTCCAAGAAGCAATGTCTTTTTTTTTTTTAATTGATGGGGTAACTGACCTGAGGTGAGTATCTCTGTGACCAGATAGTGTTTGGGGTTTTTTTTAATTTTTTTTAAATTTTATTTATTTCTTTTTAGAGAAGGGAGGGAAGGAGAAAGAGGGAGAGAAACATCAATGTGCAAGAGAAACATTGACTGGTTGCCTCTCACATGCTCCCAACTGGGGACCTGGCCCGCAACCCAGGCAGGTGCCCTGACTGGGAATCGAACCAGCAACATTTCAGTTTTCAAGCTGACGCTCAATTCGCTGACCCACTAGCCAGTGCCAAAAAGTAATGTCTTATGACTGGTTGGAAGTAATGGTCCTGAATGTGAATGATGGAGAATACGTGCAGGCCAAAGTTAAACCTGGGGAGTATGATTGATAGCCAAGGTCATATAAATGGCTCAACTAAATCTAAAAGTTAGGTTTACTCAATCTAAGAGATGACCAACAACTGAAATTTGTGCAGCACCTACATTTTCAGGCCAGATGAAGAAGAGGGTCCTAAGAAATAAGAGCCACAGAAATACAATTCTTCTTCTCAAAAGATAGCAAGCATCTTGAGGGAGGGTATCAGGTTAGTTACTCTTTCAAATCTCCCCTTCCCAACAATAACTAGCATAGTGCTCCATACACACCATGAGCACTCAATAAATATGAATTACTTTAACAGAAGCAAGCATGGAGAACTTCTGCTTCAAGCAGTCGTCCAGTTTGGACTCTGTCATAAACCCTACAACCTAACAGTAGCTGCTGTAAACTGCCTTGCTGCTGAATTTCAATGGAAAAGAAATGGCCTTGGATGACTGGGAGGTCACCCAACCTTTGCCTTCCAATGGCCTACGTGTCTTTAGCAAGTTACCGAACATCAGTTTTGCTTGGTTTCCTCCTGTAGCAGCTAGAGTAACAAGCGTACAGGAATACTTTTTAGATCTTTTAAAATAAGTAGTGTAAATACGAAAGAAATTTGAAACTACAAACCAGCATCAAAAAGGGTCTTGTTTAAAGTCCATTCCAGGTGAATAAAATACCCAACAAGCTTGATAGCATGTGGTGGTAGTGGGGCCAGTTACTTTTTCCTCCCAAAAACATACTCCAGATCCAGGGTCCTTACTAGAAGTACCAGCAATTTCTTTCATTTTTTTTACTGTTCAAATACATTTGTCTCCATTTCCCCGCCACCACTTTCCCCTGCCCCACCCACCCAAATCTCCCTCCCTCCATCCTTCCCCACTCTGGCTATGCCCATGGGGCCATCATAAATGTTCCTTGATTTGACCCCTCCCCTTCTTCTCCCAGTTACCACCCTCTCTCCTTCTCTCCTGTTACTGACAGTTTCTTTTTTCTTTCAATGTTGCTGGTTATATTTTCCTTGCTTGGTTGTTGCATTGATCAGGTTCCACTTACAGGTGAGATCATTGGGTATTTGTCTTTCACCGCCTGGCTTATTTCTCTTAGCATAATGCTCTCCAGTTCCATCCAAGCTGTCACGAAAGGCAGTAGCTCCTTCCTTCTTTCTGCTGCGCAGAATTCCATTGTGTAAATGGACCCTAGTTTTTCGATCCACTCATCTACTGATGGGCACTTAGGTTGCTTCCAGCACTTGGCTATTGACAATTGTGCTGCTATGAACATTGGGGTGCATAGGTTCTTTTGAATGGGTGTTTTGGGGATTCTTAGGGTATAACCCCCGCAGTGGAATTGGAAGTACCAGCAATTTCCCCCAGCTCCCAGGACCTGCCAGTAAGACCCAGCGCCCTGGTTAGCACTACCTGTACAGTACTTGTGCAAGCCTCCACGTGAATGCCCAAAATATTTAAGAGTAGTATGTAACAAGTATTTCTGTGAAAACACTACCCACCTTTATTCATGAGCTGTTAATTCCATTAAGCCCACTGTTCTTAGGATTAAATGCTAAGGATCAAAACAATTTTTACAAAAAGTTCTGAATGGATTTAGGACAGTGATATCCCACTGTCCTAAAGCCACTCGTCTAACCACAGATTCGGTTATAATACAAATCATGTTCCCAGAATACATAGGCAGGTATAGCGCACGTGTGTCTCTCCATAAAATGCAGGCGTAAAGTCATTTTTGTCTCTCAAACCAATGTTACTTGGGTTTCAGGTTACATGGATGTCTACGTGGTGTGATTTGAAAGCCAGTGAGAAACAACTTTTCCAGTTCGGTCAGGGTAAGTAAACTGCCAGCAGACATAGCCCCGCTAAGCAACCCTACAAAAGTGATTCATGAGTCAGGATGCCAACTTGTTGGTTTGCACTGAGGAAATACAACCGCTAAGAAGACTCAAAGCAGGTAGTGGCACATCATCATCCTTGCAGAAAAGGCAACAAAGAAAGCCGTTTAACCAGATTATAAATTCAGACTTCTTAAATCCATTAATTCACGTTACAATACTGGTGCTAAAACAGCACGAACTGATGATTATTTTTGCCTTCAATCGAGAGCTCTTTATAGGTTGGTAGAGAAGACCACTATTTATAGATGAGTTGTGCACCCCAAAACTCTTCAGTCTTTCTTCCTCATTTCATCTCGACCCTACCAGGATCCCTCCATTCTTTGTGCCTCACCAGTTTTGCTTCTGTACTTAGCGGGGAGTTCTTATGAGAGAAAAGAGAAAGAAATAGTAATCAATATTTGGGAGAAGTTAGGAAGGGGCCCAGCGAGAAGCAGGAGGAAAGGAAAAAAATGAAGAATAAATATAGACCCTTGAGCACTTAAACACAAAGTTGGTCTTCCTTTTGATGAATAAAGTATTATTTAGAGTGTTTGTGGAATCAACATATTCCAAGCATTTGAGCTCCCACCGAAATGTGGCCAATGGGAAAGGAAATGGGGCTGAGGTCTAGATCTCCTGGCATAGGGGGCATTTCTTCTCTTTTCATCCAACCACTTTTCCCAAAAAAGGAAAAAAAATCCAGTTTGGAATCACATTTGGAGATGTCTGATGTGTAAACCTTCTTAAGATTTCTCATATAACTCATCTAAACAGATTCTGTTTTCCCACAAGGCTGTTTTTGTGTTGTCATGGACTCAACATGGCACATGGAATGAAGCTAACAATAACAACAGAAACATCTCTCACACATCCCATGTACTGATTCCAAAACTCTTATGAAGGTCAGGCCTTAGAAGACATTAAAAGCATCTTTTCATTCTTAATTGGTTCCCCTTACTGTTTAATCTAAATTTGAGTTCTTGTTTAAGATGAAGACCTTCAATAAAAAGCCATCTCCTGCAGGGGTGTCCAGCCTGCAGCCTGTGGGTCCCAACACATAGTCGTAAATTTACTAAAACATTATGGGATTTTGTGTGCGTGTGATTACGTGTCACAATATATTTAATGTCTGGCCCAAGACAACTCTTCTTCTTCCAGTGCAGCCCAGAGATGCCAAAAGGTTGGACGCCTGCATAAGAGAATTATTTTGCTTCCAAGATCCAGGCATCTAAGTACCAAGAAGTTAGAGGCAGGTCTCAGCGTCAGCTGTGAGCAGAACTAACAGGGATTCCACGTTTCTGGTACTGAGGCAGAGGCTTACACAGGTGTCCCTGGAAGAAGGTAGGCCCTCTGGTTAGTGCTTTACCAGTTCAGAAGCGTGTTAGCTGCCTGTTACATATTCCTACCGCCCAGGCTAAGGATCCGACTCTCTTCCACTGTGCATTCCCACAGGCAGTCTCACGGGCCCTCAAGGTCCCTATTGCCATTTTCGGGCTTGCATTTCCCTTCAAGCCAGTCCTTATGCACTGCTCTATTCTGATAACACATGATAATAAATATCTGTGTCGCAGTACTATGCAAGGGGCACACAGTATAATTAGCTCGGAATGACACAGTCCAAGTGCCTTTTAGACTGCGGCACTTTCCTGTATTTGGACTCCAACTGACAACAGACTGACAACAGCCCAGCTTGATGAATGTGATGTTCTCCCTCCCCTTAGGGGTAAATAAGTCATTAGAGAAGAAACATCTGAAAAATGTCAGCTGTGCAATACCATCTCCCCAATAGTTTCTAATTCCTGCGAGAATGCTGCTAAGCATGCCGCTGAAAATGCAAGTGAAAAAGCTACTTCTTGTGATAAGAAGGCTACAGTGAGGGTGGGAGCATCTTTCTAGTCCTTTCCTCGAGATCTTCCATTCCATGAAGGAAAGCCACTGGGGTCTATAAGCCTGGTTTTTTGGGGATTGAAACCCCCTGCGTGGTTTTGCTCCACTCAATCAATAACCAATCACGCTACTAATATTTATTGCCCATTTTTCTATGTGTGAAACCATTGAGACAGGCTGGGCATTGCGATCGCAGAGCTTCAGGAAAGAAAAGGCTAGATGTTTTCTCAGGGTAGTTCCCAATCTACTTTAGGAGACAAGATTCCTACACATTAGAAGATACAATACAAGGTATTAGAATGCTGGCTGCCATATCATCAGTACAAACAATGAGCATAATACAAGTTCAAAGAACAGAAATGCGAGCAGGGAATAGGGTGGTCAAAGCTGGTATCAGGAAGTGGAACCCGAGCTCAGCCTCCTCGGAGCAGGAAAGCAAACCATACGAATTTACCTTTGTATGGTGCTTTACAGTTTACAAAATGCTCATATTTGCTGATTCTCCATTCCTGTGCCCATCCAACAAATACCTGCCATATCAAAAAATTAATCAAACACTGTCTCAGTTAACTTTCTTGGAGAGAATCCCTTCACAATGGAGAAATGTATCAGATCATCACGTTGGACACTTTAAATAGCTCCTCATTTTATTCATTAATTATACATCAAGAAAGCTTGGAGAGGGCATTGTCCCTCAGTCCGTCACCTCTCTGAGCTCAGCCTCAAAGTGAACACCACACTTCACTTGTTTCGTTTGACAATAATAGGATGCATGGAGAACAGGAGAAAGAGGGCCCTGGGGGGGTTGGCCAAATAAAAGTAGGGCCCCACGGAGCTGCAGCCTCATGAAAACTATGTTTCCTGCATCCTGCCACTGCTCAGCAGAAGTGGAAGAAGCGCCTGCCTTAGAAGGCTGAGCCCAGAGTCCCAACCTCCCCCACTTCCTCTTTTGCTCTGGCGCTGCCCTTATCACCCCGCCCCTGCCCGCCTTCCGCCAACAAGAGCAGACCATCCGGTGCATGCGAGCATTTACTAGAAAGGTAAAGGAAGTCTTGGGGAGTCATTCAAATTAATAGAGTCATAAAACTACATCCAAATACTGATTTTATCTTTCAGTCTCTCCAGTTGGCTGAATTCAAAAACAACCATTATCAGATTCACCCAGGCCTATTGTCAGAAACGTCCTTGGGTCTTTAGATTCTATCAATCTCTGGCCTTGCCACTTTTGAACTGTCCTGTGAGCCTCACCGGACTTTTGTCTTCTTGTTTGTTTGTTTGTTTGATTGTTTGAAGCTCTTGGCCTCCTCTTTCGTCCTAAATGTGTGGATTCATCTTCCCAACCATGTTACTTTCTTCTCCAGTGATTTGTAAAGTGTCCATTCACAAGTCATGGTCCCCTATATTCTTTCTGATTTTTCAGAACTTGTTAATAAACTCTACCCTCCAAGAGCTCTCCACATTTCACTTCCCCTTTATGCCGGGGCCTACATCCTTGCACAATAACACCTACATTTCCACACAAAAAGCACGCTCCACCCTCGACCTCTTAGACACCCGCCCTGGGATGTTAAATACTCGTATTACTCAAAAGCACCTAGTGACAGAGTTACTCTTCTTTAGTTGGTCAATAAGGAGAGGAAGAGAGCAAAAATTAATGAAGCAGGTGCCCCATCATTAATGGGCTCACCATCTCAACGGGTATGATAGCTATGTACGCTAAAAGAGTAACTACAGCACTGTAAAAAATAAGAGAACCATGAACAAGGGAGTGTTTGTGGAAAATAACTTCAACTTGAATCTTGAATTATCAGTAGAAAAATGCCAAGTTCACCCCGTGGACCTTACACGGAAGGGCGAAAGAGGATGCATAGCTCAATTATCTTCAATTAGCCAAGGCATGATGAGATAAGCATGCTGAACTAAGTTGGTGAAAGAGAGAGAAGTGGGAGATACTGCAGTAAAAGACTGAACAAAATGCCCTGCCTGGTGTGGCTCAGTGGATTGGGTGCCAGCCTGCAACCCAAAAGGTCACAGGTTTGATCCCCAGTAAGGGCACATGCCTGGGTGGTGGGCCAGGCCCCCAGTCAGGGGCGTGCAAGAGGCAACCAGTTCTCTCTTGCACATGGATGTTTCTCTCCGTCTCTTTCTCCCTCCCTTCCCCTCTCTCTAAAAAGAAATAAACAAAATCTTGAGAAGAAAAAATCCAGTTCAGGTGAGTCTTTTGTGGCTGAGGCAGAGATTTTGAGTCATCCACGTGAAAATGATCTTTTTATTCCATAGACGTTAATACATTCTTGAGGGGGAAGAGAGAAGCAAAATCCTGAACACCAAACATTTGCATGTCACAGACTCTGGCTGCACTGACAGCCTCAGTGAGAGATCGGAAAAATCTGTCCTTGACGAAGGGAGATCAGAAAGAAGAGCCAGTACTAGGGCAGCAGCACAGGAGCACAACAGGACAGGCGACTGTCATCCCCACATTTCGGTTTTTTTTCAAACGCAAAAATTCATTGGAACAGTATCTCGAAGATGACTTCTGGCTCCAACTGGCATCTATTCCTGGAATTGCAAAGGGCACACTTTACCAACATGGCACAATAATATTTTCTTAAAAAGGAATGACATAGAATTTCACTGGCCATCCGTTCTGTTCCTGCTCTGCAAAGCACTATGCTAACCACTCCAGAGGAAACATGGAGAAGCGTAAGGGGAAGTAAAATAGGAAAAAGAAAACATGAAAAAAAAAAGATTTAATCACTGTTTTCAAGGAATCTAGTTGAACCTAGTAGACCCACTTTCAGCTACTACATAGTAAATCATGCCCTGCTGCTGTCAGACTTGCTCGCTATTTTAGTTGGATAAGAAACAAGCTGCTTAAATTTAGTTCTCATGCAAGTTCTATGTTTTTACTTTGGTGAGATGTTCTGAAAAAAAAAACCCCTGTTAACTGTTTCAAAATTACACCAATGGAAAAATAAGAAGGTAATACAATAAATGAACTGTAAGATCTAATGTGCCTCAAGAAAGCAACTTTGAGATGCGTTCGTCTGATTTAACACATTCATTGGGCACCAAGTATAATGCTCCCTGCCAGGTTCTACAGACACTATGCATATTAATTAGATCTAGTTCTTGTCTGCAAAAAGTCTCTCACTTAGTAGTAGACATTAGACAAGTAGAGATTACTCTAAGAAAAAGTAAAAAGAAGCAGAAACACAAAGTAAGTAGAAATAGAAATTTGAATTCTGTAGTTGAATCATTGACCTCTATGGTCTACTACTTTCCAAGGTCCTAACATACTGAGAACACCTTGTACTTCCTCCTTCCTAATTCTTTCTTCTACTTCTAACCCTTCTACTAACCCTTTCCTCACTTTGCTCTCTGGAACCCTCTTTCCATCATGAGTAAGTTCTACAACATCTTAAGCCTCTTCGAATAATTCTCCCACCACCTCTTCGCCTCAATAGAAACTTTGTCGTCCCCATCAAAAGCAGGCTCCTTACAACAAACTGATGGTGGCCAGGTGGGAGGTGTATGGGGGTTAGTGAAAAGGGTGAAGGGATTAAGAAGTATAAATTGGTGCCCTGGCTGGTGTGGCTCAGTGGACTGAGCATCAGCCTATGAAAGAAAAGGTCACCGGTTCAATTCCCAGTCAGGGCACATGCCTGGTTTGTGGGCCAGGTCCCCAGTTGGGGACATGAGAGATGCAACCGACCAATGTTTCTCTCCCTCTCTTTCCCCCTCCCTTCCCCTCTCTCCAAAAATAAATAAGTAGAATCTTTTTTTAAAAAAAGGAGAAGTACAAATTGGCGTTACCAAATAGTCACTGGGATATAAAGTACAGCAAAGAGAATATAGTCAGTAATACTGTGATAAATATATAAGGTGCCAAGGGGGTACTAGACTTGGGGAGGATCACTTTGTAAGTTATATAAATATTTTACCCTATGCTGTACACCTGAAACTAATATAATATCAAATGCCAGCTGTAATTTTAAAAACGTTTACTAACACACACAAAATAGTAAGCTGCTTATTTTTCTTTTCAATTTGATTTCCCACATACTTACTTTTTTTTTAGGATTTTATTTGTTTGTTTGTTTGTTTTTCAAGAGGGAAAAGGAGGGAGAAAGAGAGGGAGAGAAACAGCCATGTGTGGTTGCCTCTCACAAGTCCCCCACTGGAGACCCGGCCCGCAACCCAGGCATGTGCCCTGGCTGGGGATCAAACCAGCGACCCTTGGGTTCGCAGGCCAGCGCTCAATCCACTGAGCCACACCAGCTAGAGCTGCTTATTTTTCTATATGTACTAGGTATTGTGAGACCTGACGAATTTACCGTATGTCTCCTGACTCCCTGGTGCCACTTTAAACAATTACCCTTCTGCCATAGTACAACAGTCATGCCTCTATGCTACCCTCTAATCCTTATTAATGTCATCATCTATTGACCTCATACTTCTTTTTCCCTAATTCACTGAATATTTTACACTTGGCTTGCAGTCTTCCTTTTTAACCCAAATCCTAGTAACTTCATCTTTCAGGTGAACAACCTACGCAGTAAAGTGACTTTAAATTTCTTTGATCACCTTATCTGGAAAAACGTTCATTCATGTTCCACTTTGGTTACTCATTCTATGATCATACTTGGGGCCTTATTTCTCAGCACACAACTGAAAAACCTTCAACTCCAGAGTACACACTCTGACCATAAGCTCCCAGACCTTTGGTCCCTTCATTCCTTTATTGTTACTACACCAGTTCTTAAATCTCCAAGAATCTTCCAGTCTCTGGGCCCAGCCCTTTTCTCCAAATCTACTCAACTACTTCATGGTTTTCCTTTTAACCGTTCTTTAGGTGTAGCATTCTCAACTTCCTGTACCCCATTGTCCTTCCACAACGCTTGCTATATGACCACCCAACCTTGTACCAATTTAAGCATTTGCATTTTTTTAATCTCCCACACCCTGGCTGCTGAAAACTGTTGAAATAAATCATAAACCATGGGAAGTGACTCTATAAGGTTCAGGCAGAGTATTTTGTAGCCTTGAATGATGTTTTGAGCTTAACTTCATAGGTCACTGGAGACCTTTGAAAGGGAAGTGGTAACATCACAGCTGTGCTTTCAGGTGAATAATTTGGCGTACGTGAGGACAGGCTCAGCAGAAGAGAAACAAGAAAATTACAAACAAAGATATGATTTCTCATAGTCAGTAACAGTGCTCCCATATTCTCAAGGAAAGAACAAAGAAATGCACGAATCCATGGCTTTTATGCAGTCCTCTATGTAACAGTTTGTTCAACGGCCAAGATTTATGCCAGTATATGAGTTTGTCTTATATCAGCATAGAACCTGAAACTTAATCGCATGGCATAATGAAAATAGCACTAGACCGTGAGTTAGGCAATAAGTCTGTCAGAGAAAGACCAGCACCATATGATTTTATTTACACACGGAATCTAAGGAACACAGTGAATGGACAAACAAAATTAAAAGACTCGTATACACAGAGAGCAGACTGGCGGTGGCCAGAGGGGAGGAGGGCTGGGGACTGGGCGAAAGAGGCGAAGAGATTAAGAAGTACAGATGGGTAGTTATAAAATAGCCCTGGCAATGTAAAGTGCAGTATTATAGTCAATAATACTGTAATAGCTGTATATGGGGCCAGTTAGGTACTGAAAATATCAGGGGGACCACTTTGTCAAGTATATGATTGTCTAACCACTGTGCTGTACACCTGAAACTAATACAATATAACACTGAGTGTAAACTGTAGTTGAAAAATAAAATTTAGCCCCAGCTGGTGTGGCTCAGTGGATTGAGCACCGGCCTGCAAACCAAGGGGTCGCCAGTTTGATTCCCAGTCGGGGCACATGCCTGGGTTGTGGGCCAGGTCCCCAATAGGGGGCGTGTGAGAAGCAACCACACACTGATGTTTCTCTCCTCTTTCTCCCTCCCCTCCCCTCTTCCAAAAATAAATAAATAAAATCTTTTAAAAAATAAAAAATAATGAAAATTTTAAAAAGCTTAGAATCTCAGTGTGGAACCATATAGCCTTCTTGCTTTCCCACAATGTGAACTGAAGAGATTCCTTGCCACCCCCTCAACACCATACCTATCTTTCAATGTTACATTTTCTAAAACCAACTAACTGACCTTAAGATAAAGCATGTTTTTTTCCTCTAATTTTGAATTTTTGCCTTATCTTCCTGTATGTTATAAAACAAAGTAGGCTTGGTATACATTTTCACTTACCTGCTTGCCCCTCATAGAAAGTACATGTCTCCTCTAATGTGGATGGTTTTGGTTCCTTGCACATTTCATAACCCACATAAGTAAATCCCTTTTCCCAAGTAAAACTATTTGTAATTTTTTTTTAACTCCCACAAAGTGAGATCAGTAATGTATAACGTCTCCAAAATTAGACTAATACAGATCCTCTTAATTGTCCATTTTGGGAAATTTTCTCACAATCTTCTTGGAACCAACTTCCAGAATGAAGACGATCTCCTAAGATCGTTTTAGAGCCCAGTTGTTAGAAAGAGAACAAAAGCCCATCTCTCACCCTGCTGATCAAAGTTGATCCCAGCATTTCCTTGGATGAGGGTTGTTCGAGATATCAGGTATATTTAACTACCTCCCAAGATCCTATGTTTAAGGAAACAAAAATGTTGACGACTTGTTTATACTGCATAAATAACGAGGTCAAAATAGGTGTTTCATTATTCAAAAGATGATGCAATTGGGGCAAGGCTGGAGGTGGGCTCAGCATAGGGCAGGGCGGGTGGTAACCATGGAGACGCTTACATGAAGACAGGATAACATAAAAAGAAGTTAAACTTTGGTACTAGAAGACATGGTCTCAGGGCAAAATCACTGATCTAAAGAGCAAGTGGATTAGCCTACTGTGGTGAGTCACTATCCTACACCCCAGGGAAGACAAATCCAGATTCTAAACTAGCATATCAGGGTAACATTGTTCCTCAACCAAGTTTTCCTAAGAGCCCCTATTCCAAAAATCAAGCTGCCACTTTCATTCTATAGCGTATCTTAGAGATAACTGCACATCCAAAAAGATGCTCCAGATTGTTACAAAGCTCTCTTTCTAAGAGCCCTAGGCTCTCCTTAGTACTTACTAATGCATTTCTTCTTCTTCCAGGTATTATTAACCTTTCTCTAGCCTCTGCCATTAAGGCTTTTCTCCAGGAGACAAAAGATTGGCTAGGAGGGTAAGGCTAGTTTGTATAGGTAGTTGCCTGAAATATAAGATTGGGACTGATCATAGGTGTTTGTTAGCTCTTGAGCAATAAAAAGATAGGGCAAAACCAAAGGTTAAAAATGACTAATCTGGCAGTGGTTTGCAAGATGATTTTGAGAGAAAAGAGCCTGAAATTAAAAGGGCATGAAAGATCTCTTCAAGAATTACAAACAGTTCAGCGTGGTAAAATACAAGGTCCAAGGGAAAAGGAGGAGATCATTTTAAGTCATCTATGTCTGGGATAATGAGAGCCAGAATGGAAGAAGCAGCAGTATTAATGAAGAGGAATGGAGAGGAAAGATATCAAGAGTTGATGTTAAACTGGGGTGAAACCGGGCAGGAGTGAGAGCTGTCCCCTCCTTCACCGCCAGCTTCCCAGGCCTGTGCTGTTTCCCAGCTGCAATTTTAACCAGTGTCTTCAAGTCTCAGGTTGCCAGCGTCTTTCCGTTCTCTCCCCTTCCCTTCATCACAGTCCTTCCATCTGCGATGACAGAGTCCGATAAATCTGGGGCCTGACACTCCTAAAGACTCATTTTACCAAGAAATCAAGGCCTGCCAGGAACTCTGTAGAGTAGATTTCAGGGATCAGCTAATATATGGATGGGCAGATTGTTTTTTCTGGAACCCTAAAGCTGTGTGATCAAGCAGGATAGGCATCTTACTCAAGAGATATTAAAAGGAACCGACTAAAGTGACTTTATGAGTTTCTCCAGAAGCAGAGATGTTGTAACTTGTAAAACAGGGGTTAGGCCAGAGAGAACGACCTCCGAGCCCTAGAAAGTGGGACAAGTTTACATTCCATTGCGGCCATAAGTCTCCTATCCTGCTTGCTCTTTTCTTCCCCTAAGATCAAAACCATATCAAGGGGGGCAAAACATACCCTGATGTTCATAGATCTATAGAATGGCAAACTACAGGGGAATTCAAAGATCGTATAATACAGCCCTATTAAATTACAGATAAGCGAAGAGGTCATAAGAAGGGATTCGGTCAAGATCACGCCATCGTCCACTACAGCCCGATGCATGATCCGGGTCTTCTGTTTACTGGTCCTGTAAATTCTCCGCCATGTCCCTTGCCTTTCTTTATCCCACGATGCCCTCTGCTATTGATAAGACATCAATGAAATAATACAGAAAATTGATTTACTCAAATCAAGCAATATTTAAAAGGCGCAGTACTAGGTACAGCACAACACACAAAAAGAATATGACTTGGTTATTTGCCCTTTAAGTTGAGTAGGACTAGGTGGGAAGAATGGGGCAGTTCAAACTGAATAACCCCAGAGATGACTATGGCACAAAACAAGAAATGACAATTATCCACAAAACTGCAAACAAAATCCTACGGGACATCAAAGGAGAGAAATGTTACATTGGGTTGAGAGGATCAGAAAGGACTTTTTGTTTGACTAGAAACAAAATAGAAAGAGGAATGGCCAGTATCTTCACTTAATAGAAAATTCTAGCCTGGGAACCACCTTAGGCCACTGCAGATCACAGCTCTACCCGAACCACACGTAGAAAGCATGACCGTCCTTTTCATTCTAGGTAGTTCTAGGGCAGCAACAATAAAGAGGCTGGTGGGTGAATTGGGACCTTATATTTTTAGATTATCTCTGGGCTCTCTTATTTACCTCATTCACTGGAGCTTGACCAGGTTACACCTTCAAAGGAGGTTAAGCGTTGATGGAAAGAGAGGGGGGAGAGAGAGAGAGAGAATACACATACACACACACACACACACATATACACACACACATATATACACTCTCCAAATATATGGAGTATATATACATATCTATAGACAGTATATATACTCTCCACATATATGTATATGTGGAGTGTGTATACATATATGTGTGTGTGTGTGTGTGTGTGTATATATGAGTATATAAATTAAGCCAAATAAAAAGGCTGATGGAATAGGAGATCTGAATAACTCCTAAATTAAGTAATTGAAGTTAAATCCTGCTAAAGCTATTACTGTCAGAGACAAGAGTCTTGAAGGGAACTGAAAAGGAAAAAGGAAAAAGAAAAAAGAGTGAAAGCATTAAGTCTCTGCTAAGTGCAAAGCTCCAAATTACTAAAAGAAGCCAAGAGGACAGCTCAGGATCCCAAGCCTGAGGAAACAACTGCACTGTTACTCAGACAATGTAATGAGTGGGCCAAATTGTAACTGCACAGCTACCATGGAAATGCTTAATTAGTGTATTAGCCTGGTAAATTAGGATTCAGCTTCTTATACATAGGCCTTCGAAATTCATTAACTTTCTTTCTCTTCCCATGCTAGGGAGGAATGTTCAATTCTGTCTAAACACAAAGCTGTGAAAGAGCGACAGTTAATGCTCTCCATATAGAAGATGAGTGGAATCGCATAATTCCGGGATTAGAAAGGATTTTTTTTCATTCTGCACTCAGTTAGTATGTTTTTACTGATTACAGAGACCTAGGATGAGCTGGAAAAAAAAAGGTTACCGCCTGAGTAACAAAATATAACAGCCACCTGTTTCCCACCTGCAACCCATACTTCACCCAGGCTGCTAGTAATACGTTACCTATGTCAGCTCCTTACCTGGAGAAGGCGGGAACATTCAGAGAGAGAAAAGAAACTGAAGATCTGAAAAATGCTTATGTGAGTACACAGTAGACTCAAACAGCAATATTGTGGTTGTAGATTCAGGGTCCTAGTTTTAAAACATATCTGTTTTATTTATTTATTTTTTTTTTTACATTTCCTTGATTTTCCCCTGAATTTCCCTTTTTGTTTTTCATGTAGAGTTCCTTTGGAAAGTCCCAGGACTGTTTATAGTTCCTAAGAATAAACTGGAGGAAGATGTTTATTTTACTGGCACTTAGAGCACTTCAGCCTCTGACGTTTTTGAAAACATGGATGAAATGTGATGTGGAGCAACACATATTTAGAAGAAAAGTGTTCAGGTTGCTGCTCCTCTAAGAAAGCCTTTCTGCTCATTTCTTGTTATACTTTGTTGGACCTATTTTTATGTTTATTATATATTTTTTCCCATTACCACTGAGTCCCCTTATCCCTCCCTTCCCCCAGCAATCACCACTCAGCTGTTCATGTCCACGGGGCCTGGATTTTATGATATAGTTTAATGGAAGAGAAGGGACATACACTCATGGAAAATTACCTATACAAACTAGGAAGCACTTGATCTCCAAAGGCATATTAGTGATGTAAATAATTTTCAGGGAGAAGAGTCCAAGGTCCTCTAGGCCATCTTCCCTTCAGGGAAAACTGTCCGTAGGCCATCCCAGGCAGATATATACTTGATGGTTTTGATGTTCTAACCCCTCCTAGAAACCTAGATGCTTGGATATGAACCCGTAAATTATTTCCCCTTCGAACCTCATTAAAAACTGTTTAGAAGAGAAAATAGGGAAAATATCGTGGTTCCATAGTGAAGAGCATTTTTATAACACTGTGTTCATCTTTAGATACAGAAGCTACGTGCACACAGAAGCAAACATCTGTGATGAGTCCGGGTCCGTAGTCCAAGTTTTGCCCCTAGGGATGTCAAGATTAACAGCAATACAAAGAATGCAGCATGGAATCCAATAACTAGTCCTAAATTTGTCCGTAGAGCTTTGATGTCCCACCACTCATTTGGATCCGTACATACAGCTGCTAAGCTCCCATGACCCTTCCGGACTAATGTCATTAACTTCCTTTTCAACCTTATGATTTCAGTTTAGGCTTCATCTGCCATTACGTCGTAAGAGGCACTGACCACAAAGCAGAAACCTTTGCGAAAAGTACTGCAGAGCCACAAAGAGGTATGGCTCCATTATCTGAATGATTCTTGCTCTTTCAACTTGCAAAGTATCTTAACAAAGTAACTCCCTTCATCGTCTGCGCTGAAAATTAATTTTATGTATGTTTATTGCTTGTTTATGTTAATTAATAACCCACTTGTGTGCTAAGATAGCTCTGGCTATAATGTATCAGAACCTCTGGCCCCTCAGTTCCGCCCCCACAACACTGTGAGCCTCCTGAAGGCGGGCATGGCCTCTTGGGCATCCGTGTCTCCACCTAGTGGGGTCTCATTATTGGGGCATCACAATTAATTCCATAAAAATGAATTAAATGCTCGTTAAGACCAGTAAAGCCATCATCTGTCAAATGAATGGCTTAGCCTAAATGATGCCTACCCCTTAGAGTTTACGGTTTGAGAGTTTTAGTCTTTTTTAATGACCTAACAAATCACTGACTTGACTTAGTTATAAACAATTGAATCTAATATAAACAAACAATTGAAGCTTAATAGAGACATTAGGAAATTCTGATTTTGGTCTGTAAGGACTGTAAAGTTTATTTATGGGACTAAAGATAACCTGTTTCCTTGTTTTTTTATTTATCAGGTTTTTGGGGGGCATATTTCACTCAAAGATCTGGGAATTTCAAATATATTTATAATATTTAACAAACAAACGATTACTCTGTATCAAGATATGGGTGTACTTTAACTTTAGAGTTAGCTTTATGATTTCGTACCTTCCTTAATACTTTAGGAAGCGACTATACTTAACAGAGCCACTGTAAGCTCTGAGGCTGGGAAGGTTTTCATTGGCTTAGTCAAAAATCTGTTTAGTTTTCTTTTTTCTGTAAAATACAAGATACACTTTTCATTTTCACCAAAAACTTTACTGTTTGGATGTTGGGAGTATGTCGGCTATCTCCCACACGGTAAAACGTTGATTTTTCTCAACCGATGTCTTGATTTGATCACGGTCAACTTCAACTGGTCTCCCCGACTGTGGAGTATCGTCCAGCGAGAAATCTACAGCACGAAACTTCACAAACCCCTTTTGACACATTTGGTCAGGCACAGCCCCTTCTCCATACACTGCACAAATTATTTTTTGCATTTCAGTTCTGTTTTTACCTTTCATGAAATAATAAAATGCCGAGAATGTTGCGCATTTTCTCCCATCTTCAATATTAAATTGGCTACACAAAAATTCACCAATTTTGATACTTTTTTTAAACGCAAGCTGATATGACAGCTGGCACAATACAATCTAAGAAAGTTGTTTCAAATGAAGTTAAAGACAACTAAGCACCACTAGAGCCATCTTACAGGAAAAAACCCAAATGAACTTTTTGGCCAACCCAATAATTATATTAGAATGAAAAGATACCTCTAAGTGATTTTCAATGATAAATAATCATTTCAAATCAGAAACTTGTTCCATCTTTCATTTCCTCAGTCACTCAATTAACATTTATTGGGCACTTATGGGAAAACACATGTGTTAGCCCTGTGTGTGATGCGTTCTTATATGGGATACAGATAGTCTGTGAGAAAAGACAATATATGCATATAAATCATTGATCTACAAGATAAATTTAAAGTTCCTTAGGAAGGAAAAATACAGAAATTACTTTGGATGGAGGCTGAGGAAAGCCTTGGTCAAGAAGGTGTCATTTAAGCTGAAGGATGGTAGTTTTTGCAAGTAGACAGAGAAAAGGGCATTTCTAGTAGAAGAAATCCATGAAAAAAGATAGGCAGGTGATGGGAAACATGTAGACAACGTCCCTGGTACTGTAGCATAGCTGTTCCATTGAATTTTGGGGTGTGCAAAAGGAAGAAATGAAAAAGAAGCTAGGAACGTTTAGCTGCAATCAAACTGTAAAGAGACTTAATCAGGCCAAGGAATCTGGATTTTATTCTTGATTTTACTCGGGAAGCACTGAAGGTTTTAGAGCAAGGACGTGACATAATTGGAAGCTATAATGTATGGAAAATCATTCTGGAAAGAGTTTGTGGCAGGGTATAGTGAGGGTCGATGGCGACAGGGAGGAGAGACAGTCATTGTCCAAGATCCTGCCTGTGCAGTACCTAAAACAAAAGCTCTATCAAAAATCTCAACAGCACCATCTAGTGCTTCACAAAGGAACACCGCTCTTTTTGGCGGAAAACCCAATAGGAAGCTAACAAAAAAAGACTAGGTTAACTTTAGGCAGTTTCCCTTTTTTTTCACAATTACACCTGAGTTCAGGGAATAAATGGTGAAAGCAAACAGAAACAATGCAGAGGTTGGGAACAGTGAATTCATTTTTCTCTATCGTCTTAAAATATCCACCCTCAAAATGATTCATCTTCACCGTTTTATCATATACCAACACTTCTTGGTGAAAATAATAACACTTTTAATGAAAGGGAAATATGGAACTAGCCTGGATGGATGGATGGAAGGCTGTCACAACTTTGCAGCAAATATAATTGCTAGCATTTAATAGTAAGCCTGGGGAGTTATATCCCTCCTACAACCACTACATAGCCCCCATAGCTGTCTGTTTCTGTCCCTAATGTCCCTAATGCAGGGACAAGATTAACAATTTAGATTATTTTTAGAGGGGAAGGGAAAGAAAGATCAAGGTGTGGTTGCCTCTCACACGCCGTCTGCTGGGGACCTGGTCTGCAACCCAAGCATGTGCCCTGACTGGGCATCGAACCAGCGACCCTTTGGTTCACAGGCCAGTGCTCAATCCACTGAGCCACAGCAGCCAGGGCACATTACTGTGCCGTTCTTGCCTGCTCAAGCAGTCCTCTCACCTTAAAAACCCCAACTCCTCTCCTACCATGGAGCAAGAGCTTTGTAAAAGGCCAACAAATTAGACTTCAATCAAATGTTATCCACCATATTGTATATTGATGAGTTTTCTCCCCGTCTTCCCAAAGAATAAAGGAAAAGAATCTGGAGGAACATTAAAGAAATCAGTGCTTCCACACTATCTTATCCCCATTTTTATCTTATCAAAGCTTATCGATTGCTCTGATTAACTACCCTAATATGGTTGGACTAGGCTAGATCAAGTAACAACTTCTTGTTATTAGAGAAATGATCATGTATTGTCCAACAGGAATGTTTGTGAGTCTAAGGGGAGAACAAGGATGAAGATCTACAACAATATACTCACAAAGTACCGTATTTTGCAGTGTATAATGTCTACTCTTTTGCCCACATTATTGAGGGAAAAATAAGGATGCTCATTATACCTGGGCCATACCTGGAATACCTTGTATCTGTGGCTTGTGTTTTGTAATTATTTGTGACATAAAATTTCTTGTACCATAGCACGTTCAAAAATAAATTGCTACAATTTCTTTATAATACAAAAAAAAGTATCTAAATATAAATAGATAAACAATTGAATTAAAAAATTAAAACGATTCTTTTTTTTTTTTCCTGAAACTTTGGGCCAAAACCATGGGTGCACATCATATACAGCAAAATACGGTATATTCCAATGAGTTATGCTGCATCTTTCCTCAGAGACTTAAATTAGGTATAGATCTTAGAAATGCAATTCACCTCTTCGCAAATTATTTTCCCCATTAAAATGACTGGATGGCTTCTAAATTGTCTCCAGCCTTAGTGTTCTGTGGTTCTAAATAGAGTTAACCATATTCTAGATTAAGATTATCCCCCAGGGGAGTGAGTTCCATTAACAACAAATCCAATTATGTTCCGGAAGTAGGAGCATCACCCAGATGCTACCCAGTAAGCTCTCTTCTTGGGAGAGCCACACATTTTCACCCAGATTTTATTTTCCAAAAGAATTCATTGCTCTTCCAATAAACAGATGATAGAGGACAGATACATAGATAGATTGATCTACAGATAAATAGGTAGATAGATAGATGATAGATAGATGATAAATTCATATTTATGAGACTTTCTGTAGAGCTTTTCTCTAATTGAAAAACAAACTCACTTAAAATGAAGATTCACAGATGAGTACTGAAGTAATCAAATAAAGCGGAGCTGTTGTAGCTAGGCCTTGAAGAGTAAAAGGAAGTCCATCAGGCAACCGTGGGTGGAAAAGGGAAGAAAAAACAACCCTTCTCCTGGGGACAAGGTGCAGTTGAATCCCTTCTCATTGCCCCTCACCCCTCCACCCCTCACCCCCGCTTCCTGCCATGGTCAAAATGCATACAGAGTGACATTATAAAGTGAAACCTTAGTACTTCCTGTTATTTATGGTCTGGTAAAAATTGACAAGCTTTTTATAAATATATGTGTGTATCTATTGTAGGTAACAAGCAGACATTCCTAGGAAAACATGGATGGAGTTGGAAACCTGACAGTATCGTCTGCCAGCAGTAACATGTGCAATGGCAGTATTGAAGACTTCCGCAATCAAGTGTATTCCACCATGTACTCCATGATCTCTGTTGTGGGCTTCTTTGGCAATGGCTTTGTGCTCTATGTCCTCATAAAAACATATCATGAGAAGTCAGCCTTCCAAATATACATGATGAATTTAGCATTAGCAGATCTGCTGTGCGTGTGTACACTGCCTCTCCGTGTGGTCTATTATGTTCACAAAGGCATTTGGTTCTTTGGTGACGTTTTGTGCCGTATTAGCACCTATGCCTTGTACGTCAACCTCTACTGTAGCATCTTCTTTATGACAGCCATGAGCTTTTTCCGGTGCATTGCAATTGTTTTCCCAGTCCAGAATATTCATTTGGTGACACATAAAAAAGCCAGATTTGTGTGTGTTAGCATTTGGATTTTTGTGATTTTGACCAGTTCTCCATTTTTAATGTCCAAAAGTTACAAAGATGAGAAAAACAATACCAAGTGCTTTGAGCCTCCACAGGATGATCAAACTAAAACTCATGTCTTGATCTTGCATTATGTGTCATTGTTTGTTGGATTTCTCATTCCTTTTGTTATTATACTTGTCTGTTACACAATGATCATTTTGACTTTACTAAAAAATGCAATGAAGAAAAATCTGTCAAGTCGTAAAAAGGCTATAGGAATGATCATAATCGTGACGGCTGCCTTTTTAATCAGCTTCACGCCATATCATATTCAACGTACCATTCACCTTCACTTTTTGGTCAGTGAAACTAAATCTTGTGATTCTCTTCTTAGAATGCAAAAGTCAGTGGTTATAACCTTGTCTCTGGCTGCATCCAATTGTTGTTTTGACCCTCTCCTATATTTCTTTTCCGGGGGGAATTTTAGGAGAAGGTTGTCTACGTTTAGAAAGCACTCTTTGTCCAGCATGACTTATTCACCCAAGAAGAAGGTCTCACTGCCAGAAAAAGATGAAATATGTAAAGAATAGTGTAAACCCATCTCCAATGCATATCATTGACACATAGTTTCCTGAGCAAGTATTTTCTCAAATAACTACAATAAAAATTACAACATCCGCTAATAATTTGTAAATACTTAACTCGATGTGTGCCTATAAATTTATCTGATTTATGCATCCACCTTATGAGAGATCCTAAAAGTATTTGTAAGTGTTAAAATTTCAGTCTGCAACTATTAACTAGATTATAAATTCGATCATTTGCCAAGGGGTGAAGAATACTTACGCACTGGCACTTAAATGGGTCCAAGATCAAGGATTTCCCCCTCACATAAAAGCTTTACAAAGGATAAGAGCTAGCCTTTTAAGATATAAAACTAGCAAGTAGTTTTCAGTCATACTAACAACATATCCCTCTGCACGCACTCGATCAGATGAAAACTGGAATGTCCCGGAGCTATATAAAACGCACTGCCGCCTTCTTTGCAGTATTGACTGACCAGGCAAAGTAGGGCCATTTCTTCCAAGAGAGAATGTGCAAGTGCTAGGACTGCCTACAAGTCACCCAAATGGCCCCAAAGGCTCCATGCAACGTACAGTCTGCAAACTGAGGAAGGTAAGCCCGGTCAAAGGCCAGTTTGTGTCCAAATTTCTTCTGCTCCTGACCCAGGTCCCCTAGAAGAGAATGGCGAACTTTCTGTTAATTATTGAGGTTCTTAGAGGGAATTCTCTCACACAGGCCTTCCTTAAGAAACCAGACAACGGGCATTTCTATCTTTAAACAGAAATAATTAAAAACTTATCTAAAGTAGATGAAAAGGGGTCTGCCTTTCTGCATGGTTATTACTGGGAGCAAAATTATCTAAAATGGCTTTTTAAGAAAAATTTGTTGACATTACAAATTGTTTTAGGGAATACTTATATTTATGCCTATGTGTATAATGATATGTAAGAGATTTTGTTCTATGATATACATTTATAAGTGAAAGTTAATTACAAGCTTTATTAGTGTTTTATACTTTTTACGTTTTTATTGGCATGTTGACAGAAATATCAAGGATATGTTTACGATGGTTTTTATATTACAGTGGAAGCTTTGTTCCTAAAATAGCAAAAAAAAAAACCCTTGATTATGGCTGAAATATAATATTAATGGACAAGTTTTTGCCAAATTGTGGTCTGTTCCTTAATTCTGTGTTTCAAAAGGCACATTACCTCAGAGGAAATAAATGATAATGGTGAAGAAAAAGTCAAGTTATGAAAAGATGATTTCTTTCTAAATGTGTATGTTATTTCTATTTCACATCTAATGTTGCAAAACCATTGGGTAAAAACTCAAAACATAGGAGAGAGGACCTCAAAGACGTAGTAATAACTGATGCCATTTTTATTTTTTTTAAATAAATGTATAAGGGTCACATCGGTAAGATTACATAGGTTTCAAGTGTACATTTCTATGATATGATGTGTATATTGCATTGTGTGCCAACCACCCAAAGTCAAATCACCTTCCGGAACCATATATTTAAAACCCCTTTAACCTTCAATGCCCCTCACCGCCTTCCCTCTGGTAAGCACCGTACTGGTTTCTGTGTCTATGAGGTAGGGTTTTTTGTTTTGTTTTGAGAGTACGATTATTAAAGCTGGGGACAGTGAAACACAGAAGGGCTTAAGATAGAAGAAACAACAGGAGTGAGTCTAGGTGGGGCTGCCTTAGCTCACTGAGAAGTCAGAGAAAAGAGGGCCTTGGAGACAGGTTCAGGGGACAGGCAGGGACAAGTTACCACTGCCCATTGCTCCCCTGGTTGAAAGTCTCAGGGGGTCCCATAGAGTTTAGGAGATGCATGTCTGAGAGGGAAGAGGAGGAGGAAGAAAAAGGTACAGGCATGCTTCTAGGAGTGGGAGGGCGCCTCACCTCACAGTATTACGAGAGCTGCCTTTGGGTAACTGACTTCTTTTCCCTTGCTGTTTTTAAGATTCACTCTGTCTTTAACCTTTGGCATTTTAAATATAATGTGTCCTGGTGTAGGCCTCTTTGGGTTCATCTTGATTGGGACTCTCTGCACCTCCTGGATTTGTATGTCTATTTTCTTCACCAGGTTAGGGAAGTTTTCTATCATTTTTTAAAACAGGTTTTCCATTTCTTGCTCTCTCTCTCTCTCTCTCCTCCTGGCACCCCCATGATGTGAATGTTGGCACACTTGAAGTTGTCCCAGAGGCTCCTTACACTATTCTCTCTTGGGAGGGTTCTTTTTTCTTTTTACTGTTCTGATTGGGTGTTTTTTGCTTCCTTATGTTCCAAATCATTGATTTGATTCTTGGCTTCATCCACTCTACTGTAATTTCCTTGTAAATTATTCCTTATTTCAATTAGTATATCCTTCATTTCTGACTGGATCTTTTTTATGCTGTTAAGGTCCTCACCAAGTTCCTTGAACATCATTATAACCAGTGTTTTGAACTCTACATCTGACAGATTGCTTATCTCCATATCACTTAGCTCTTTTTCTGGAGTTTTTATCTGTTCTTTCATTTGGGGCATGTTTCTCTGTCTCCTCATTTCTGCAGCCTTCCTGTGTTTGTTTCACTGTATTAGATAGAGCTGCTTTGATTCCATGTCTTGGTAGCATGGCCTAATGTAGTAGGTGTCCTGTAGGGTCCAGTGGCACAGCCTCCCCTATCACCCAAGCTGAGTACTTGAGGTGCGCCCTTCACGTGGGCTGAGTACACCCTCCTGTGGTTGAGCCTTGGTTGCTGTTGGCAGATCAATGGGAGGGATTTACCCAGCACAGTCAGCTGCAAGGACTGGCTGTGACCCCTGACCACCAACCTCTGCCCTCCGTGGAGGATCAGCTGTGCAGGGGCAGGGTGGTGGTGCTCTGACATGGTCTGTAGGTGCCCACTGCGTGCGCTGGCCCTGGGGCTTCCTGGGTGGTGCAGGCCAAGATCAGCTCCCACCTATGTTCTGCTGGGGGCCACCCTGCCTAAACTATAAAGCAATCTGAGATGGTCACTGCTTGTGCTGGGCTTCAAGATTCCCAGGCAAAGCCAAGCTGTGAATCTAGGCTGGCTGCTGCTAGTGCCAATGCCTGGGGCTCACTGAGGCCTGCTGTTGCTTGTCTGAGAGGATGGATGTAGGAAGTTGTGGGGCATGAGCCAAGACCAGACATTCATATGGAAAAGCAGCTTGGGTGGGCCTGTAAATTGGGTGGGACAAAGTCTCTGGGGACCTCTAAGGCAGGTCAAAGAGTGTTAGCTAAGTTGATGGACTCTCAGATATGGCACCAGTGTGCTGGCTATGTGTGGGGAAGCTTTAGAAAAGGGACAATGACCTCTGCTTGCCTTGATGCCAAGTGCTACAGTTCCTCCCTCTATGCCACTGGTGCCTTTCATGCTGCTACCCTGACACTGGAGCTCAGAGGGAATGAGTGAGTAAGTAAGTCTATGTGTGGATTCTTTAAGAGGAACTGCTTGGTGCTCCAGCAGTTTCTTCTACCAACTCAATCTCTCCTGGTTTTTATAGCCAAAAGTTCTGGGGACTTATCTTCCTGGCACTGGAACCCTGGGCTGGGGGGCCTGGTGTGGGGTTGGGACCCCTTGCTCCAGACATAACCCTCCTGAATTTTTATCAACCACACGTGGTCAAGGGACCAGCCCTTTCTGCATTCCGTGTCTCTGCCCCTCCTACCAGTCTGGATGGGTGTGGTTTCTTTATTTCCGTAATTGTCAGACTTCCACTCAATTCGATTTCTGACAGTTCTGACTGATTGTTGTTCTGTATTTTAGTTGTAATTTTGATGCGGTAGTGCAAAGAGGTAAGCCATATCTGCCTACACCACCATCTTGACCAGAAGTCCCTTTTTTATGTTTTTACATCAAGTAACAACATTAGTATCATAGGAGTACCATAAGAAGAGAAAGATAAGGGACTGAGAACCTAAGTGAAGAAATAATGGCTGAAAGCTTACCTAACTTGGTAAAGGAAATAGACATACAAGCCCAGGAAGTACAGAGACCCAAACAAGATGAATCCAAAGAGGATCACACCAAGGCACATCATAATTAAATGGTAAAAGTTACAGATAAAAAAAAATCCTAAAAGTAGCAAGAGAAAGACAGTTAATTGCCTACAAGGAAGCTGTCATAAAACTGTCAGATAATTTCTGCCCAGAAAACCTATTCTTTAGTATCAAAGGACAGATAAAGGGCTTCTGAGACTAGAGAAAGCTAAAGGAGTTATTACCACCAAACCAGCATTACAAGAAATGTTAAAGGGTCTTATTTAAGAAGAAAGGGGAAAAAGGAACACCGATACAAAAAGTAAAATGGTAATAATTCTTTAACTATCAATAATCACATTAAGTGTAAATGTATTGTATGCTCCAATCAAAAGACATAGGGCAACTGAATGGATAAAAAAATAAGAACCCTATATATGCTGCCTACGAGGACCCACCTCAGAATGAAAGACACACACAGACTGAAAGTAAATGGGTGGAAAAAGATAGTTCATGCAAATACAAAAGAAAAAAACAGGGGTAGCAATACTTAAGACATAATAGACATTAAAACAAAGGCTATAATAAAAGACAAAGAAAGACCCTACATAATGATAAAGGGATAAATACAACAAAAGAATAAGACACTTGTAAATATTTATGCATCGATCATAGCAATACATATAAAGCAAATCTTTTAATTTTTTTTAGTTAGAGTAGTTTATTACGGATGATTAAGCCATGACTTAATCCTTCCCACTATAATCCTTGTAAGAATAAACAGGAGCATTTACTAGGATTCACAACGCCCGGTATTGCTATTCTGAGCACATCACATGTAATACTCACAACATCCCTCTGGGAGCTGTAAAATGTTATTTTGGTAAAAAGTTCAATCTTGCTTCTCTGGAATGCAGTCAAGAATTTTTCTTTACATTTGTGTCATCCACTGATGATTTATTTGTGCACAAACTGTAAATGCAGATTTGTGAGTTCTGCCTAATTAACCACCTCCAGCAATTATTTCTTCACCCCAGAATTTACACTTCTGATACTTTCATGGCTGGATAGGATCACGTGATCAAAACAGTTCAGCAGTAAGTTTAATAAAAAATGCATTATGCCCTGGAAGGTTTTTTGCTTTTGTTTTGCTTTGTGGTGCATAAAAATCTGGTCTTTGCTTTCCACCCTTGATTTACCAGGAACTGAAACATAGTACTGAGCTCATCAGAAATGTTGATCAGAAATATTTCTTCTCAATGTGAAATACAACTCAAGAGCAATGAGCCCTTCTTTTTTTCTGGTTTTAGTTGATTCCTTCAGTGTCCAATAAACCACCAAAGTTTAAACTGAAATGAAAAAGTCTGAGAAATAATATACGCCATACCCGAAATTTGTTCTTTAAATAATTCATCACATGGTAGTGCCACCGATGACCTCATCTTGAGATAACAGGTTGCATCACAGGATACTGTCTCCTTGGCTTTGTTTTTGCTTTACATTAAAAAAAAAAATCCCTCCTCAAAAGTTTTCAAGAACAGTATCGTTATCTGGCCTATCCCAACCCAAAAAACTAAAGATGGAGTGATCATGAAGGCAATCTGGAACAAAAGTATACAAGTTAGTATTATCTGAATAATTTCCTCCAATCTCTACCTTTGTGAATGCCCATTTGATCTAGAAAATATTGGGGTTTTTTTTTAATTGATGCCAACGTTTTTATTGTAAATGATTAAATATTAAGGAACACTAGATGTCTATTTCCTACCTCTCTGTTTTATTTCTCCACGTTTCTTTCTAGACTCTCACTAGATGGCTTGATGCTAAAGCGGTCCAGAGGCATGACTCACGTTTCTTCTTCTAGTTCTCCTCCTCCTCCTCCTCAGGAGGCACGGATGCCGTGCCACAGCGCGGGCCTGCAATCCCTCATCCCAAAGTCCTGCTTTGCTCTGGTGTCTCACAGGTGCCCTGCATGGGGCTGCCAGTCATTTCAACCACAACAAAATGTTCATATTGGCCCCCAAATCTCATGCCTTATCATTTTAATAAGTCCTAAGTAAAAGGCAAATCAAAAGGAAAATGTGCAGAGAGGATGCGTTGCTGGCGGACCCCTCCGTTCACTCACTTGACAGCCTTTATTTAGACTACACTGTGCCCGGCACCGTTCTGTGGGCTGGAGACACAAGGGTGACGAGACAGGGGCCCTGCTCTCATGGAGCTTCCATTCTCACAGGTGACAGGGGCAGCCAGCACGTAAGCATGGTCGGCGAGTGCTCTCATGAGAAGAGGAGCTGGCCGAGGGACTGGGAGTGGCCTCACGGGGCGAGGGTGGTCACGGAGGCCTGGTGACCGGGTGGCATGTGGAGAGACCTGCTCTCCTGGAGCCAGGTCAGGCCGAGGGGTCTCCTTCATAATAACCCTGGATGAAGCAAGAGGGGGTCAACTTCAAACTATTTCATTTTCAGTAACACTCGGTTCAAATGAATTTCGGGTTTTGAGTACAATTAATTCACTAACAGAATTGTCTTGAAATCAGACACAGAGCTGGAAGGACGGCCACGCTCTCCCTACGCGTTCCGCCAGCTGTCACTCCCACGTGTCAGCTCTCCCGGCTCCAGCTCTGTGGACTCCCTTCTTGCTGCGCCCATGAACAAGTGTGTGGAGAGAGCAAAGGCAATGCAGGTCAGGGGATCAAAGGTCAAGGGTCACACGTTATTAAAAAGAACTCCAAAAGGGCAGCTGCATCATGATCTCCCCCTCCCCCCCCCCCCCCCCCTCCCCTCCCCCTCCTCGTCCTCCTCCTCCTCCTCGCCGCCACCTGCTGGAGCGCACCTCCTACCGCCGCATCTACTGGCCCAGCCAACCCGTTGCCTGTAAAGCAAATCTTGATGGACATAAAGAGAAAGATTGATGGTAATACAGTGATAGCAGGGCATTTTAACACCCCATTGACATCAATGGACCGATCTTCCAGATAGAAAATCCACAAGGAAACAGCAGCCTTAAATGATACACTAGACAACATAAATTTAATTGACATTTTCAGAGCATTTTACCCCGAAGTAGCATAACATAAATTCTTTTCAAAAACGCATGAAACATTTTCCAAGATAAACCACACGTTAAGCCACAAAACAAGTCTCAATAAATTTAAGAAGATTAAATCACAGCAAACATCTTCTCCAACCAAAATGGCAGAAACATAGACTCAATTACAGGAAAAAAAACTGAAAAGCACACAAACGCGAGGCTAAAAATCATGCTGCTATACAATGAAGGAGATAATAATGAGATAAAGTGCCATAAGCCAGTCAGAGAAAGACAAATACTATATAATTTCACTCATATGGGGAATCTGATTAACAAACTGAACTAACAAAGACAATGGGGACAGACTCACAGATGGAGAGCAGGCTTACAGTTCTGGGAGGGGCAGTGGCGGGGCGGGGGGCGCGGGCGGTGGAGGGATCGAACAAAAAAGTCCTGTTTATCTGGTGATTGTGGGGAGGCGGGGTGAAGGGAGGTGGTAGGGGGTATAAGGGAGATAAATGATAATGGATAAAATACTTTAAAATTGAAAAAAAGCAAAATATACCTTGAGACGATTGAAAATAAAAACACCATGACCCAAAATCTACAGGACACAACAAAAGCAGCCTTAAGTGGAAATTCCATAGCAATACACGCTCACCTCAGGGAACAACAAAAACGTTCACATTAGCAATCTAACCACACTCCCAGAAGAATAACAAAGTCCGAAGTGCGTAGAAGGAGGTAATACTAAAGACCCGAGCAAAAATAAATGAAATACAGTCTAGAAAAAAGTGAAACCAAGAGCTAGTACTTTGAAAAGATAAACAAGATTTGTACACCTTTATCTAGACTCATAAAGAAGAGAAAACCCAAACAGAGAAAATCAGAAATGAAAGAGAAGTGACAGCTTACACCACAGAAATACAAAGGATTTTATGAAACAACTATTACATGGCAAAAATTGCTGGAAAAATGGATAAATTCACAGAAACATACAATCTTCCAAGAGTGAATCAAGAAGAAACAAAAAAAACCGTAAAACATGGGATACTACCTAAGACATCTAATTAGTAATCTAAAAAAACTCTCAAAAAAACAAAAGTCCTGGCTTCACAGGTGAATTTTACCCAACATTCAAAAAATAATTAATACCTATCCTTCTCAAACTATTCCAAATAACTGAAGCAGAAAGGAGGCACCCAAATTCATTTTATGAGTTTACACTGATAACAAAATGAGATAAAGATACTATTAAAAAAAGAAAAAGAAAGAATTATAGAACAATATCTCTGATGAACGTGGAACCAAAAATCCTCAACAAAATACCAGCAAACCAAATTCTGCAAAACACTAAAAAGATCATATACCATAATAAAGTGGGATTTATTCCTGAGATGCAAGATGTTTGGGTTTTTCTTTTTAAGATTTTATTAATTTTTAGACAGAGGGGAAGAGAGGGAGAAAAAAGGAGAGGAACCTCGATGTGCAAGATATATGTTGATCAGTTGCCTCTCGCACGTCCCCAAGTGGGGACCTGGCCTGCAACCCAGGCATGTGCCCTGACTGGGAATCAAATCAGCAACCTTTAGTCTGCAAGCCAGCAACCAATCCACTGAGCCACACCAGCCACGGTGTTTCTAATATCCCCAAATCAATTAATGTGATAAACCACATAAACAAAATGAAGGATAAAAAATCATATGATCATATCAATAGATGCAGAAAAAAATATTTGACAAAAATCTGACATCCATTTGATTAAAACCTCTGAACAAAATGTGATCAGAAGGAATGTACCAAAACATAACAAAGATCATGTATGACAAACTCACAGCTAACATCATACTCAATGGGGAAAAGCTAAAATTGTCTTCCTTTCTTTTTAATTTTTTTTTTATTTTTCAATTACAGTTGACATACAATATGATGTTAGTTTCAGGTATATAACCCAGTGATTGGACATCATATAACCTACTAAGTTATTGTTCCAATAAATCCAATACCCATCTTTCACCATGCTTAGTTACTACAATATTATTGAATATATTCTCTAGCTTTTTCCTTAATATCAGGAACAAGGCAAGGTCATCCACTTTTACTGCTTTTATTCAACACCATATTAGAAGTCCTAGTTACAGCAATCAGACAAGAAAAAAATAAAAGAAATCCAAATTGTAAAGAAGTAAAACTATCATTATTTGTAGATGACAAATACTATATTAGAGAGAACCCTAAAGGCTCCACTAAAAAAAAAACAATAGAACTGGTAAATGAATTCAGCAAAGTAGCAGAATACAAAATATCAATAAATATTCAGAAATCAGTTGCATTTTTATAAACCAATAATGAACTATCAGAAAGGAAAACTAAGAAAACAATCCATTTAAAATTACATCAAAAAAATTGAATACCTAGGAATAAATTTAACCAAGGAATAAGACCTATACTCAGCAAGTTATGACACTTTGAAGAAAAAAAGTAAAGGTCATACAAATAAATGGAAGCATATACCGTGCTTATGTATAGAAAGAATTAACATTATTAAAATGCCCATACTACCCAAAGAAATCTATAAATTCAATGCAGTCCCTGTCAAAATACTAATGCCATGTTTCAGGGAACTACAACAAATAATATTAAAATGTATACAGAACTACCAAAGAAAAACCTGAGTAGCCATGGTGCTCTCGAGAAAAAAGGAACAAAGTTGGAGGTATCATGTTACCTGACATCAAACTATACTACAAGGCTATAGTAATTAAAACAGTATGATACTGGCATAAAAACACATAATTCAATGGAACAGAAGAGAGAGCCCAGCAATAAACCCAAGGCTATATAAACAATTAATATATAACAAAGGAGGCAAGCACATACAATGGGGTAAAGACGGTCTAGTCAATAAATGGTGTTGGGAAAATTGCAGATACACATAAGAAAATGAAACTAGACCACCTTAGTAAGACCATATACAAGAACAAATTCAAAAAGAATTAAACACTTAAAATGCAAGAACCAAAACCATACAATTTCTAAAAGAAAACAGATGCAGTAAACCCTCTGACATTGCTCTCAGTAATATTTTTTCTTCTATCTCACTCTGGTCAGGGGAAACCAAAATAAACAAAGGGACTACATCAAACTACAGATTTTCGGAACTTCCGGTCAATATGGCAGCTTAGATAAACATGGTACTTGCCTCTTCCCACAATCACATCAAAATTATAACTAAACTACAGAACCACCATCATTCAGAACCACCTGAAATCGAGGTGAGTGGAAGTCCTACAACTATGGAATTGAAGGAGAAACTGCAATGAAACTGATAGGAGGGGCAGAAATGCAAACGGGGCTGATCCCATACCCAGGGACAGTGGATAAAAATCAGGAGGGGTATCTTGGCTTTGGATATTGGCCCTGAGGAGCAAGGTCCCAGCCCCACACCAGGCCTCCAGCACCAGAAAGAGAAGTACCCATAGCTTCCATCTCTAAAAACAAACACACATTGAAATTGAGGGAGATGGAAGGTTCTGGAGTCCCAGGCAGTTCCTCTTAAATCCTCACCCGAAAATATGTTTATTGATTCAAAAGAGAGAGGAATGCGGGAAGAGAGAGAAAGGGAGGGGAGGGGAGGGCAGGGGAGGAAGGGGAAGAGGAAGGGGAAGAGGAAGGGGAAAGGACAACATCAATCTGTTGCCTGCCATACACACCCCGACTGGGGTTCAAAAAACCAGCGACCTAGGTATGTGCCCTGACTGGGGATCAGACCTGCAACCTTTTGGTGTACAGGATGACACTCCAACGGACTAAGCCATCCAGCCAGGGCTTAACCACATTTTAAATAAAGCAACTAACGAAGTATTCTGTGTAAATAATAATAACGCTAAGTGCCTTCATATATATTACATGTTACATCCTGAAAAAAAGGAGACTTTTAAAGTAGCATTATCTCCATTTTTTTATATAGAGAAAGTGATGTTCAGAGAGATTAAGGGACTTACTTAGGACCACCCAGATGGAAAATAAGCTGAAGTTGAAACTTGAACGCAGACCTGCCTGATTTCTAAGTACCTTGTCTTTCATTTTCAGGGTTGGGTTTGAAACATAAACACACGAGAGAGCACCTCTCATGCACTATAAGAAATCTTTGCAGAAGTACTACATGCAAGTTCAGGATATGTGGCTATAATTTATAAATTTGCATTTTAATATAAAATTATACTCTTCACTAGAGATAAAAATGAGTCTTTTTTTTGGTTGAAATTAAAACTTATTTTGCATTTAGTTTTCAGAAATTTTCAGTCAAATAACTTGCTTTATATTATTTGCAAACTCTACACATGTTCAAATCAGACATTTATTTCCAGTGGCCAACTGAGGCATTCTCTGTTACTCAAACAGATCTTTGCCTGCAAAATGGAGGGAAGGAGTAACCCCAGCAGAGAAGTAAAACATACTACCTGTCCAGGTAAACCTGGATCCCCTAAAAAACCATATGTAAAGGGTAAGATCCATGCACAGAATAAAACTTGGATGGGATAAGTAATCTTTTTGCATTTAAAATTTACCTTCTGCATCTTAAAATTAACTATTAAAAGGAAATCTTCCTCGAATCACCCCCAGTTTTAAAAAATATTCTCTTAATCATTTGTATCTGAAATATTTCACCATGTAAGTGAGTTTCGGTGTCAGCTATGCTGTTCTTTCTAGTTCTCTATTGAGTTCTCTATTGCTATCTCATTCACACATGAACAAACTACTGAACTTTATATGGCCCTTACAATTATGGTTATTCCAAGTAAGACTATATCTAATATAGAAGCCACAATTAGAAGGATGCATCAAAGATAAATGTCAACTTAACATAAATTATAATTATGTAAATTATTTTGCCTCTAAACTGGCAAAATCAACTTAAAGGTACATATATTTAGCATTTCAGTCTCTTCCAAAGAACTTCAAAATATCAGTTGAATACTTCATGTCCAATACTCCAAGCATGTTTCTTGGATTATGTTTTTATCATCATTATTAATATGCAAAATTAATATTCTATTAAATTGTTTATATTTTTCCCTCAATGAAAAAATTTTAATTTGAGCCCTGGCTGGTGTGGCTCAGTGGATTGAGTGCCGGCCTGTGAACCAAAGCATCGCTGGTTCAATTCCCAGTCAGGGTATAAGTCTGGGTTGCAGGCCAGGTCCCCAGTAGGGGGCCCCCAAGAGGCAACCACACATTGATGTTTCTCTTCCCCTCTTTCTCCCTCCCTTCCCCTCTCTCTGAAAACAAATAAACAAATTCTTTTTAAACATTTTAATTTGAGATAACTCTCCAGTGAAAGACTTTTAAGTTTATTCAATAATGGAAAAAAAGAATAATTTTAATTTTATTTCTCTTTTCAGAATCACCCAAGGATGATGTTTGGACATGCATTTCAAGTTATAGTTTAGAAGTTAGTGAAAATTTAAACGGTAAGGCATCATGATTCTTTTAAGTTTTTATTTTGAAATAATGTTATCCTAAAAGTTGCAAAACAATATAAAGAATTCCCATGTATAATCTTCACTCTGCTTATTCTAATACCTAATATCTTATATAACAACAATGGAATTATCAAAAGCAAGACATTGGCACTGGTATGATGCTATTAACTGAACCCCAGGACCTACCTGGATTTCCCCAGTTTGGGGTAACAAATCATGTTTACTTTCTGACCTTTTATGAGTTTATGATTAATTCTACAGGGAATATAAATATTTAACTATTATAAGTAGGTAAGTGGAACACAGATAATTTCTGAAATGGCCATTCCTTTGTATATACATGAGATAACAGCAGGAAAGTGATAAAATTTATAAGCTATAAATAAATTAGATAAATTTGCCTTTATCTCTTCAGTGAATTTCTGGAAGATTATCTACAATGGAACCACAAGAGAATTTCTATATGATCACCTGCAAGCTGGTATTACATATAAACAGTCTTCTGCACTTCATGTATAGGCTGAAGCCAGGCGAGGAAACAGAGATGGAAAGGTTTTGAATTGAGAATTGAAATGAACTGTATCATATTACTAAGTGAACTTGAATTCATTGTAGCCATAAGGTATTTCGCCTTCAGCCACCTTGACTATGCAAAGACCTACTCTTTCCCCTACATGTTGCTGTCCTCCACCGTTGAATGGTAAAGCAGAGCACGAACAAACCAATGGCGAATGTGCTCAAGTCTCTTGTGTGATTTACATAACTGTACCTGAATTCCCTGTATTGTAGCCTCTGGTTTTTATATATTCAATGTTATTAAAGCAGAGCACATGGTTTTCTTTTACTACAAAGTCAAGTAACATTTACAAAATTATTTCTCACGTCGTCATGAAAATGATGTTTTTTAAATGCCCGGAAATTAAAAAGTAAATTGATACGAATTAATATAAGTTGAGTTCTCTGTTATTTTATTGTTTTCACAGAGTTTTAAGTTATTTAGGATTATTTTAAAGAAGCACCCTTAAAAGTATTTGAAAAAAATTTAAATTTATTTTGTGTATTTTTATAGACAACCCTCGTGCTAATGGAAACTCTGAAGCACTTGCATATGTCAAAACGGCAAAGGAGAACCAAGTCGACACAAGAGGGCACTGCAGCTCCAAAATGATACGCCTGGTGAGTAAATAGGCGGGGAACGGGTATGCTCTCTGGTTGATCCATTTCTAGTTAATTTCACTTTGGATGAATATATACTTCTACTTCCTGTCAAAATGGGGAGCGAGCATGCCTGCACAATAACTTGTGCATTTGCCTATTTGTGTTTACTTGCAGTTTGGATCTCATTCAACGAAGTGTGAAACTGCCTAGCCCAAGCCCTCCTTCTCAGCGCTGGCCTGCAAGGATTCAACCCATGTTGCTGTTCCCAGGGAAGTATGTTATCAATTGATGGTATTGTTTCATTTTTATTTTTCAATAACAGTTTACATTCAATATTATTTTGTATTAGTTTCAAGTGTACAGCATAGTGGCCAGATAACCATATACTTTACAAAGTGGTCCTCCCAATATTTCCAGTCCCCACCTGGCACCGTACACAGTTGTCACATTACTATGGACTCTATTCCCTATGCTGTACTTTACATCCATGTGACCATGTAACTGCCAATTAGTACCTATTAATACCTTGACCTTTTTCACCCAGTCTCCCAGTCCTCTTCCCTCTGGCAACCATCAGTCTGTTCATTATCTCAATGAGTCTATTTTAATCAATTTAATTTTATTAATTTTGGTCATATAAAATCACAGTGATTGGTTTAGAAAATTTTTTTAAAGATCTTATTTATTTTCTTTTAGAGAGAGGGGAAGGGAGGGAGAAAAGGAGGGAGAGAAACACTGATGTGTGGCTGTCTCTCACGCACCCCCCACTGGGGACCTGGCTCACAACCCAGGCATGTGCCCTGACTGGGAATCGAACCAGAGACCCTTTGGTTTGCAGGCCAGTGCTCAATCCAGTGAGCCAAAGCAGCCAGGGCTGGTTTACAAATTTTTTGAAAGTCTCGGACTCCCTAAGATGTTAGAGTTTAGATTAGGGTTTCACAAATTTTGACCATGGTTCCAGAACACACAAGTGCTAGGCCCAATACTAGTGCTATTAGGAAGGCGAAGGCTATGCTAATCCTGTCTTCCAGATCTTATACTTATGGAAGATAATAAACTTGGAAAACCAAATAGGCAATTCATAGGTAGCTAATCAAATTTTTTCAATCAAATCAATGTATACAAATTAGTAATTTTTAAAAGCATCACTGGGAAATGTCTGGTAGTGCTTGTTTCGATGTTATCTCTATAAAAGGACACATATGAAATGTAACTATGAGGTAATGAAGGTTTTAAGAAAATAATTTTTACACCCATGTGTCTATCTTCCCATTCAAATTTATCAAGTTCAAAAAATAAGAGTTGTCCGAGTTATGAAGCCACCTAGGTATCTCTGAATTTTCCTTCCCTTTTTGCCATATTCTAGGAAAGGGTTTTTGGCATTAACACAGAAGCTTTAACGTGATAATAAATGACGAGTCTGATTACTTCATTGTACAAAAGCCAGAGTGCTGGGGTTTATGTTTAATCCCACTAATCAATAGCAATATTAATCAACAGTAATATACCTGTTTACTCTTTTTTAACTAACCCATTCAAAAATAATTTTAATAAAATAATAATAGTAATTCACCCTCGTTGGTGTGGCTCAGTGGATTGAGTGCCAGCCTGCAAACTGGAAGGTTGCCCGTTTGACTCCCGGTCAGGGCGCAGGCCTGGGTTGCGGGCCAGGTCGCCACTTGTAGACATATGAGAGGCAACCAATCAATGTGTCTCTCTCACATCAATGTTTCTCTCCCTCCCTTCCCCTCTCTCTAAAAATAAATAAATAAACTCTTTAAATATCTTTAAATAGTAATTCATCAAATATGTGGGCTTAGTCAATTCTCTTCATTTCATTTGAGCCTTTTGATGTTAATTATGGCTTTCTTATGTGTAATTATTTGTACACTTGTCTATATCTCATACCATTTAAAGATTTCATTTATTTATTTTTAGATACAGGGGAAGGGAGGGAGAAAGAGAGGGAGAGAAACATCCATGTGTGGTTGTACCTCATGTGCCCCCTGCTGGGGACCTGGCCTGCAACCCAAGCATGTGCCCTGACTGGGAATCGAACCCGCGACCCTTTGGTTCACAGGCCAGCAGCACTCAGTCCTCTGAGTCACTGAGTCACACCAGCCAGGGCTACTATCTCATACCATTTAATAGATTATACACTATGACATTGAAAGTAGCATGTAACTCTCCACAGTATGTAGCAGAGGAAACACTTGTAGAAAAAACTCAATTTCTGTTTGCTGCATCTTTCAGATACCTGTATATAATGGTGCTCAAATCACTGATCACAGCCTAGAACAGGGACAAATTGAAGAATCGATGCTCTTGACTTACCCTTGCCTTTGTCTGAGCTGTGAAGTTCAAGGTCTCAGTCCAGCAACTACATATATTTTGCAGAGTTCAGGTAATCCTAACTGTTCTTCCAACGTAAGTAAGGCAACAGCTAGTGACCTATGTTATCCACATTTATAATACTGGTACCATTTCCAGTGTAGATACCCAAAGGGAGTCACACACACTTCTAAACCTTAAAGATTTCCAATATTTAGCAACAACATTCTGAACTTTTTTTACTGGGCACTTAAAGCCCCACATAATCTGGGACCTACTTTCTATTCCAGTTTGATCTGCCATTACTTCCTCTGCAGGTGCGTGTTTCCCAAATTTCGATGAACTTAACCACCACCTTGTAGGGGAAATGGAGTCAATTTTCCCAATGGAAGCAGCATTCCCGTAACCTTGAGGATGGGCCCACATATGCAGAATCACATTCTGTTATATAATAACTTGGCACGCTGCCGGCTCTGTGTGCATGTAGTATATAAGGGAGTTGGGACTTCCCGCGGCGCGACACCCGGCTTACAGAGTGCGTGGATCGCCCCACCCCAGAATAAAGGCCTGTCAGACATTACCATGGCTCTGCGAATTTTCTTCTGTCTGCCTGAATCCCAAGTGAGCCTGTCCAGCCTTGAACGGTTGAAAGACACACCTGAAATGCTTGTTTAAAAACACCGATTCTAGCACCTCCAGTCAGACCTAATGAATCAAAGTTTCTAACCCAAAGATTTGCTAATCTGTGTATTTACAGAGCACCCAGAGTGATAATTATTACCAATTAGGAAAAACTGCATAAACTATCTCAAACAAGTTTATGCTACCACCCCCCCCAGTACGCTTTGCCCATTTACCCATGCTGTGTTCTGCCTGTCTTTTCCCATAAAAACCAAATTTTTGCACGAATGCTTCCCTGAAAACCTTAGCTATCAGTGTCTTCCTCTTCTGAACTACTGGGATTATGACTCATCACTTTAAGCTTTAGGGAGATAGCATCGCCGAACAGCAAGAGGGGTCCCGCTGCCCGCTACCACCCTCTAAGCAGAGTTACGGAAGCAAAACCTTGGCGATAAAGGAAAGGAGTCTTTATTCAACAGCTACACAATTTTGCAGTAACAGCTTTCCACACGCATCAGTCACTTAAGCCTATCAATTAAGGCTCAATTCTAACACCTGAGTTCTCCTAGCATCTCTCCCCGTTAGTTTTAATTACCTTATTTCTATAGGGTTAGTTTACCATCTAAAGCAACCTAACACACAAAAGCTACACAGTTCTGGAAGGATGGCAGGCGTCTGCCTCGGAGCCCACTCCCTCTAGAGCACCCAAAGGAGAAGAACCCAGCCAGCCCCTGCCAGGCCAGCCCGACCCTAGGCTGTGCCCGGAGTTCCTTCTCCCACCCGAAATACCTTACGAACACCTTACCTTCCACAGGGAACGCAGGCAGCTGCAGCGCCATCACCCAGGCATCCTTGACCAAGAAGAGAGCCCGAGAGCCCTCCTTTTCTTTCACATCTTCTTGCCTGTAATTCCACGCGCTCTGGAGGCGTCCAGCTTCTCAGCCGATCCCGTCCTAGACCGTTTACCACCGCCTCCGGCGACCCCTCCTGCAGCCCCTCCCTCCTCCTCCCCAGAGACCTGAGCTCTGTATCCAAATTCTTTTTTTTTAATTTTTATTTACTTTAAAGAGACAGGGTATTTAAGAGAGAAGGGAAGGGAGGGAGAAAGAGAGGGAGAGAAACACCAATCTTTGTGCAAGAGATACATTGATGGGTTGCCTGTCGCGAGCCCCCAACTGGCCACCAACTGGCCCGCAACCCAGGCACGTGCCCTGACTGGGAATTGAACTGGCAACCTTTTGGTTCACAGGCCAACAATCAATCCACTGAGCCACACCTGCCAGGGCAACAACCCAAATTTAGAACTACCTGATATGTTGTCCCTACAAAGTCAAGCCATCAAATCTTAGGAGTCTTAACACTGGGCATCTAAGATACATCTCCCAGGTTGCCTTTCACAACTGAAAGTTGTTTTTTTTTAATTCTGTCAGATTTTTCGGTCGTCCCTATATTTTGTATTGGAAAAATGTGTTCACAATATATATTTATTAGTTAGAAGGCCACTGCGATTGTCCAAAGGACAGGCTGGCTGCTGCAGCGAGAATGCTGAGATGAATGCATTTGAGAGACACTAAAGGTAAAAATCAATGGGAGGGATTTCTGCCAAAATAGAGTATCCCCATACCTCCCAGGGCCTCCTCCTTACAACTAAAAAACCCTGAACATAAGACAAGAAACGAGCATAGGAAGACTCTGAATGGTGGAAAGGCAGAAAAATGTGAAAAGTACCAGATCCTAGGAACCTCACAACTTGAGAAACACAGTAGCGAGTCCAGGGGTTTCCTTATCACCTCCCGCTTATCCAATTAAAAGGTTGTGGGAGAAGCCTCCGGCTTCAAAACTTCCAGCAAGGACAGAAAGAAAAAAAAAATCCTCCAAGAAAAGTCTGTTTCGCCTCTCCTCAAGCACCATGTATGTGAAAATGGTAGCCCAACAATAGAAAGTATTGTATGCGACCCTGGCTGGGTGGCTCAGTTGGTTGGAGCATTGTTCTGATGCGCCAAGTTTGTGGGTTCGATCCCTGGTCAGGGCACATGTAAAAATTAACTGATGAATGCATAAGTAAGTGGGACAACAAATTGATGTTTCTCTTTCTCTCTCCCTCTAACATAAATAAATAATTTTTTTAAAAGAAAAGATTGTACATGATACCTGCCTTACTCCAACCCACACACACCCCTGGCCTTCCCCACCTCTGAAGTTTTAATAGGCCGAGCAGGAAGCTGACCATCCAACTCACCCCAGAAGCAGGCAACACGCTTTAGTTTTTCTACCCAGGGGTTTCAGTTTTGGCAGAGCCATGGAGTTAAACTTCTATCCGCCGCCTGACAGAAGCAGGCAGGGCTCTGCTCCCATTCCCCTGGCAGCTGGTGGCAGGGTGGCCAACACTGAGCGTCCAATCTCCTCTACCTCTGTGACAGAAGCAGGCAGCAGTGCTCTCCTTCCCTTGCAGGGCAAGCTGAGCCTCGCTGCTCTCCGGGTAGCAACAGACAGAGCAAGACAATGTGATTCAGGCTAATAGCACTCTACTTCCCTTCTACTCCTGTGTCAGAATGGTCCAGTGTGAGGCCGAACCTACATTTCAATCTACCAGCGCAAGACCGACATAAGATGTTGGGAAGCAGGGCTAGTAAGGACTCAGGTCCCCCGCTACCTGCTGTCAGCAAGGGCCAGTGGAAAGCTTAGCCTCCAGCTCTACTCAGCATCCCAGAGAAAGATCTAGATGGTGGGGGGGGGGAAGCTATCTTAATTAGCGCCGCACTCCTCTAACATCCTTCTGGTTGCGCCAAGGCCCAGCTGGGAGCTGAGCTTTTACTCCCACCCTGCAGGGACGCATGGGTATTATTAGTCTCGCAGTTACCACCACCACGCTATCAGTACAAAGAGCTGCCCCACATTTGCTGGAAAGGCGTCAAAGGGTCCTAGACAGGAGCTGACTTCACACTACCCAATGTTTGTACTCTGCCTCTCAGGGATCCTGTGCACAAAGTGATTAAATAAGACCTAGAGTCTTATAATAGGCAAAATATCCAGAATAATCCTTTGTCATAAGAAGAACCAGGAAAATCACAACTTAATGACAAAAAACAATTAACAGACTCCGTGATCAATCAGAGGTGTGAGTTATAGATCTGCCAAGGATGTAAGCAGCTACCAAAAAATGCTTCAACAAGCACCCTGGCTGCTGTGGCTCAGTGGATTGAGCGTTGGCCTGCGAACCTAAAGGTTGCCATTCCAATTCCCAGTCAGGGCACAGGCCTGGGTTGGGGGCCAGGTCCCCAGTTAGGGGCATGCGAGAGGCAACAGGTTGATGTTTCTCTCACACATCGATGTTTCTCTCCCTCTCCTTCTCCCCTTTTTCCCCTCCCCTCTCTGTGAAAATAAATAAAACCTTTTAAAAAAAAATGCTTCAACAAGCCATTATGAGTGATCTGGAAACCAATGAAAAATAGTTTTAAAATCTCAGCAAAGAACTATAGAGAAAAGAATCCAGTGGAAATTACAGAACTGAAAAATACAATAACCAACATAAAAACTGTACTGGATGGGCACCAGCAATAGAGTGGAGATCACAGAAGATGGAATCAGTGAACTTAAGGACATTATTAATAGAATTTACCCAATATGAACACAAGAAAGGAATTAGAAAAAAAGAGAAAAAATGAACAGTCTCAGAGACATCAGGGACAATAACAAAGGAGCTAATATTCCTGTTATTAAACTCCCAGACAGAGAGAAGAGAAAGAGTGGGAATGAAAAATTACCCAAAGAAATAAGGAAAATGACCCAATTTGGGGAAAAATATAAACCATCAGATTCAAAAAAGGTGATCAAATCTAATAAAAAAGAAAAGAAAAAGAAAAAAAAGAAATCCACACTACCAAAACACCTCATTAAATAAACTTCTGAAAACGAAGGGCAAAGAAAAAAAACCTCAAAAGCACCCAGAGAGATATGGTACATTACTTATAAGTGAACCTAAATTCAAATTAACCAAGATATTTCATTTGAAGCCATGAAGTCCAGAAAGAAGCGGGACAGTATTTTTTTAAGTACTGAAAGAAATTAACTGTCAACTGCAAACTGCATCTAGCAAAATTATCTTTCAGGAATGAAAAGGAAATAAAGATATTCTCATATTACCTTCAAAATCACTGGAAAAAGTACTCCGCATGAAAAGGAAATGGTAACAAAAGAAAGTTTGGAACTTGAGGAAAGAAATAACATCAGGGTTCTCTGTTCTCTTATTTTCTATTTTTTTACTTATAGAGAGGGGAACGGAGGGAGAGAAATATCAATTCATGGTTGCCTCTCACATGCCCCCACTTCAGTCCTGGCCTACAACCTGAGCATGTGTCCTGACTGGGTATCAAACCAGCAACCCTTTGGTTTGCAGGCCGGCGCTCAGTCCGCTGCACCACACTAGCCAGGGTGAGGTTTTGTTCTAAGGTGCTGACAGAAGAAGCTCCTGAACTCAACATCCTCCACAGACACACTGAAACTACAGCTACACATGGAACAATCCCTCTGAAAGAAATTCAGAAACTCGCTCAGCAACCCATAAACATTGAGAAAATGAGAAAAATACCCACATCAAACAGGTAGCAAAGGCTGAGACATACACTCACCAAAAATGCCACACGCAGCTCCCTGCTTCTCCCTGAGGAGTGAAGAGTCTGGAGCAAACATATAGCGCCTCAACTTTTAAGATTTATACCCAAGGGATGAGCCACCAGAACAACTAACTCTAAAAGCCAATGGGGCATTTATTCAGGAGACACACAAGTTTATAGCAAACAAAGAAACAGTTCTTAATGGACTTTTGAGGATTCCCTGTAGCTATTTCCTCAAAGCTCAGCACAGAGAAACGCCCACTTCTCAATCTTTCCCTGAAAGAGGCCTATTTGCATATTTTTAAACCTATACCCTGAGGGTCAAGATCCCTTTTTAGCTCACATCTAAGGGCCAACTGTCGTCTTCCTCGGTCCAGTCCAGGCTACCAGTATCTCCCTGAAAGCAGCTTGTGCACAAATATGGCCCCCCAGCATTTGCAGGTGACAGAACACTTGATTTTCTGGCTCTTGTGGCCAGAGGAGCTTGCACTCACCCGCCCTGTAATACTGAAGCAAACAGAGCAGCCGATTTTATCTGGCTATGCCCTCAGGCTCAGCTCACAGGCAGCAGCCACAAATACCCATCTCCTGGTCTTCCCCTGAAACAGGCTGCTTTGCATATCTTAAAACCTGAAGCCTGAGGTTCAACTTTCAATCAGCCTGAATGTAAGTGCTGAGATCTTTGCCTTGGGGACGTTGATAGGTCTTGGCCACCTTCAACTACTGAAAACCGCTAACAGCAAAGAAGGTGGCTTGCTCAATCACTAAGCCTGGAATGAAAACAAGAAGCTGACACCAGACAGAACGATAAGGCTCTTCTCCTATATGAGGGCACCTGTTCTAGACCTGGAAAGGTGGCCGATTTCCCTAATGCACAGAAAACAGCACAGAGTCAGGGGAAATAAAGAAATGGAGGACTATGGCCCAAAAAGAACAAGATAAAACTCCATGAAATATGAAGCCCTGCGTGAAATGTGAAGTGTTTTACATTAGAAAGAGTTCAAAATAATTGTCATGAAGATGCTCGTCAACGTCAGGTGAAACAATGTATGAAACAAGTGAGAAATTCAATGCAGAAAAAAATTTTAAAAGACCCAACAGAAATCACTAGGTGAAGAGTATAATAACGGAACAAAAAATTCAATAAAGGATTAAGCAGTAGATAAGATGAAATGAAAAAAATGCTCAGCAAAGTTGAAACAGGGCAATGGAACTCATCCATTCAGAAGAGCAAAAATAGAAATGATAGAAAAAAAGTGAAGATAGCACAGAGGACTTATGGGGTAAAACCAATCAAATGAATATTTGCATTATATGGTTCCCAGGAGGAAAAGAAAAAGGCAGAAAGACTATTCAAAGAAACAATGGTAGAAAACATCTCTAAACTGGGGAAGGAAAAAGGCAATCAGATCTAGGAAGTCCAGAGATTTCCCATGTACAAAAATCCACTGCATTCCAGTTTACTAACAATGAAATTCCAGAAAAAATTAATGAAAAAACACAATTTCTTCTGCAATTAAATGCGTAGGAATAAACTTAACAAAGGATTGAAGGACCTATATACTAAAAACTACAAAGCATTATTAAAAGAGATTGAAAAAGATACAATGAAATGGAAAAATATTCTGTGTTCAGTGGTTGGAAGAATCGATACAGTTAAAATGGCCATATCACCCAAAGCAATATACAGATTTAATGCAATCCTCATCAAAATTGCAATGTCATTTTTAGCTCTGGCTGGTGTGGCTGAGTGGATTGAATGCCAGCCTGCAAACCAAAGGGTCACTGGTTTGATTCCCAGTCAGGGCACATGCCTGGGTTGTGGGCCAGGTCCCCAGTAGGGGGCACTCGAGAGGCAATGGATCAGTGTTTCTCTTACACATCACATTTCTTTCCCTCTGTTTCTCCCTCCCTTCCCCTATCTCTAAAAAATAAATAAATAAAATCCTTTTTAAAAAGTTGCTATGTCATTTTTAAAAGAAATAGAACAAAAAGTTGTCAGATTTGTATGGAACCACAAAAGACCCCAAATAGCCAAAGCAATTCTGAGAAAAAAAGAACAAAGCTGGAGTTATCACATGTTGTAACTTTAAATTATACTACAGAGCAACAATAATCAAAACAGCATAGTATTGGCAGAATAACTGAAACAGACCAATGAAAGAGAACTGAGAGCCCAGAAATAAATCCACATGTCCATGGGCAAATAATTTTTGACAAAGGAGCCAAAAACATACAATGGAGAACAGGAAGTCTCTTCAGTAAATGGTGCTAGGAAAACTAGGAAGCCACATGCAGAATGAATGAAACTACTGCTGTTTGTCCTCATATATTGGGTTGGCCAAAAAGCCTGGTACCTTTTGTCTGTAAAATAAAAGACACATTTTTCATTTTCTCCAATAACTTTATCGATTTGGATATTTTAAATATTTGGCTATCTCCTGCTATTGGTTTCCAGTGGGCAGAGGCCAGGGGCACTGCTAAACATGTCCCAATGCATAAGACAGCCCCATAGCAAAGAATTATTTGGCCCAAGTGTCAATAGTACAAAGAAACTTTGCAAACCACTTTTTTTTTATTTTTAAAAAAGACTTTATTTATTTACTTTTTAGAGAGAAGGAGAGGGAGGAAGAGAGAGAGAGAGAGAGAAACATCTACGTGTGGTTGCCTCTTGCACATTCCCTACTGGGGACCTGGCCCACAACCCAGGCCTGTGCCCTGACTGGGAATCGAACCTTTAGGTTTGCAGGCCAGCGCTCAGTCTACTAAAGCACATCAGCCAGGGCACGAACCACTTTCGGCACATTTGATCATAGTACTTTCTCCATATACTGCACGAATCTTTTCTTTTGCATTTCAGTTGTGTTTTTACCTTTCTTGCAATCATAAAGCAAAATATGCTGAAAATGTTGTATATGTTCTTCCATCTTCAACATTGAAATGGCTGCACAAAACTTCATCAATTTTGTTTTTTTAATGTACTCTGTAATCACAGCTGTCACAACACAACGTAATAAAATTGTTCTGAATGACGTTAAAGACAACTAAGTACCACTGGAGCCATCATCCGGAAAAAAATGTAAAGGACTTTTCGGCCAACACAATAGAAAAATTAGTGCAAAACAGATTGTGTTGCAGCCTTTCTAGGCTGGACAGGTCCACTTGGGGCTCAGGTAGATGGAAGAACATGCGTGGATCCTTGGGGATGCTTGGCATGACTTTATTCGGGAGAGTCACACAGGCACAAGCCTGGACCAGGGAAATCACACAGGCCACAAAGCCTGTATCCACACTGCACACAGGCCAGGAGCCCAGGTGGAGGGAGTCACACAAGCCACAGACCTGTCTCCAAGTTGGCGCCCCAACTCCCCATCTTGTCCAAAGGGCCTATTCCTTAAATACTAGCCCCAAACGAAGCAGGCAACAGGCCAGAAAGTGAAGTAACTATCATGAGCTGCACATGCGGGCCTACTCAAGGCTACAGAGCAGTTTATCGCACCCAGGGCTCAAGGCTGTGAGACCCGGGCAAAAGCCTGTGGGAACACTGCTTTATCAGACTCCTCCACGGTTGTGAGGAGCTGCTCCCTCCGGTTCCCCACGCATCCGGGGGAGGGAGCCTGACCGCCTCCACATACCCTACACAGATCAAAGGCATCAATACCAGACTTAAAACAACAAATTACATAGGAGAAAACACAGGTAGTAAACTTATGGACATTGGTGTTAGAGAACGTTTCATGAATTTGACCCAAAGGCAAAGACAGTCAAAGAAAAAATTAAGTGAATAGGGTTGTATCAAACTGAAAAGCTTCTGCACAGCAAAAGAAACCATCAAGAAAACAAAAAGGTAACCAACTGAATGGGAGAGGACATTTCCAAAAAACAGCTCTGACGAGGGGTTAATATAGAAAAATACATAAAGAACTCATACAACTCAACACAAAACAAACAATCCAATCAAAAATAGGGAGAGGATGTGAACCATTGCTTTATAACTACCTATTAATAACTGCCGTAGTGCTGACAGGGCTTAACTGTCTCAATTTGATGGAGTAATTTGTTGTGGTAGGGCTTGACTCCCTGGAGCAATTTTAGGAAACACTTTATTGAGCGCGGATTGGGCCCCAGCGGGAAGCACAGCATGGCTGAGTGCTGGGGTCAGACTGGAGAACCCTGGGGCATTGCTTCACTGTAAAGGATTAAGGAAGAGTTCTCCTTGGAGAGCCTTAAGACAGAGTGTATTGCACATTTTTCTTTTTTTTTTAAGATTTCATTTATTTATTTTTTTGATAGAAGGGAAGGGAGGGAGGAAATAGGGGGAAACATCAGTGTTTGGCTGCCTTACACACGTCCCCCTACTGGGGATCTAGCCCGCACACCAGGCCTGTGCCCTGACTAGGAGTCGAACCCGTGACCCTTTGGTTCGCAGGCCGGTGCTCAATCCACTGAGCCACACCACACACCAGTCAGTGACATTACACGTTTTACTAAGTTACTGAGGGTGTTCTGTGAAGAGTATGGGAAGAGAGGGCACCGGGGAGGCAACTGAGGGACGGAGAAAACTGATCAGGGCCAAGGGGCAAGACTGAAGGGGCTCCAGTGGAGAATCCTGGTAGTGGTGAAAGGCTTTAGCTTGTCATCTGTATAAAACGGGCGACCATGACAGGGCTTTCAGTGTGACCAGAGCTGTCCAAAGGCCCGTTGCGTAGAAAATAGGTTACAGAGTTGCCATATTTAGCAAATAGAGAACGCCCTGTTAAAGTGGAATGTATCATCAACAATAAATAATTGTGCAGTGAGGGATTTGGGTTATCCCTATGCTAAACATGTTGTTGACCTGATATATTCAAATTTAAGTGGTATTCTGCTTTTCCCCAGGCAAACCTACCACCTCGGCAGGGGGACGCAGGGACCCTGCAGGGATTGCAAGGAAAACGAAGGGGCCAGGGTGGCAGCAGCGGAGGTGTAAGGGAGGCCCCAGAAAACTCAAGAGTGGCCCTTTTGGTGTCCCTTTGTGGGGAACAGCTTGGGGAAGAGGAGCCTCTCGGCTGTTCCAAGTGTTAGCCATGAGCTCCTCGGGTAAGTTCTACCCGCACCTTCTGAGCCGGCCGCGCCCCCATCTCGCTCCGCAAGCAGGCGTGGCGGCCGCGAAGAGGCTGCGGGCCGGCTGGGCGCCGCGGGAGCCCCGCCTTCCGCGCCCGGCGGGGGTGGAGCCAGAGCGAGCAGCCGGCCTGCAGCCGTCTCTCCCCGGATGACGAGTGGCAGGACAACATGGAGTCCGGCAAGATGGCGCCGCCCAAGAACGCTCCGAGAGATGCCTTGGTAAGTTCGAACGGTGACAGCCGGACGGGAAGCTCGGCGCGGCCAGGAACCGGGGAGGCAGGCCCAGGCGGAGGGCCTGAGAACGGTCTCGCGTGCTGGCTTCTGCCTAAGCCAGGTGGCCCGGAAGGAGTGGGATGCGGGTGTCTGGCTGCGGGTCGCTCTCCCGCCACCCCGGCAGCCCCGCCGGAGTGCGTAGGCCAGCCGGCCGGCTTTGTCTGCGGGACCCGGGCTCCCGGCCGCCTCTTCGTCTCGCCGGACCTGCGAACCCTGACTCGCGTCCACACTTGTGATGCGAGCTTCCCCCATCATAAGCCTAAATGACAACCAGCTGTAGCCACCCCCCCACCTCCGCCGGGAAAACCAACCCCGGTCTTTTTCTTCTCTTTGCCCCCGCCCCCACCCCCCGCCAGAAAAATAAAAGTTTTCAGCAAAGAGGGTACGACGGCATTTGGTGTGTTCCTGACACTTACTGGGGGAAAGTAAAGATAACTAAAACTTTGCAGCCCAGATAAGGGGGACCTTGCATCATAAATATAAATGCTACCTTGGGTCCAGTCTGGATTTCTAATAATTAGATCGCGCATCTGGCGTTTTTTATTTCAATCCACAGGTAATGGCACAGATCCTGAAGGATATGGGAATTACAGAGTACGAACCAAGGGTTATAAACCAAATGTTGGAATTTGCTTTCCGTAAGTTAACAAAACACAAAAAAACCCGCACAACTTGTGAATTTGAAAAGATTCCTTTATTCTAAGAACATTTTCAACCAAATTACTTTAACAGAATCATAAAATTCAGCCTAAAGCAATAAAAAAAGAGCTCAGGATAGGGGAAAATAGTATTTATACTGTGATATACTTTTAAAAATTGATCGTACGCAGAGGACAATTAGATATTAAAACCAAAATGCATAAACTTTGTGGAAATTAATGGATTCTTCCATTAGGAAAAATAGCCATATAAATAGTAAGCTATTGTCGTATCTGTTAAAAAAAATGTTTTGTTCTTAAAGGATATGTGACCACAATTCTGGATGATGCAAAAATTTATTCAAGCCATGCTAAGAAACCTAATGTTGATGCAGATGATGTCAGACTGGCAATCCAGTGTCGTGCTGATCAGTCTTTTACGTCTCCTCCCCCGAGAGATGTGAGCAAACTTTCATTTGAAGTTCATTTTACTTACAGTCTTTTCATTATAGGTCTAATTAACGATATTTTGCTTTTAGTTTTTACTGGATATCGCAAGGCAGAAAAACCAAACCCCTCTACCTCTGATTAAGCCATATTCAGGACCCAGACTGCCACCTGACAGATACTGCTTAACAGCTCCAAACTATAGGCTGAAGTCCTTACTTAAAAAGGTAAAACTTTTTGGCCAATTTAGCTTTTTAAAGACTTGAAATGTGTTAGCACAGCTGTAAAAAGCAAGTATCTGAACATAGTGCAGTAAATTAAAAGCTAATTTACTAGGATTTTTAAAAATTTACTGCTTTGGCTCAGGCTGGTATGGGTTGAGCGTTGGCCTGCCGACAGAAAGGTTGCTGGTTCGATTCCCAGTCAGGACACATGCCTGGGTTGCCGGCCAGGCCCCCAGTTGGGGGCATGCGAGAGGCAACCGATTCATGTATTCTTGCACACTGACATTTCTCTCCCTGTTTTTTCCCCTCCCTTTCTCTCTCTCTAAAAATAAATACAATCTTTTTAAAACATAAAATGTACTGCTTTGAAAATACCATGTATTTTAGCTGCTATGTAAAATATAAGGTTTTTAGAGCTAAAGGAATTTCAGTGTTCATCTAACACAACACTTATTTTTCACATCAGGAAACTGACCCTAAACTTTCCTGTTGGGTTAGTACCAAAGGTAGGACTGATTCTCAGGTAACTACCAATCTTTCCACTATACCATAGTTTTTTAGCGAAGCCCGATAACAGAGTAAATGCTGTACTGTCAGGAATTGGACTTGTTTTCTGAAATATGACCTAAGGCTCTCCCACCACTTAAAAAGTTCTCTTCTCACGGGGCTGCATTTGATGTCTGAAATTCCACTATAGGAGAGTTTATTTATTTGGGAGGGGCGGTTTAAGATGTTGATTAGTTAAGATTTAAAATTATAAGGAATTTACTTGTTATCAAAAAAAACCAAACACTCTACCTTAAACCAAACACTATATAAAATTATATATATGTGCATACACATACACTCATATCCACTTACAAAAACCCTAGTTTTCATGTGAAATGTAGAACACTAGAAGAACAAAAAACCGGACACTCTTGCCATGGATTATCCATTAATAATTCACATCAACAATCCTAATTTCATTCCTGGTAAATTCAGGTGTCAGATCTGAACAGTAAAACTAATTTGTTTGTTAAATCCCCTAGGGACCTAACCAAGGAAGACTAATTCCACGGTTAAGTGTTGGTGCTGTTAGTAGCAGACCTACCACTCCTACTATAGGTAAGTGAGAAAGGGAAATGCCTTTTCTGGCGGGTAAAGAAGAAGTGCCTCAGCACTTGATTTTGAACTATAATCCAAGTCCAAAGGTGAGTCAGAAATTCCCACATATATGTTGCCATTGTTCTGTTTACTCGTCCTCTAGTAAAGCGACATATATTTTATCAGACTTCAAAATGAGAAAGCCATAAAGAATATCTGATGCCAGATGAGTATGAAATGGGACATTAACCCCGTTGTTGGTATGAACGGTAATACCAAAACCAGGAGTTTAAGCTGTGCTCTTTGTGCCTTCTATACAAATCAAGTTGCCAAACACACTCACAGCAGTAGCCAACTTCTTATCAGAAATTACAGAAATTTCGGAGTACGTTGGCAAAAGAATGTAGTCAAGACAAAGTTCAAAAATGTACAAAAAGCGTAAGGATATTAAGGGGAAAAGTCATTCCGTTTTTAATACTAACCTTTTCAAAAGTAGTATTGACTGTCCTGGATTGGCCCCGTCATCTGTGCCATCTGTCTCCTTCATCCTTTGAGCATTTCTTGCTTTCCGGCACAAGATGTTCCAAGCTTATCTTTATTTTTAACCTCAGTCCTAGAATCAGCCATTTCTCCAAAGAGCTCTGCTTCCTTTTAGTGGAGAACGGTGTTTAGAAACCATTATTTCCACCTTTTTAAGGTCATTGTTTAGGTAATAAGAAAAATAGAAATAATGGACTTAGATTTCCTGATTTTTTTTTTTTTGGTCCTAAATTCTTGCTGGATTTCTTTCACAGTCCAAGTATTTTCAGAAAATAGTTCCCTTCTCTTGGATCTGCATTGGTTTTTTTTGGCTCTTATTGCTAATAACTGAGTCCTGTAGATGTCATATAGCTCTAGTGTAAGCAGCATTTGATTTTTCAGGTGTGTAGATAATCTCTTCATATTCTCAGGATGTGAATTTACATTTCAACATTTTCAAACCAGCCTGGTATAGTATTACTTGTACACTTCTAATTACCTGCATGCGACCTTTGTGGACAGAAATTTGCATGTATAATTTGTGTAACTTTGTGGTCATAAACTGTTTCTCTGTGGATTCATGTTAAGTGAATGCCATTTTTTTTAAAGTCAAGGCTTTGGTAATCACTTACACATATTGGCAAGTTAACCAATTTGAGTTATCAGTAGTGATTTTTATTTCTAGTTAGATCGCTTCTCAGCCTTTTTGCTGAGATGAATAGTGTAGCGTTCCTAGTTAGATATTGTACATGTTTTAGGTAATTTTTAAACCCATAGTTGAGGGAGCTGCTAAAAACTATTAAAGGTGCAGTTTTTAACTTTAAGCATTTTTTCAATGAGTTTTATAACATATAAGACCTCAGCATCTGTGCTGAATTTTAAAGCCTAAACTCCATACTTACCTAAATGTTAACAATTCCTTATAGTAGTGGCCAAGAAAACACCTACGTACTGTGAATTCCCTTGCCAAAATAAAAAATACTCATATTGACTGCTTCATTAAGCTTCACCAAATTGTTTGGACTGCTCCTTAATACATGAGAAACGTTGCCTAGGGATGAAGGTATATTAGAGTAAGATCTCACTTCCTGGGTTTGTGAGAGAAAGCACTAGAGCCTGGATTCCTGGGTACCTTGGGCCTTCCCTCTCCTTTGTGCCTGGTGAGGATGAGAGCTTTAGGGGTTTTTTGATGATAGTTGTAGTTGTCCCCTGCGCCAATAACTCTCTCTCTGGGCAGACTGCTAGTTCCAGAGGAAAGGGATGTATGGAAAGCCTGCATCCCCAAAGGAAAAACTAGGAACGTGTTTTCCGAAAAGGCATTTTTTTTTGAGAGAGCTGTGACGTCAGTACACATGTTGAGTCTTGCAAAATTCCTTCATTAAGCGAACATTTGTTGAGTGCCTGTTAGAAGCATGGCATGAAAGCCATGTGCTCACAAGAATAAAAGAACATTAGCTGAGGCTTGTAATTTAGTGAACAGTGTCTTAAGACACTAATAATAAGGCTCCTATATGGGATTAAGGGGGAATTTCGGAGACTGGCAACGACTTCTGAACAAATCAAAGATTTTATAAAATGGGAGTATTTGAATTTTACCTTGCAATAAAGGGTAGAATCAAAACGAGGGGCACTTGGAATAGTTCATCTCCAAGGTCCCTTTTACTGGGAAAAAAAAAATCTAGATATAGAAAAAGAACATTGTTGCGCCCACCTGGGACCCCAACGGCTGTATTTGATAGACTTTTGTTAGATGTATGTTGATTTAGCTTCGTGGGTATAGTAGACATCTTTGAATTCTCAGCAAGTGACAAAGATTAAAAGTGCCACATAGGGTAACTGATAGAACACTTGGGTCTTCATTATGGTAGTTCATATAAACGCTCACCTTTATGACTTCCTGTCACTAAAATTCAGTGCCAGTAGCTGTTTGAAGAGCTTTACATGGATGGACATTTTTTTTGTTTAATTCTCACAAGAATCCTATGAAATAGGTACCATTGTCCCCATTTGACAGATGAGAAAACAGAGGTACAAAAAGATTAAATAACTGGCCCAAGGACACTCAGCTAGTAGGCGATAAAAGCCTGAATTCAAACAAGCAGGTAGGCTCCAGAGCCTATATTCTTTTTTTTTTTTAAACCCTCACCCAAGGATATGTTTACTAGTATTTTTTTAGAGAGAGAGAAACATCGATTAGTTGCCTCCCACACACACTCTGACTGGGGATCAAACCCACAAACTTTTTTTTTCTTGGTGCACAGGATGACGCTCCAACTGACTGAGCCACCCGGCCAGGGCCAGCTTACATTCTTTACCACTACACTGTCCTCAACTTTTAGCCTCTAAAAGCTTATAAACACTTTTGAAGCTACTGTAGTCTCATACGTCTGATTTTTTCCTCACCTTTTATTATTTCCTGTGCTTTGAAGGTAGTTTCTGGTAAGCTAAGGAGGGCAGAATATGAGCCTGTTTCATAAGCCACCTAACTAATACGGTCTGTTAATTACAACTACAGCAACCCCACAAACAGTGTCTGTCCCAAATAAAGTTGCACCTCCCGTGTCAGTGACAAGCCAAAGGTTTACGGTGCAGATTCCACCTTCTCAGCCCGCACCCGTCAAACCAGGTAACGTCATATGCAGGGGGGAGGGGGTGTCAGCGGTTCTTTCAAAATATTTTTCCTGAATTTTAAAATCTCTGAATAACGTGATTATAGAACAGTCTGTGCTCCTATAGCAAGAGTTCAATTGTTTTAGTATTGTCACAGGAAGGGGGCAGCAATGCTGCCAATCTTCAGAGGGGATCTGTGAGCCCACTTAAAATTGTATCATATTTTAAATACATGTACCACTTGGGGGCAGGGAGAGTATAGAGTGTGATTCATTGATTCTCCAAAAAAAAAAAAAAAAAAAAAAAACGAAACAACAGCAACAAAAAAACCCCACTGAACTGAACTAAGTTAGGGCCACAGATCTAAGGCATCTTCAGGGAAAAGCACTTGGGGCAATATCTGAATCTGAAATGGAACCACACACAATAAACTGCTTATATAAAATATCGGCCTCTAAGGGAAGCATGACTGCTCACCTTGAACATACGTGTGCCTTTAGTGTGTGCCAAGAATCCAGTGCACTGCTTCCCATGACTAAGTACTAAGTAAAATTTTAGGTAGTTCAGTTAGGAAAAGACTAACAGAACTCCTTTAACATTATACTAGATACTAATTTAAGTATTTAAAAATTTAACTTTTAGTGCAGCATAATACATGCGTTTCTCCTACGATGTCGTTGCACTCCATGCTGTTGAAATGATTAATTATGGTCAGGTCTGCTGAATAATTTTTACCATATATTTCTGATCCTGGGTAATTCATACCTTGGGGGTGTTTTCTCCTCTGTTTACAGTTCCTACAACAACTGCAGTTCAAAATGTTCTGATTAATCCTTCAATGATTGGGCCCAAAAATATTCTTATTACCGCCAACATGGTCTCATCACAGAACACGGCCAATGAATCAAACCCGCTGAAGAGAAAACATGAAGATGATGATAACGATACTATGTAAGGAATACAGTCTAGAGGCCTTTCAGATGCGTAGTTGGTTTTGAGCCCAATATACTGAACTAGAACGTTCTAGATCTCAAGTTTTACCTTAAGAAACTTAAAGAGAGCTGCAGTATTTTTCATATTTCTGTAAACCATTAGATGTCTTAAGGCTGCCAGTGTGTTTTTCATTAGGCTTCCAGTAGAGAAAGTTGAGCACTTGTTTAATGGTTTCACTAATGTTGAGTCCTAGTACAGCAGTTCGGTTTTTGGAAGCAGTTTTCTGCCCTGTGTCACTGACAGGATGTAAGTTTCAGTTTGTGAGGCCTGATCAGTGGACTAATCTTTACCAGCACAGTTTCTCATCTACATTACAATACCATTTTCTCTTGTAAGGTAAAATAGTCACTTTTATTGTCACCAGCTTTTTAAACCAAATCTCTCAATTTAGAAGGCATTTTTGGAGAGGATGGATTTAGAAGGACTCTAAATCCGATTTTGAATGTATTTAAGTTGTTTTTGGTGTTTCCTAACCTCCTACCTCCTCAGCCCCATTTCTAGCTCCCATTCACTTTCTGCACCATCTCCTCTCGCCATTGCTCTTAAATTTAAAAGGCCAAAACTGGAATTTTAAAAATTATCATTCCCGATAATACACCTTAGCATCATTTTTATATTGTTAAAACCTACTTGATAATGCCTGCTGTTCCACAGTTCACTTCACCCTGAATGTTTCCATTTGCTTTTCTCTCTCCATACCAGAGTAGTCGAGTTTCATCCCTTGTCTTTTAAACCCATTCCATTGGACTCTGCTTATGACAGGTAGTTTTGGGTCAGGTACATTCAGTTTCAGTCTTTATTCCAAGTTGATAGCTCTACCGTACTTCGCATTTCTCAATGTAATGTAGCTAGTTTCAAATCTGCCTTGATAAGTACATTTACATTAGGCCTAGGCAAAACCACTAAAGAGCAAGGGTTTTTTTTTTTACTTTTTACCACATGCAGACATTTTTTTCCACCTTTGGTCACTACTGCTTGAACCCTCCTCCTATTGGTTTAGTTCAGATCCTTTTTCTAGCTTGTTGCTGAGGGCATCACACTTAACACATTGCGTACCGCTCATGGGTTTTCTCGTGTTTCACGCGCTGTTATGGACTTTAGATGTCAACACACTGTCTTGTCCACATCGAATGAAGCGATCTCATTGGTGGAAACTGTGCAGGTCAATCTACAAAAAATTATATAACTGCACGAACCCATAAAGCATTGCAGTTACACTGTATTTTGGTCATTCGACCCTGGCGTATGTCTTAGAGATTTCTACGCGGTACGCAATGTATTAAGATGGGATCACAACTGCAGGTGTTTGAATGGTTTTCCTTCCTCCAGAAGGGCAGCCACAAATACACGGAAGCGTGCGGTGAGCTGCACTTAGATGCACTCTATGTAGGTTTCCCAGTAATGTTACTATACACCTTTCCCTGTTTTCCATTTATACCCATCTAAACGCCTTAACTGGGGAAGATTTCAAAGTTTCCAAAAACAGAAGCAGGTTTGTAGTTTGACATATTCAACACGAGTACTTTTGCAGAATTTTCTAAGATTCATTTTCCTATTTGAAGATCCTCAAAATTTAAAACACAAGTAAGTTTCATCCTAGGATGGTGCTCGACACACCTGGTGAAACCAGTCCAGTAACGGAGGAACCGTCTCATCCTAGTTTGAGTGTTTTGGGATGTTAGGAAAAAGGTGTAAACTTCTATCAACAGATCTGATCAGCATCATAGGAGAGAAATGTTCATTATTTATAGCATAGGGTACCATTACTTGAATGTTCTCAGGGAGGCAGCACGTGAAAAGGCCTAGGTTCTAGTCCTGGCTCTTATCTCCTACCAACTGTGTGACCTTACTTCACCTCTGAGCCTTGTTCTCCTCACTAGTAACAGCAAAGTAACACCGACCCTGCCCTACCTCACAGGGATGTTGTGAGGGTGTAACTGGTGTATGCGAAAGTTCTTTGGAAATTGTAAAATGCTGTATTAACTAAAGGATTGTTAATGTATTTGTTCCAAGATTATTAATAAAAGTTGATGTTATCATTTCTCTTTCCTTTGTGACTTACGAGACCCGAGGAATGAACAAGGCCCAGACATTCTGAGGTCCAGAAAGCAATGATGATTTGCTTAATGGATGAATTAATAATAAAGCAGGGAATTGCTTGCTTCTATTTAGAATCGGCGTAGGATTCAGAGTGAAGCAAAATGAAAACGATAGAGGTTTAAACGTATCACGCTCTATCTTTGGCGGGAATCTGTACATGTAATTGAGTGTTCATCCACTTACTAGGCCAGCTAGTGCATAGTTTGCTCTTCCAGGGGAAGGCTGCTTGACCTCGCAGGCCTCCCTTGCCTAATTACACAGCCTCCGGCTTCCAGGTGGGGCTTTTAAAAAGATGTACTGATAGTAATTGCCGCGAGGACATTATCCCAGTTCTTTTACAAGTAGGAAGCAAGTGCCTTTGATCTCGGTATGAATATGGGAATGCAGCCAGCATGCCAGAGAATGGAAGCTATAATTCACACTGCAGTCTAAGGAGTCCAGAGTGAAGGGAAATACTCGAGTAAAGGAAGAAAACACTAATCAGAGTAGCAGATACAAAGTTGTGTGTTTGATATGCCACCATACACTTTAAAAGTTGTATGTATATACACATATGGTTATGCTTTTTTAAAAGATTTTATTTTTAGAAAGAAGGCAAGGGAGGGGGAAAGACAGGGAGAGAAACACCAATGTGTGGTTGCCTCCTAAGCACTCCCTGCTGGGGACCCAGCCCGCAACCCAGGCATGTGCCCTAAGTGGGAATCGATCCAGTGACGCTTCGGTTCGCAGGCCAGCACTCAATCCACCAAGGCACACTAGCCAGGGCTGGATATGCTTTTTATATGCACTAAGTAGCTCCAGTTGAAGGAAACCAGTCTTAGATTATTTCTAAGGCGGGAAACTGGCAGCAAGGGGACCGAGTTAGGAAGGAGTCTTCTCATTCCATATGACTTTCTAACTTTATCATGTGCCACAGGGAATGTTTGGATATGAAAAAGGAAAAGAAGGGATGCAGAAAACAGCGAGCCAAAGACGACACTGAATTCGTTTACGTCATGAAAATTATCTCTCTTCTGTATGCAGGCATGCATATATTATCTATGGGTTAAAAGTGAATTTGCTATACTTGAGCCCTAAAATTTTTCCTTTTGGTTAAAGAAACTACCAAATTTTTTTTCTTTTTTTTATCCAGAGTTGAGAAAAATGTCCTAGTCTAGAAGTCTTATTTTGGGGAGGCACAATGGCAAAGCAACAGCCTTTGGAGTCGGACAAACCTAAACCTGACTCCCTGCTGGTAATTACTCTGTGATCCTGTCCAAGAGTTCAAGTATCTCTTTTTATCCTTGAATGTGAAATACATATTTAGTATGTAAAATGCCCAGCAGAAAAATTCTGGTTAAACTTGGCCTTTTGAAATGGCATGTATACTTCTGCTCAGTCCAGAAACCTTATTAAATCATCAGACAATTAAATGCAAATTACAACCACAATGAGATACCACCTCACACTTAACCAGAATGGCCATCATTAAAAAATCAATGTACAAGTGCTGGCAAGGATGTGGGGAAAAGGGAACCCTAGTGCACTGCTGGTGGGAAGGCAGACGGGTGCTGCCACTGTGGAAAACGGTATGGCGTTTCCTCAAAAAAACTAAAAATGGCCCTGACTGGTGTGGCTTAGTGGGTTGGACATCGTCCTGCAAAGCGAAAGGTCGCGGTTTTGATTCCCAGTCAGGACACATGCCTGGGTTGTGGGCCAGGTCCCCAGTTGTGGGTGTGCGAGGGGCAGCCAATCAATGTTTCTCTCCCTCTCTTCCTCCCTTCCCCTCTTTCTAAAAAGAAATTTTAAAAATAATTTTTGAAAAATGGAACTACCTCATGACCCAGCAATTCCACTTCTGAAAATTTACCCAAAATAACTTGAAATACTAATTCTGGAGAATATATGCACCCCTATGTTCACCGCAGCATTAGTCACAATAGCCAGAATTTGGAAGCAGCCCAAGTGCCCATCAGTAGTTAAGTGGGGAAAAACTTTGTGGTACAGCCCTGGCCACATAGCATTGTTAGTTAGAGTATTATCTGATACCCCGAAGGTTGCAGGTTGGACTTTCGGTCAAGGGACATACAAGAATCAACCAATGAATGCATAAATAAGAGGAACGACAACGTTGATCCTTCTCTCTTTCTCTAAAACCAGTAAAAGACAAGTACCATATGATTTCACTCAGATATGGAATCTAATGAACAAACTAACAAGCAAAATAGTCCATAGAAACAGACCCATAGAGGGCAGGCTGACAGCTCTGAGAATGAAGCGAAGGGGCAGAGGGATTGACCAAAAAGATAAAGAGAAAACTTACGGACACAGACGACACTGTGGTGATTGCAGGGGGGAGGGAGTGAGTGGAGGTGGAAAAGGGTCTGTGGGGATAAATGGTGAGGGGGAAAAAGTAAAATCAGAAACAAAGAGAAAACCTGGTACATTTAGACAATGGCATACTACTCAGCCATAAAATAAAGAAGGAACTCTTATCCTTAGTGACAGCACAGATGGACCTAGAGGGCATTATACTGAGTGAAATAAGCCAGTCAGAGAAAAATAAATACCATATGATTTCACTCGTATGTGGAATCTAATGAACAAATTGAACTAACAAGGAAAATGGGGACAGACTCATGGACGGAGAGCAGGCTGGCAGCTAGTGGGGGCTGGTTAGAGGGTGATAAGATACAAAATCAATTTAATATTAAAATACTCTGTAAAGTAGGTATAAAAGGAAAATACCCCAGCATAATAAAGGCCACATGTGACAAACCCTCAAATACCATACTCGGGGGTGAAAGACTGAACGCTCTTCCTCTAAGATCAGGGACAAGACAGGGATGCCCACTCACCACTGTTCAGCAGACTGCTGGGAGTCCTCGCCAGAGCGACCAGGCAAGAGAAAGTAGTAAAAGGCTTCCAGATTGGGGAGGAAGAAGTAAAAGGGTCACTTTTTGCAGATGACATGATTCTGCATATAGAAAACCCTACAATCTCCACCAAAAAATTATTAGAAACAATAAACATAAACTTGCAGGATACAAAAATCAATGTTCAAAAATTCACTGCTTTCCTATATACTAACAATGAAACTTCAGAAAAAGAAATTTTAAAAAATTTCCTTTGCAATTGCAACGAGAATAAACTAGTTACAAAGGATGCAAAGGACCTATATACCGGAAACTATAACTGGAAAAAGGCACAATGAAATGGAAAGACATTTCATGTTTATGGATTGGAAGAATCAACAAAGTTTAAATGGCCATATTCTCTTAAGCAATGTACAGTTTTAATGCAATCCCCATGAAAATCCCAATGTCATTAAAAAAAAAAAAAAAAGAACAAAAGTCATCAGATTTGTATGGAACCACAAAAGACCCCCATAGCCAAAGCAATCCTAAGGGGGAAAAAAAATGAAGCCAGAAGTATCACACTGACTCCAAATTATACTACAGAGCTACGATAATCAAAACAGCATGGTATCAGCAGAAAAACAGACACACAGACCACTGAAACAGAATTGCAAGCCCAGAAATAAAACCACATGTACATGGGCAAATCATTTTTGACAAAGGATCCAAAACCCCGCAATGGAGAAAAGAAAGCCTCTTCAATAAACGGTGCAGGGATGTTTCCAGATCTTGGCTATTGTAAATGACCAAGTGCCAGTAGATGAGTGAATAAAAAAGATGTGGTACATTTATACAGTGGGATACTATTCAGCCGTAGAATGAAGGAAATCTTACTCTTTGCGACATCACAGATGTACCTGAAAACATTACGCTAAGTGGAGTGAGCCAGTCAGAGAAAGACAAATACCAATGATCTCACTCATATGTGGAATCGAATAAAAAAACCTGATGAACAAAATAAAAGCAGAGGCATGGATACATGGAACAGACCGAAAGATCCCAGAGGGGAGGGGGGATGAGGGGACTGGAAGAGATTAGCCAAAGAACATATACACATATATGCATGGCCCATGGACATAGACAGCAACGTGGGGAAGGCCGGGGTAGGGGGACAGGCGCTAGGTAGAGGTAGACAAAGAGGGAGGAGGAACGGGGGACATCTGTGATCATGTCAACATACAAATAAATAAAATGGTACTGGGAAAATTGGAAAGCCACATGCAAAAGAATGAAACTATACTAGTTTATCCCCATATACAAAAATTAATTCAAAATGAATTAAAGTCCTAAAATAAGATTTGAAACAATAAGTTACATAGAAAAAATAGCTACTAAATGTATGCACTGTGGACTTAGAACATTTTATGAGCTCACCCCCCAAAGGCAAGGGAAGTAAAGGCAAAAATAAATAAATGGGACTATATCAATCTGAAAAACTTCTGCACAGGGAAAATAAAAGCCAACAAAACAAAAAGGCAACCAACTGAATGTGAGGTGGTATTTGCAAACAGCTCGTACAAGGGGTTCATATCCAAAATATATAAAGAACTCAATACCAAACAAAGAATCCACTTAAAAAATGGCCAGAGGACCTGAGTAGATGCCTGTCCCAAGAAGACATAGAAATGGCCAACATTTATATGAAAAGATGTTCAGCTTCACTGCTGTTAGAGAACTGCAAATTAAAACTACAATGAGATACCACCTCACATCTGTTCAACAGGACAAGTAGTAACAAGTGTTGGAGAGGATGTGGAGAAAAAGGAACCCTCATTCACTGCTGGTGGGAATGTAAACTGGTGCAGCCACTGTGGAAAACAGTATGGTAGTTCCCCAAAAAATTAAGAATAGAGTTACCACATAACCCAGTAGTCCCTCTTCCGGGTATCTATCCAAAAATTTTAAAAACAGTTATTCACAACGATGTATGTATCCCTACTATGTTCACTGCAGCATTATTCACAGTGGCTAAGACATGGAGGCAAGCCCAGTGTCCTTGGATAGACGATTGGATAGAGAAGGTGGTACATGTATACAACGGAGTACAACTCAGCCACAAGAAAAGAAGAAATACCACCATTTGTGACAATATGGATGGACCTTGAGAATATTATGCTAAGCAAGATAAGTCAGAAAAGCCTAAGAACCATATGATCTCACTCACGTGGGATATAAAGCTGAAACTCATAGACACCAGCCAACAGTACAGTGGTTACCAGAGGGAAGGGCTACGAGGGCTTCGTAAAGGGTAAAGGGGGACAAATATGTGGTGACAGAGGATGATGTGACTTTGGGTGGTGGGCACACGATGAGATATACACAGCATGTGTCATAGAATGTACACCGGAAACCTATACGATCTTATTAACCAACGCCATCACAAGAAAGTCAATTTTACAAAAAGGTACTTAAGTACATATACTACAGCTTATGACGTAGCTCAGCTCTGAATAGTATTTATAATCACAATGTAATCTAATCTGGAATTATGACATTGGGAGAATGAAGAATGGGTAGTATTGTGGAACAGAGGCTGTAAGAGAGCTAAAGCATCCCATGTATGAAATAGGTAAGATTTAAAAAAAAAAAACCAAGAATTTAACAGCATGAGCATGTTACTCAGAAACATGGAGGGAAATGCTAGAAAAAGGCTACGTTACAAGCGGTCACTTGTGGGGACCGTCAATCACAAGCGGGAAAAATGGGATGAGGCCTGTTTTTTGTTATAAGCCTTAACTTTTTAAATTATATTCATCTGTAAAATATAAAAATAAAATTTAAAATAAAGGATCTATCACAGTGTCTGCCATAAAGTAGGACCTCGATAAAAGAGTAGCCGTTGATCTAATTCCCTCACACCTCCCCGTCACTGCTGCGTCATTTCTTCCCTTTGGAAACATAGATGATTTGATCGTTTGAAGATTCTGTTCTCGCTCTGACTAAGAAAGTATGACGAGGAAAAAAAAAATTCCAGTTTCAATGAATACTTTTTATTATTTATTTCATAGATCTCCAACTTCATCTCCCTCCCTCCCTGCAACTGGAATTTTATCCTGTTTTCATGCTGAGTGGCAAAACAATGACACCGCTAAATCGGAGCACGCTACTCCAAGAAGAGAATTAAGCGAACAGTTTGACAGGCAAAATATAAATATATGCGCTCTAGAATGCACAATGGTTTAGCCACTAAGAAACTCAAATGGGATCCTGAAGAATGTAGTCAAATCCAGGGTGCAGTAAAGATGAGCTGACAGGCTGCTGTGCAACTGCGTTAAGTGTTCCTGGGCTGCATCTCTTGGCCACTAGCTGAATCTTGACATGGGGAAAGATTTTAGCTAATACCAAGTAGAGATGTGGAAAGCACTAAGTAGAGTTAGGGGATGCACACAGGAACCAAAAGGCAGGAAAAGTACTAAACATTGCTGAGGGCATCCACCCCAGGAAGGACTTTACCTGTTTTTGAGAGAGCACACACACAGAGACAGTATTACTATAGGACCCACTAAGCCACGCCTCTCACTTTCTATTTTCCCAATAACATGTCAGCTCTTCTTTAGGATATACAGCCAGGAGTTGGGGACCGTTTACGTTTTGGGTCCCAGGTCTACTGGAGCGTAACCTTTTTGAGACTAAGTCTTCCTATCGGCCCCTCCCCACCTCAACGGGATGCTAGGAGCTTTATTTGAAGTTCCTCCACTTGTCTTGTCCGGCTAAAAATGACTACTAGTGACAACACTACCTACTACCTCTAGTCCCTTGTACATTCCTCTCACTACATAATCCCCATCCTTCCCCCAAATAAACTTAAACGCAGGGAAGAATCTCACCTTCCAGGAGCTCCAAACTGGCACCACCTCCAGTGCTGACATGGCTGACTTTGTCCTCCGTGTTCCATTTGGCACAGCAAGTGGCAGTGTCTCCACCACCTGTCGAATGAAAGCCAAGTAAAAATGGTAAAGGAGAGGCCAAAAAAAAAAAAAAAAAAAAAAAAAAAAAAAAAGGGGGATCGGCACTAAAACTTCAAGGCAGTGCACTCTCAAGCCCAAACAGCGGCTGATGAACCTGCCCTGACGTGTGGCTCAGTGGATTGCGCGCCAGCCTGCGAACCACAGGGTCGCTGATTCGATTCCCAGTCACGGCACAGGCCTGGGTTGCGGGTCAGGTCCCCAGTAGGGGGGTGTGTGAGAGGCAACCACACATTGATGTTTCTCTCCCTCTCCCTTTCCCTTCCCCTCTCTAAAACTAAATAAAATCTTTTAAAAAAAGCTGATGATGAACCCCCAACTCCATCCCATTAAAAGCCTCCTCCACGAATCATACACCTGTTTAGTTCTCAAGATTCACCCAGTGAAAACAAACCTAGGAAGACATACCCATCTCCCTCCTACTTTCCTCTGACCAGAACTCTGCCAGTTCACATGCATTAGGCCCATACAGGGCCACTTACCTATGATAGTGATGCAGCCCCTGGAAGTGGCTTTCACCACCTCGTCCATGAGGGCTTTGGTCCCTCGGGCAAAAGCTTCCCATTCAAATACACCCACAGGTCCGTTCCACACAATCTGCTTGGCCCTGCCGACAGCCTCGGCGTACTTCTTGCTGCTCTCAGGACCACAATCCAAGCCCTGTGGGAGACAGTTAAGAGACGATGAGCTGCCAAGTAAAGCTACTGGAAGGAGCAAACCCCACCTCCACCAAGACCAAAACTCAAGGCTGAACACCAGAGATTCTTCTAGAACCAAGATACCCTTCAGTCTTTTAAAATTATAAACCTGTTTATGCCCCTTATGGAAGACCAAGTCTAAGGGAGAAGCTCCAAAGTTCTTTGATAACAGCATTTGTAGCCACACCATTACTGTGAAGAACTAGATTGGTGGTTTTTAACCGGGCTCAGTTCTGCCCCTCCCCAGGGGGTTTGTGGAAATGTCTGCAGACATTTCTTGGCTGTCACAGCTGGGGTGGGGGTGGGGGTGGGGGTGTGCTACTGGCCCCTGGTGGCCAAAGATGCCTAAAACATCCTATAACGCAACTAAAGCCCGGGACAACAAAGCAAAAACCACCCGAGACGGCAACAGAGCCGACGCTGAGAAACACGGAACAAATCACGGAACAAATCGGCGCTGCGCAAACTTTGGCGAGCACCGGAATCACCGGCGGTGCTTGTCCGAGTGCGATCGCTGGGCTCCACCCCCAGAGCTTCCCACTCAGCAGGTCTGGGGTGAGCTCCAGGAACTTGCATTTTTTTTTTAACAAATTCCAAAATGGCGCTGCTCATGCTGTTCTTGGGACCATGCTCTGAGAAACACTGAACTAAATAAATAAAACCTACATGCCTAACAAAAATCACGAAGCAAATTAGTATATCAACATGCTATGATTTTTTACAGCTATTAAAATCGAGAACACTACAATCAACTAAATTAGTCTTCAATATACGCAATACATTCCCCCCTGCTTGTAATCAGTATACTTTGACTGCCTTTATGTTTTCAGAGAAGAAAGGTTTCTTACACAGGTTTCTAAGTCGCAACATAATTCAGAACGGCCCAAACCAAGAACGTACAGAGCACCTCCCCAGCGCATGATTAAATATGTAATAAACAACAAATAGATGAAGAAACAAAAAATGGCGTTGTCCCCACATTACTTATGAAGGGAACAGCAATCTGATTATCATTGCTTTTCCCCCATCCTGTAGAGATTCCTTTAAAATGCTTGTTGGTTGGTTGAATGAATGATACCAAATATTTTTGTCCACTCACACGACCGAGCACGCACGTGACTCACCATCCAGCCGGCGGGTATGCCAGAGGCCACGGTGGCTTGGCCAGTCTTAGCGTTCTCGTCAAACTTGTCAGCAGTGACAAAGTCAACCGGCAGGGTAATCTTCACACCGTTCTTCTCAGCTTTGGACATCAGATCTTTGACGATCTTGGCTCCTTCTTCATCAAACAGAGAAGTGCCAATCTACCCAGGAGACAGGATGATGGAGATCAGCCTCTATACTAAGGACATGATCAGCTCACAACGTGACATAAAGGAGGAAGTCCAAGACAAAGGGAAAACAATTTGTCAAAATGAATAAAAATGAGAGCTTTTTAGGGCTCGTGCCAAAAGCTGGCTTTCTTTGGAAATTTACATAAATTTCTATCTCATCAAGAGCTGTTGCACATCCACTTGGCATTGGTTTCCTACCTCCATGTTGTTCAGCACCTTAAGGAAGGTAAAGGCCATTCCACCACCAATAATCATCTCATTGACTTTGTCCAACATGTTATTGATCAGCTGGATCTTGTCTGCGACTTTAGCTCTAAAAGGGAAAGCAAGAATCATCACCAAAAGAACAAGGGGATATCGAAGCATGGGAACAGCAAAAAGTCCCACAAAGTGACAAAAGCATTGGCTAACTTTGCCTATGTTTCTCTAACCCAGAAGGCCAATTCATTTCTAAGAAATCCTGTTAGACCAAAAGGCTAAGACCTACTATCATCTAAAGGAACCATGAGTTCCAAATAGGTCTATTTTGCCTCTTCTTCCCCGCAAAATCAGAGAGTCAAGATCGGTTAGTTATGCCTGCGCCAGACTGCTAATTGTGGGATTCCCCGAGCCTACTCAGAAGTGTCTTAACCCTAAAGCAAGGGTCAGATTATATGAGATCTGTCCGGAAAAAAACCCAGCCATTGTTAATATAATGAGAACGGCTTGCACAACGTCAATGTAACCTGGCAGCCAAGAAGAGTGGACTGGAAAGCACACGTATGAACAATGATGACTTCACTGTACTTGCCAGTGGGGGCGGTAGATGCCACTGAGTGAGCATGTGTACTGTGCAGCCATCGCATTCAAAATGGCTGAGCAAGTAGAGCAGTGAATCTGCAACACATTTTGCGTTAAGCTTGAACTTTCCTCTGCGAAACTATGTGGATGATTTAGAAGGCCGCAGCTATGGCCTGCTGGTGATTGGCAGCTTCGTTATAACAACACACCTGCACATATGTCACATCCCATGTAGGTTTTTTTTTTTTGCAAAATATCAAATCACTCAGGAGACTCAGGCCCCCTACAGCCCATATTTGGCACCCTATGTCTTCTGGAGTTTCCCAAACTAAAATCACCTGTGAAAGGGAAGAAATTTCAGACCATCACTGAGATTGAGGAAAATATGACGGGGCAGCTGATGGCGATGGGGAGAACTGTGTGAGGTCCCAAGGTGCCTACTTTGAAGGGGACTGAGGCATCATTGTCCTATGGACAGTGTTTCCTGTATCTTCTACAATAAAGGTCTCTGTTTTTCAAAGTACATGGCTGGATACCTTCTGGACAGACCTCGCATACCAAATGAACACATATTGTGCAAAAACAGAAAGATATCCACACTCTTTAGTCTACTCTCAGTGACAGGGACATTCACTTTATGGCATTCATTATCCTGTTGGGCCACTTAACATTATTTATAAGCACCTACTCTGTGCGCCAAGCACTCACTGTTCTAGGTCTCAGAGAAAAATCACCTGACAAAAACAGAGATCCCTATACTTGGGAGCTTATATCCTAGTAGAGGGAAACCAGACAGTAAATACAGACTTCCTTTCATCTCTCTGTGAAAGAAAAAAATCCAAACTAAAAAGAAACAAATTCACTTGAAGCACAACTTTTAAAATCCATTATGTAAGTAACAGCTTGCCTTCCAAACACATTCCTATATATCTAAATCCCACTTAAATGACCATATCACCTTGGGCCTATTCCCTCTTCATTCAAGAAACAAGATGATGGCTACCCTGTAAGAGGCACTATACTAGGATTTGTGAAGTGGGGAGTCTAAACAACAGTGATGTGGGGAATGGGTGACAAGAGGCTATTTATCTGACTTATAAAGCTGATCATCATGAAGGGCAAGAATGGAGTACGTATTACACCAGGGAGAAGGGAGTGATGGAGGACGAAAACTACTAAAAAAGAGAAAAGTGACTCCACCTCTTCTAAAGAATGTGGGGTATTCTATAGCTCAAATTCCGTACTTCTTCAGTAAGTCAATGGCATAAAAATAGTAAAGAACAAGGGACTATTACAGAATAAAGGATACCTCACAACCAAGTGCGATGCATGGACCTCTTTTAGACCCTTATTCAAACAAACTACAAAAAGACATTTCTGAGACGATCAGTGACTTCTGAATACAGAGTAGGTGTAATCAGAAGAAATCGTTCAATTTTACCACGTGGTTATGTAAATCTTATCGGTTATGAGGTGCATACATAAGTATTATACAATAGCTAAGGCTTATTTTAAATTCCTCCTGATAAAAAAATATTAGATGCTGGGTGAAACAAGGTAGGCAAAAATTGTTGAAGCAGGGTGATAGGCACCTGGGGGTTTATTATATTGTTGTCTCAATTTCCATGCATGCTTTTTAATAAAAATTAGAAATTTTCTCCACGATCGTCAATGATCTAAGGAGGGTACACTGCAAGAAAGGTGGCAAACTCCCCCGAAAACAGCTATTTCAGGCTGAGTCTAAAACCTAATCATAACCATTACGTGGCACTCCCTCCCATATTCCATGTCTTGAGAAGGCTGGAGAACAAAACCAGACAGCTCAAATCCTCATCTCCAGGGAGGCAAAGATCAATCTGACCTTTATAACCCAGTGCATAAGAGGGGCACAGTGCTTCCAGGACACAGATAACCTGTACCCAGCTGAATTATTTTTAGGACCCTGACACTGGGCTCATGGAGCCTGGAGAGCAACTCTGCTACTTGGGAAATTGACACCCAAGTCCAGAGTCGGCTTTCATAGGGAAATGCTGAGTGTGTTCATTCCCGTCGGGGAAAGAGCCCTGCTCACAGTAGGGTCCGAGGCATCCGGTCAGAAAGAGGCCACCCCCTACAGAGCCAAAGTAAGTGACAGGAAGTTGTCTTTTCCAAGCAGCGCCACGTCCCTCTCCCTACTCTATCGCCCGAACTACACCCTGCTAGCCTGTTGACCCACAATTCGGAAATTTCTATTTTTAACCAAGCCACCACAATATAATTCTCCATGTGATACCGCTGCCCATAGGAGAAGATATAAAATGGCATGTGATCTGGAGAAATGAGTACTAAACGACATATTAAACACAAATGAACCCTGGCTGGTGTGGTTCAGTGGATTGAGCACCAGCCGGTGACCTGAAAGGTCACCGGTTCGATTCCCAGTCAGGGCACACGCCTGGGTTGTGCGCCAGGTCCCCACTGCGGGGTGCGCGAGAGGCAACCAACTGACTGATGCTTCTCTCCTTCCCTTCCCTCTCTCTAAAAGTAAATAAATAAAATATTTAAATAAACAAACACGGATGAGGAGATTCTCCTAGTTATTCCCTGTCAGACTGTATGTATGGGAAAGGCCCAAACGTTTCCCACTCTTCCCCGCAGAACCATCTTTTGTTCCTTCCCAGCCCTGTTCTCTGCCCCAGGAGGCTGACCTGCACGGACTTCCTCAAGGGACTCCCTGGCCCTCTGGCTTCCAGCTGGGTTGCAGCCCACCGGGGGTGGGAGAAGCACAGTAGTAGGAAACTGAAGGGATGTCAGAATATTTATGTCCCTGGCCGCTGCCCCCACCCCCGCCAGAGGACTGTCTCACTCACTATCCCTTGGGCAAAGGCTCAGTTCCTATCAGAGAGCCCTCTCCACACAACTACCCTCCCAGGATTCTGGTAACCATTCCCTCCCTTTTCCCCTGCAGGCCTAGGGATGGCGACAGCTGTCCCTAGCGCCAGGTTACTGTACTGTCCCTTTTGAGTGGCCCTAAAAGCTGGCCACGCCTTTGTAGACAGCCCCTCCACTGAACTCTCCGCTGTCACCCAGTGCGGTTGTGCTGTCTGACAATAAGCCGCCCAAGTTACAGCCTCCTACCAGGCAAACACACTAATGAAAGCACAATTTTGAAGAGTTCTTCATACCCGCCCAGGATGGCCAGGAAGGGTCGCTCTGGGCTTTCCAAGGCCTTGGCAAAGTAGTTCAGCTCCTTCTTCATCAGAAAACCTCCAGCTTTCTGCGGCAGATTGACTCCCACCATAGAGCTAGAAAAGACCAGAGACATTCAAATTGTGTACTAATTCTCTCGATTCTGGAAACCATCTCCTTCAAATACTTCAGAGGCCATGATTTTCATCCCTAAACTGCAACAAGGACACTTAGGTAGAAGGTAAAATTTCTGGCCAACAGTGCAGGGTCAAGGGGAACAAACAAAATGCAATGACCTTACATAGATATTAACATACTCAATTATTAGTAGTCTTCATGCCAATGGTTTAACCCCAGTAAATAATCAGCCAGTTGATAACAACAGAGGATTCCTCAATTTGCTTCCTACTGACAGTGTAAGACTGATTCCCAATGTTCACAGGGCATATCCCCTGTGAGAAAGAGCGACCGCTTACGGAAGCACAACAAAAAGTTCCGCGATTCTCAACTTTGACTTTTATTTCCTCCTTGGATCAGAGACACTCAGCAAGAGCCATGGTTGAATGAATTGGTAACTCCAAGGAGAGACAGAAGTCAATAGGATCACGCTGTAATACAGAAATTTCCAAAAGCAACCCAGAGTTCGGGATACTTGATAAAGAGGAGCATGACTCCTCCCAGCTCAACAGCAAACAAGACTCTTGGTACCTGTGGGCTCGGTGAGCAGTGCCAAACGCATCATTGACATAGACATCCCCCAGCTTGGAAAGTGAGGCTCGGAAAGCTTCTATTTTAGCTGGCTCGGCTTTAACCTGCAGAGGAATAAAAAAATGGAAAAACCAACAACAGTAAATTTTGATGGCTGCAAAGACAACTATAAAAGCATTTCATACCATAAGTCCTCTTGAACATCTCTAAAGACCCTGAGTTTGGTGGGACATCAATTTTTATAACTAGCAACAGGGTCTGTTCTTTCTTTCAAATATTCCAGGTCTTTTGGTCATTTCTGCAAGTTTCTGCTCTCCTCTGCCTTCCTTCAAATTGCAAACCAGAAATTCCTGAACCGTGGCTTAATCTCTAATCACAAAAAAGTAACTACATCCCTTCTTTTGTTAAATCCTCACCCGAGGACATTTTTTTCACTGCTTTTAGAGAGAGAGGGAGAGAGAAAAGAAAGGAGGGAGGGAGGGAGGGAGAGAAAAAGAGATAAGAAGATAGAGAAGCAGAGAGAGAGAGACATTGATGCGATAAACATCAACCGGTTGCCTCCTGAGCAACCACACCGGGGATTGTATGCACATGGACCAGGGATTGAACCCGCAACCTAGGTATGTGCCCTGACGGAGGATCGAATCCACAACCTTTTGGTGTACAGGACGATGCTCCAACCAACTGAGCCACCCAGCAAGGGCACATCCCATTTTTCATGGGCTTCTCCACAACTCCTACAACAAGACTCTGATTATTCTCCCCTCTCCTTGACTCATTTCATTTTTAACATGTTCTCCTGGTAAAGGAGATGGGAGAATGCTGGCGACCAAGGTCTTTCTGCAAAGGGGGCCCTCACACATATTCCTCATGAAAGCAACAAGGGCAGGCAGGGACAGAGGCAGCAGACGCAAACATGACACGAGCAAAGGACCGCGGAAATAGTTCATGTTACTTAAAAGAGGATATTTTATACCATATGATTGCACTCATATGTGGAATCTAACGAACACACTGAACTAACAGGAAAAAGAGATGGGAGAGCAGGATGACAGGTGGGGACAGGGACGTAAGGGGTGATTGAGCAAGAAGGAAAAAGGACTCATGGACATGGACAATAGTGTGGGGATTGCCAGAGGGATGGGGTATAAGGGGACTGAATGATAGTGAAAAAAAAATACTATAAAGATTAAATTAAAGCCCTGGCTGGTGTGGCTCAGTGGATTGAGCACTGGCCTATGAACGAAAAGGTCGCCAGTTCGATTCCCAGTCAGGGCACAGGCCCGAGTTGCGGGCCAGGTCCCCAGCTGGGGGTGCACAAGAGGCAACTGATGGATGTGTCTCTCACAGATCGATGTTTCTCTCCCTCTATTTCGCCCTCCCTCTAAAAATAAATAAATAAAATCTTTAAGAAGATTCAATGAAAATAAAAAAATAAAGGGAGGTATTTTCTATGGTCTTCCCTGAAGTTAGACATCTGAAAAAAAAACAAGAAATCATTTCTATGAAAAAGAGGGAGGAAAGAAGTAAACCATAGGGCTTTGAAATGTCAGCGCACTATCCGGGGATTCCCCCGAAAAGGGACAAAAAGCAGGATGGCAGGACAAAGAAAAAAGTGTTTGGCAGGAGACCAGGCAAAGACACACAGGGAGACATGCCAAAGAAGCGCACACAGCACAGAGGAGATGTTTCTTTTAGTCATGGCCTCTCCCGCCCTCCTGTGCGTCACGATGAAGGCGGCTACCACAAGAATGGGGGGCTTTCCTCTCATGACCCAAAGGATGCAGGGGCACTGGTGCTAAAACTGAAGTCTGCAGAGCCCCCATAACCTCTCCAGGATGGAGTATCACCTGCCACCGGTGACTCAAGATGATTCGTGTAGTAATGACAGTGGCCCAAATGGCCGGAGACCTGGGTTCTAGGCCCACTTTTAACATTAATTCATAGTGTAACTGTTGGCAAGTTACTCTCTGGTCCTGAAATCTTCCCATGTATTAGGAAGGCAGCCCTGGCTGGTGTGGCCCAGTGCAGTGAGCGCTGGCCTGCGAACCCATGGGTCACCGGTTTGATTCCCAGTCAGGGCACAGGCCTGGGTTCCAAGGCCAGGTCCCCTGTGGGGGCATATGAGAGTGAACCACATAGATGTTTCTTTCCTTCTCTTTCTCCATCCCTTCCCCTCTGTATAAAAATAAATAAATAAAGTCATTAAGGGGGGAAAAAAAACCACACATAATAACCCCTCCAGTCAAGAAATGTTTGAGGAAAAATGGCCAACTGAAAGCTCGCCGTGAAAAAGGTGCTATAGAAATTGATGATAATAATAATCAGAACTTATTTCTCCTTTTTTATTGCATTTTGTTGTTTGTGCTGTCACAGTTATCCCCGTTTTCCCCTTTGCCCACCTCCACCCAGCCCCCTGCAAGCCACCCCGTCATCCTTGCCCCTTTCTCATTTCTCACCTGCCAATAACTAGAAGAGAATGCTCCTAAAAGACCACTGCAGGGACTCAGGATAAAGAAAACATTTTATGCCCTCGCTTTGTTTGTTTGTTTTTTTTTTTTTTACCCATTTTAAATTCACAGCTGGCTCCCGGAACTTCAGACACTGAAAGCTACTGGACGGCGTAAGCATAATGTTAACTAACTAAAAAAGTCCAAGATGAGTGTGGTTGGCTCATCACTTTCTGAATAAAAGGTTCTGCCTTTATTTGCCAGTTGCCTCCTGCCATGTCGAAGCCCTGGAGCCTGGGCAGCTTGAGTTTCAGTCTAAAAGGGCACCAACTTTTCGGTCAGCATTTGAGTGCTACTATTAGAGCAAGAAAGAGCATGCCAAAGGCAAGGGTTATAAGGCAAGCCCGGGGCCCGTGGTACTAAGAAAAGAAACTGCCTGAAAGCAGGCGCGCCGATGATCTTAAGCAATGTCAGGGGTACAACAGGAGATTGAGACACTGGCCTCAGAACATCTTGTCCCCCAAGACACTGAGGGCCTAAGGAGTGCAAGGTACTCAGACGGTGCCTTCAGCTTCCCTGCTACCAGTAGGGCGAATTCCAAATCATCCTCCAAGAGCCGGCTGTATCATTTAATATTTGAATTGCAGCTGTCTGGTCATAGTAATCTGTTTCGTGGGTTACCTATGGTTGCTTTCGGATTTTTTTTTAAATATTTTATTTATTTATTTTCAGAGAGAGGGGAAGGGAGGGAGGGAGAAAGAGAGGGAGAGAAACATCAATGTGAGAAATATCGATCGGTTGCCTCCTATACGTGCCCCGACCAGGGACCAAACCTGCAACCTAGGTATGTGCTCTGACTGGGGATCAAACCTGCAATGCTTTGGTTTATGGCATGATGCTCTAACCAACTGAGCCATACCAGCCAGGCAGGGTCAAAGGTATTTTAGAGGAGATCGGGCACATTCAGGGTGGTATGGCCATAGACTCAAAGGTATTTTAAAACCACCTGAGCATATGGAGGGTTTCTAAGATGCTGATAATATCACGTTCCTTGACCTAGGTGGTGGTTACACCGGTGTTAGCTTACTTTTTGGTAAATCATCAAGCTGTACAGCTGTGTATTTATGCATTTTTGTATGTGTTACACTTCAATAAAATGAATCTAAGGAAAAATAAACACAAGCTTCCTCTATTCGTCAATCAGTCTCTTATAGACTCAGCCCGCCTCACCCGACTAATGCCACACATCACAGGCCCTACCTTGTTCCCGGAAGCGTCTTTTCCCTTCCCTTCCTCCTCCACGTGAAAGCGAAGGTTCTCCAGCAAGATGACAGACCCAGCAGCTGGGTTGGCACAAGCTTTCTCCACTTCGGGGCCCACGCAGTCCTTCAAGAACAAAACATCCCTGGGGAAGAGCATGAGATGGAGACACTTGAGCCATCTGAAACTGAAGAACCAGTCACGACATGCTTGACAACACTGCTGTGACAGAGTCCACCAGTGCCGGGGCTGCCACTTACTTGCCCAGCAGAGATTTGAGCTCTACAGCAACCGGCTGCAAGGAGTACTTGTCAGGCATGGGGACACCGTCGGGCCGACCCAGATGGCTCATGAGAACAACGGACTTGGCCCCGTTGTCCAAGCAGAACTTGATGCTTGGGATGGCTGCCTTGATCCTGCAACCAGAAAGACACAGCAGACAGAAGTTACTCCTAGGAATTAGCAGGAAATAGTTTATTCATGGCCTCGTAAAACATAAAGCCCCGCCCTGGCTGGTGTGGCTCGGCGGATTGAGCGCTGGCCTGCGAACCAAAGGGTCGCTGGTTCAATTCCCAGTCAGGGCACGTGCCTGGGTTGCAGGGTAGGGCCCCAGTAGGGGGTGTGCGAGAGGCAACCACACGTGGATGTTTCCCTCCCTCTCTCTAAAAATAAATAAATACAATCTTTGGGGGGCAAAACACATAAAGCCCCTTCTCTTTTCCAAATTCCTTTGACTCTACTTTTGGCACCTCAACAATGGTCCTCAGGTACACGTTCAGGGGAAGAAGTTAATCCTAATGGCCACCCCCTACCTAGGATTGTACATCCTCATCATGCTTTGCCCCTTCAGCAGAAAACATAACACAGCTAGCAGGCCCGACGCTGCTGTCTTTAGAGGGACCTGCTTTGCAAGGCTAACCCACTCTCCAAGAGATCCCTCAGTTCTTTAACTGACAAGGGTCGTCCACTCTTCCTAGAGTGTCTGTAAACACAGGGCAATTTCTGCTGAACACCTGCTTTCCTGTGGGGGCCTGGAATTTTAATAGTTGCTGGGCAGAAGGTACCTACATTACCAGCTCCCAGTAAAAATCTTGGAGGCCAGGTCTCTAATGGGCTTTTCTGGGCATAAACATCGCACACAATTACTGCATTTTTCTCACTGCTGGACAGAGGAACACACTCAGTGTCCCCTCATAAGCATCGGAAGCCCATGCAGCGATTTCTCCAGGCTCTACCTGTCTTTTCCCACTGCTGACCCTGCCATGCATCCTTTCAATGTAATAAACTGTCGCAGCGACATTATATGCTGTGTCTTGTGAGTCCTAGCAAATCACCCAATGTGTGGATGGTCTTATATGACTTGAGAAGAAATATAAAAGTCCTAAATCTTGCAACCATTAAAGGAAACCTAGGGAGAATTGTAGTAACGTTTCTGTACCCGCTGCATATCCCAAGTCACTGTTTTCCTTAAGAAAAAAAAATATGCATTATCTACAATGTTTATATAATGCATCACATTTACTCTATTATAGTTTAACTAAAAAATTATTCAACTTCCTTTAAACATTTCAAAATTTTGTTACAAACTTGATACTAACCTTCCATTTTTGCCAGTCTTTAAGAAATTAGAGCTGATAATTAACAAAACTATTTGCCTATTCAACAAATTTTTTAAAAAAGATTTTATTTATTTTTAGAGAGAGGGTAAGGGAAGGAGAAAGAGAGGGAGAGAAACATCAATGCGTGGTTGCCTCTCGTGCGCCTCCTACTGGGGGCCTGGCCCACAACCCACGTAGGTGCCCTGCACTGGGAATTGAACCGACGATCCTTTGGTTCGCAAGCCGGTGCTCAATCCACTGAGCCACACCAGCCAGGGCCAACAAATTTTTATTGAATACTTGTTTTATGCCAGGTCCTGTTCTAGATTCTGAGAATACAACAAAAAAAACTTTCTGCTCTTATGGAAGTGGAATTCTAATGATGGGAGAGATAATAAGCAATAAACACACAAACGAAATATATCTACGTCAGGTGGTCGTAAGAGCTATGGAGAAAAATAAAACAAGGGGAAAAGAATGACTGGGAACGGCGGTGGAGGGTGTCTGAGACAGGCGGGCCAGGGAAAGGCTCCTTAATAAGGTTACACTTCACCAGAGTATGCAGTAATAAAAAACAGAGTTATGTTTCTAAAGCATCTTAAGCTATTTGGCAGATATAAAAACTCATTTTTTTTGCCAAATAAACAGGAAACCTTTATCAGGTATAAAGTTTGCCCAATGGAACCAAATTAATCTTCACGGCTATCCTTCATCGACAAGTTCTACTATCTCTAATGCTTCATTTTGTTAATCGACTCCATGGGTTTCCAAAAATGAAAAGATCGCCTTAGACATGTTTCTCTGCTTTTCATTCATAAAATACCTTCGTAGGCACGCGTATTCCCAATCTCTTCTGTGTGCTAGAGAAAATAATGTAAATCAAGAAGGGTCAGAGCTGCCTCGTACAAAGCCTTCCACTACGGTGCGGCAGGAATGTGCTTGGCACACTGCCACGCTCCGCTCCGGGGCAACACTTACAAATGTTCTGGGTCTAGACCTGCGCTGTCCAACATGGTTCCTATCAGCCACATATGCCTCTCAAGTACTAGAAATGTGACCAGCCCAGGTTGAGATGTGCTACAGTGGAAAATACAAGCGAGATCTCAAAGACTTAATACCGAGACAAGTTAAATGTCCATTTGATTAATTGTTTTATTGATCACATATTGAAATGATTACTTGGGACTTACTGGACTAAATAAAATATGTTTCTTTTTACCTTTTCACTGTGGCATTGAAAAATTTTAAATTCCATGTAGCTCATACCGTAATTACATTATACGGCACTAGTCTGATCATTGGAAAGTGCCCTTCCAGCTCAAATCTTTCATTTAAAACTTAAAAACATTCTTTTACAACCTGGTGAAAAGCAAGAACAGAACTACCGCTTAAAATTTCTGCTTCTGAATCTAGGAGACAAAATATCTGAAGCAGCTTAAACAGACTGAAAATAGTTCTTTGGAAGTCTTTTCCCTTACATCAAAATTCTCAAAAACTGGTTTTTATCTGGGCTATCTGGAATGGGAGCTTGGAGAACGACCTGTAAGCTTGATAATTACTGGTAGTTTAAAAAAATCCTTCTCTTGCACAGTTCTTCATTCTGCAGAAGAAGCCACAGTAACCTTAAATTTTGACATTCTTTAAAAACACTTAACCCTAAACTGTGCCAGTGTTGCTCAGCTGGATGGAGCGTCGTCCTGTAAATCGAAAGGTTGCGGGTTCGATTCCCAGTCAGCATACACACCTAGGTTGCGGGTTCAGTTCCAGGTCAGAGAGCATGTGAGAGGCAACCAACTGATATTTCTCTCTTCCTCTCCAAACCCCCATTTCCCTTCTCTTTATAAAAAAAAAAATCACTAAGCATGCCCTCAGGTGAGGATTAAAAAAATAAATAAGAAAAATGTATAACCCCAAATTCTTCAATTTTTTTTTAAATGGAGGCATAAAAAGATCACTTTCTTAAGATGACTTTTTTTTTCCCCCAATTTCTATGTTCTCATAAGAAAGCAGACCGGGGAGCTACTGACATCTAGCTCCCTGGCATGTCAGTAGTTTGGCTAAAAAAAAAAAAAAAAAAAGCAGCAGATTGGAGGATAGCTTGCTGAAAATCCAAGATCACACAGCTTACGTTACCACACTTTTATAGTAAGAAAGGAAAAGCATTTCATCTTATAAGCCACACCAACACACATCTTAAACCCAACTCAGTGCTTAGCAGGCACCTCACCTCTGGTTGTTCGTTATCTGGTTGTTCTTCATAGGAACGTTGAAGTCCACTCTAAAAAAGAAACAAAGTTTCATGTTCAGAGCCACGACCAATGTAGTATTCTTTCCAAGGTAAGAGGGGTGCTTTTTGTAAACCAGTTAAATAAGTTGGAAGTTCAAAAGCACCCTAAAAATCATCAGTGGTATTGGAAATCAAGATAGTGGCTAGCCTTAGGAAGGAAGGTGGGAGCAGCAGCTGAGATAAGACTTCAGAGAGGGTCTCCAATGATGTTCTAGTTTTTGACCTGGGTGATTGTACAAACATGCTCGTTTTGTGATGATTCTTTGAGGTTATGATTTGTGCCCTTTTCAGTATGTATTTCATACTTTAAAGGAAATTTTTTTTAAATTACAAATAAAACCTTACTTAAATCACAGGAACTAGCCCTGGAGACCGGGATAGCTAAACATGTGTTCTATCTAAAAAGATCTCGCGTGGGCCTCGCATGATAGTATCTAATAACAGCGGCAGCTGGAGATGTGAGGCATAATAAGAAACACATCTTGATTCTGATTCCTTTGACATTATTTCTGGGGCCTAGTGAACTTAAATGAGGAAAAATAAAACACATCAAGAGACGATCCTGTTTTTTGGAGAAAACCTGGGGCCGCAAGACCAGAAGAAGCCCACTGTTCAAGACCAAGTTCACTCAGTATCCTTTCAAGCAAAACACAGACAATAAAAATAAGATAGGCTCTTTCAAAAAGCCCGAGAGGAGTGAGCGGAACATGTGACGCTGCCCACCAGACAAATGGGTGATTGGAAAGGAAGTGATCAGGAAGGACGGCATAAGCAGAAGTTTACTAAGCAGTGTCTCCTTTCTTACCCAAGAGATTACTGCTTTACCATTTACAAAGACCCGTGATTCTTTCCCCTTCTGAACTTCTAGGACCTTCAGCCTACTTCAATCTGACTAAAAACAAGGTGTGGTAGGTCTTTGTAAGGTCTAAGTTTTGCCTGCTAAGATCCTTTTTAGATGATTTCTTTCTGTATCTGCAAAATGCGGATGATAGTATCTGCCTCACAGTTACTGCGAGAAATAAATGAAGTAGTGGTTTGGAAAGTGCTTAGAAGAATACCTGGTATACAATAAGTGCCATAAAAGTGGTAACTATTATTACATATGTTAATGCTTCTCCCAAAGGATAATTCTATGATTTAAAAGGCAGATCAACCATTACTCATGTTAATCTAAAAATAAGAAATATTTCAAAGTGAGAGCCAACAAGCATTTACAGAGATCAGGAGGCATGCTGTTTGGGACTGACTCAGGCAGAAGCCCCAAACAGTGTTTGGATTAGGAGACACAGGCACGGGGTTTTTATAAGACACAGAAGGAGAATGATTCCATCAACAGGAGGGATGCATCTTTATTGGTGCACATAACGCAGTGAAGTTAATTCTAAGCAATGTTTTCAATTTCCATTGCAGTAGCCGTCAGCCCTCAATCACAACAATTGACTTCTTGTTATCACTGCAAACAGTTTTTTCGCAACAAAATGTTGTTCTAGGCCCAGTCCAAAGGTTATTTTGCCCTGGTTTATCATTCCAAAGATTTGAAGCATAAGAAGCGCCCTTCCCTTGGCATGGCAGCTCCGGCTCCATTTTAAAGTGGTTCCATTTATATTCCTCTTCACACCAGAAACAGCAACACATGCTAAGGGACTACAGGCAAAGTCCGACCTACTAGGGGTGTCCAACCTTTTGGCGTCTCTGGGCCACACTGGAAGAAGAGCTGCCTTGGGCCACACATTAAATACACAAACGCTTAGGAAAACTGATGAGCAAAAAAAGGAAAAAAAAGAAAAAAAAGTTTTTTCAGTAAATTTACGATTTTGTGTTGGGCAGCGTTCATAACCATCCTGGGCTGCATGTGGCCGCGGGCTAGACACCCCCGATAGGCAATGCTACCACGCTTGACCATAAAGCGCCATTCCTGGTCTTTCCTCTCAAAGACCGAGGCCTGGCAGATAACTATAAGATTTTAGACCCACTAGACGCCCACCAATATCCTACTCCCTAGTCCTGTAGAGGCAAACCTCAGAGATAATGCAAGAGCCATTCCAGACCATCACGACATAGTGAATATCGCAATAAAATGAGTCTCACAATTTTTTTTGGTTTCCCACTGAATATAAAAGTATGTTCATACTATGCTGTCATCTCTTGAGAGTGCAATAGCATTATGTCTTAAAAAACAATGTACAAACCTTAATTTAAACATACTTTACTGCTAAAAAATGCTAACCATCACCTGAGCCTTCAGCAAGTCATACTCTTTGCCGGTGGAGGGTCTTGCCTGGATGTTGATGGCTGCTGACTGAACAGATGATGGTTGCCGAAGGCTGGGGGTAGCCGTGGAAATTTCTTAATACATTGCGTACCACATAGAAATCTCTAAGACATACGCCAGGGTCGAATGACCAAAATACAATGTAACTGCAATGCTTTATGGGTTCGTGCAATGATATAGTTTTTTGTAGATTGACCTGCATGGTTTCCACCAATGAGATCGCTTCATTCGACGTGGACAAGACAGTGTGTTGACATCTAAAGTCCTTAACAGATGGCGCGCGAAACACGAGAAAACCCATGAGCGGTACGCAATGTGTTAAAATAAGACAACAATGAAGTCTGCCACACTGACTGTCTCTTCCTTTCATGAATAATTTCTTTGTAGCATGCAATGCTGCTTGACAGCATTTTACTCACAGTAGAACTTCTTTTAAAACTGGAGTAAATCCACCCTGGCTGGTGGGGCTCAGTGGACTGAGCAGCGGCCTGCAGACCACAGGGCTGCCAGTTCGATTCCCAGTCAGGGCACATGCCTGGGTTGTGGGCCAAACCCCAGCAGGGGGCACTTCAGAGGCAACAACACATTGATGCTTCTCTCCCTCTTTTTCCCTCCCTTCTCCTGTCTAAAAATAAATAAATAAATAACCAACCAACCTTTTTTTTTTTTTTAAATTGGAGTCAATCCTCTCAAACCCTGCCACCGCTTTGTCAACAAAGTTTATGTAATACTCTAAGTCTTTTGTCATTTCAATAATCTTCACAGCATCTTCACTAGGAGGAGATTCCATCTCAAGAAATCACTTTCGGCCCTGGCTGGGTGGCTCAGCTGGTTGGAGCGTCATCCCATACACCAAAAGGCGGGTTTGATATCTGGTTGGGGAGCATAGGGAAGCAACCAATTAATATTTCTCACACTGATTTTTCTCTCTCAAAAAACAAAATCAATAAACATATCCTCAGGTGAAGATTAAAAAATAATAATAAAGAAAAAAAAGAAAACAGCCCTGTCTGGTGTGTTCAGTGGATTGAGCGCCAGCCTGTGAACCAAAGGGTCGCTGGTTCGATTCCCAGTCAGGGCACAGGCCTGGGTTGCGGGCCAGGTCCCCAGCAGGGGGCACTTGAGAGGCAACCACATATGGATGTTTCTTTCCCTTTCTCCATCCTTCCCCGCTCTAAAAATAAATGAAATCTTTAAAAAAAAAAAAACAAAGAAAGCAGTTTCTTTGCTCATCCATAAGAAGCAACTCCTCATTCATTAAAGTTTTACCATGAGATCGCAGCAATTGAGTTCCATCTTCAGCCTCCACTTCTAATTCTAGTCCTCTTGCTATTTCCACCACAGTTTCCATCTATAATTACTTCCTCCACTGAAATCTTGAGCCCCTCATTCATCTATGAGGGTTGGAATCAATTTCTCCGAAAATCCCGTTGATGTTGATATTTTGACCTCCTCCTGTGAACCCTGAATATTCTTAATGGCATTTAGAATAGCGAATGCTTTCCAGGTTCTCAACGGGCTTTGCCCAGATCCAGCAGAGGAATCACTATCTGTGGCAGCTACGGCCTTACGCAATGTATTTCTTAAATTATAAGACCTCGAAGTTGAAATTACTCTTCCATGGGCTGCAGAGTGGAGGCTGTTAGCAGGCATGAAAACAACACCGTTCTCCCCCTACAGCTCCGTTAGAGCTCTCGGGTGACCAGGTGTGTTGTCAATGAGCAGCAACGTTTGGAAAGGAATCTTTTTTTCTGAGCAGTAGGTCTCAACAGTGGTCTTAAAATATTCAGTAACCCATCTTGTAAACACATGTGCTGTCATTCAGGCTTTTTATTCCCTTCATAGAGCACAGGTAGAGTCGATATAGCGTAATTCTGAAGGGCCCTAGGATTTTCAGATAGTAAATGAGCACCGGCTTCAGCTTCAAGCCACCGGCTCTATTAGCCCCTAACAAGAGAGTCAGCCTGTCCCTTGATGCTTTGAAGCCTGGCGCTGTCCTCTGCTCTCTAGCTATGGAAGTCCTGGATGGCAGCTTCTTCCAATGCAAGGCCATTTCATCTACATTGCAAATCTGTTGTTTAGCATAGCTGCCTTCATTAATTGTCTTAGCTAGATCTTCTGGAGAACTTGCTGCAGCTTCTATGCCAGCACTTGCTGCCTCACCTTGTACTTTGCTATGGAGTTAGCTTGTTTCCTTAAACCTCTTGAAACAACCTCTGCTGGCTTCAAAGTGTCCCTCCTTCCCCTTCTCAGCCTTCATAGATCTGAAGTGAGTCAGGGCCTCCTTGCCCTGGGCGAGGCTTTGGCTTAAGGCAATGTTGTACTGTGGCTGATCTGATCTTCTACCCAGACCGCAACTTTCTCCTTATCAGCAATAAAGCTGTTTTGCTTTCTTATTGTTACTGTGTTCACTGGACCGGCACAATTTTCTTCCAAAACTTTGCCTTTGCATTTACAACTTGGCTAACTGCACAAAAGCGTAGGGTTTAGCCTAGCTCAGCTTGGCTAAACTAGCTTGCCGTCCTCACTAAGCTTAATCATTTCTAGCTTTGGACTTAAAGTGACAGGTATGTGAGACTCTTTCTTTCCCTCGAACACTTAAGAGGCCGCTGTAAGGTTCTCAACTGGCCTAAATGCAATATGGTTGTGACTCCAGGAGTAGGAAGCTCAAGGAGAGGGAGAGAGACGGGGAGCAGCCAGTTGGTGGAGTAGTCAAAACACACACAATATTTATTAAGTCTGCTATCTTACTATGTGGAGTTTGTGGCACCCCAAAACAATCAAAATGGGTACGATCAGAAATCACCATAACAAATATAATAATGAAAAAGCCTGAAATATCACAAGAATTACTTTACCAAAATGTGACAGAGACACAAAGTGACCAAATGCTTTGAAACACGGGCACCCGCATGCTTGCTCAATGCAGGGTTGCACAAACCTTCAATTTGTAACAAAAACACAGTGTCTGTTAAGTGCAGGAAGACAACACGCAATACAATGCAGCCTGCCTGTACTCCAATCCACCTAACTGAAGAGCGGTCTTTCCAAAGGTGGGTTGAGGGACTAATTTTATATACAAACATTTTCATTAAAGAAAAGTCTTTGAAAATGGAAGCAGTATACATATGCCTCTGAATAAAAAGAAATGCACTCTCCTTAGTTTCAGGCTACCTGATTCTGATTCGAAGCATCTTCTTTAAATATCTTGCCAGCCATTAGGTGCATTCCGAAGAGGGTAGAGTATCCCATTACCGCGGGTCATTTTCTCCCTCTGCAGCCTCCCAGAAGGCCTGTGGTCAAAAGGGCTAAGAGCAAGGGGCAGAGCACCCTCCTCGCAGTGCTTACTCTGTACCCCAAGCCCTTACAAGGAGGAAACTCATTGGGCGGAAACACTGGAGAATCTGTCTTACCTATTCAAGCTTACACAGCTTACTGATGAGAACTGCACTTGTACTCTCTTCTCACGGAATGTAGATGGCCTTCCCTTACCATCTCCCGGACCAGCAGCAACAGCTCCTTTGAGCCCCTCCTCTCGGCGGGCTCCGCCACCAGATGCTGCCCTTGCCTACGCATTCCACTTGTTCCACTCTCCGTAAAACGTGCGCCCCCCCCTTCCTTTTCCACTTCCCTGAAACACTCAGGCATGAAATCAGGTATCACTACATACCTATCAGAATGGCTGGAATAAAAAAACAAGGACGACACCAAATGCTGGTGAGGACGCAGAGACTGACCACACTCACACACTGCTCGTGGGAACGTAAAATGGTGGGGCTGCTTTGGCAAATGGTATGCAAGTTCCTCAGAAGGTAAAGTGTGAGATCCAGCAATTCCACTCCTAGGCGTGTTTATCCAACGGAAATGGCAACATATGTCCATATCAAGATTTGTGCAGGAATGGATGTTAGATGTTCACAACAGCTTTATTTGTAGTAGCCCAAAGCTGGAAACCATGTAGATATCCTTTAATGGCCTAAACAACTGGTAGAACATCCATACCATAGAACACTATTCAGCAATATAAGGACTGACTGAACCAACTTGCAGAAATTTCAGGGGCATTATGTTGAATGAAAAAAAAAAAAAAAAGCTAATGACAGCCCTGGCTGGTGTGGCTCAGTGGACTGAGTGCCAGCCTACGAACCAAAAGGTCACCCGTTCGATTCCCAGTAAGGGCACATGCCTGGGTTGCGGGCCAGGTCCCCAGTAGGGGGCATGTGACAGAAATACAATGATATTTCTCTCCCTCTCTTTTTCTCCCTCCCTAAAAATAAATAAATATAAGGTTTAAAAAAATAAAAATAAGCAAAATATTTTTTTTACAAAAGCCAATGACAGATTAGTCAGTAGCAGAGGTTAGGAATGAGGAAGAGGGACCATACCTTTAAAGGGGTAGCAGGAGGGAGACCTTAGTGATGATCAAACAAAATAATTATGGTGGGAGTTATACACATCTGTGCATGCACTAAAACAGCTTAGAATTATACACTTCATTCTAAAGTCAACTTTTTACTTTTGATATTGTACTACAAGCATGTAAGATATATCCAAAGGAGCAAACTGGGCGAACACAGGACCTCTCTGCTATCTTTGCAAAGTCCTGTGAGTCTATAATGATTTCAAAATAAAATGTTAAAAATACTGATTTAGTATAAGTATCAAGTCTTTGCCTCCTAAAATCTAAGGTGTCCAGGCCCAGTTCCATTAAAAGGTCTCAACGGAACTATGTCCACCCTGGCTTTACTGCCCCTGACTGGAAAATTGGGATCTCATGGCTGTCTCAGAGACTTTTTAAAAAATCTGCTCTCAGTTTTTGTGTTTCTTGTTTTTACTACATCAAGTCTGTTGCTTAACAAGTTACAACAGGTTAGAGAAAACACTGAGGCTTTTTTTAAAAATGTGGGGAGGGACAAGCAAAAGGGAAGTGTTTTACAGTCAGGAAAGGGGTAGGACTGGCATCCTATGAGAGGAAGAAAGAAAACGACATCAAAAAAATAAGCAGAAGTTTCTTCAAAGGTAGGGTCAGCTGATGCCCTAAAGAACTGAGGTGGAACCTGGTAATTATTCAGTCAGGTTTCTGGCTCTCCGGAGTTCCCTCAACAACAGGAAAAAAAGAAAAATTTCCCCAGGCGATTCCAAGCAGGAGTCAGAAGACTCAACGTACTGGGGAGTTCTCATTTGCAAGACAAAGAGAGGAGCTAAGTGAGGAAGCCATTACTCCGGAGGCCCCATTTCCAAAACACTGCCGGCAACCACAAGTAACATTGAAACAAAAAGAAACTTGAGCTGACAAAGCATGGCTACCTAGGCTCCTCCAAAGAGTAGTGCTACAATGTGATTCTCCTTCCAAAGAGGCGTTAATGATCAGGGAACAAAGTGACTTCCTGTCCCCAGGCCAAAGAAGCACAATTGATCCAGATTACACGGGAAAAATTATAGATCGCAACTGCAGCAAACAAAAGGTCTTTTTTAACTGCCTTTGGTCAGTATGTCCCAGTATTTAGAGGATCTGGTCGGTTGCCAAGGAGACCGAACTCCAGTCCAGGCTCTGCCGGCAACTTGCTAGTTCAGTGACCTTGGACAGGTCATTTTCCATCAGCAAAACAGGACCAGCCAATCGTTTCAAGGCTCAGAGTCTACCTGCATCGAATGAAACTGAGTCCGTGGGCATAAAGATGTTTCATATTAGATCCAGGGGGAGAAAAGACAAGCACCTTCTCTAGTCCCTCTCCCAGCCAACCCAGTTAATTCCTCAAGCCAGGGCAGAGAGGAGATAAAGCCCAAAACTGAAATTGTAGGAAGGGGCCCCACCACTTGTCTTGCAGCTGGTGCCTGCATCTGGAAAGGTCCAGCTTTTGAGCAGAGAGGAGATGGGAGGCGATAATTAAAACCTAAGATCTAGTTGCCAATGTCCACCTGTTTTTCAGAGGATCTGTCCTCTTTCCTAACATCATCCGAGGGGTGGAAAGGGCCCTTGTCTATTACCAGGATGACTGCAATTCCTACTTTGTCCAGACTGGAAGGGCTGGGTCATCTGGGACAATGTGGACACCAGGTATTTTTCATGGCCATAAGCTACTGAGTTCTTTTGACTATTTCCATAGTGAAGGCACAGGAAGTCAGTTGCAAACTAACAGTGGCCACAGTGAAATTAAAGAGAAGGAAGAGCTACATGAATTTTAGGGCACCCATACAGTTTTCTAATTCATAGTGCCTTCACAGTGCCTGGGGTGAAGGAAGAGCCCCTACTATTTATGTATCTGTTAATGTCCAAAAAATACTTTCACTTGAACCAATCCAAATTGAGAAAGACGCTCAATCACACCATTTGCATGCCTGCCTATCATCTCCCAAAAAAGACAATACAGCACAACGCTATAATAGCAAGTCCTTAGGACACCCCCCCCAAAGCACCATACTTGCATCCTCTGAAGTTATATAACAGTCAAGTGCATCAGCTGCATAACTTTCCTCATGCACTTTGCCCCGGCCATGGACACTTGTACCACGCGTTACAAAAAGAAATGTAAAAGCTCCATACACCATACTGATAATTGAGGCAAATAAGAGAGACGCTATATTGGTAAGTGACCAGGGATCCACATGTGCAGATTAAGATACCCCCAAAGTGCATGGGGAGCTCTCCCCACTTGTAATATCCTGCTTCTCTGGCCACCTGCGGGGTGAAGCTGGAGAACACCAAGAATGCGTAGCCACACCCTGCTCTGCCTTTACGCAGCCTGTGTCACGATGCTGATGCAAACCCCGCTGCCTGGAGTCCAACGACCAGGTAGGGTGCAGAGGCCTGTTACATAAACTGGGAAGGGCCGCCTGCCGCGCGTCCCACCCCTCTTCACCCTCCTACCCCCGATGCTTTAGGGGCTTCTACTCCCGACCATCTAAATCAAAGCCCTCTGGGAAATATTTCCTTTTACGCATGGACTTTGGAAATGTGGGCCGTTTTTCATTTGCTTGCCATGGTCTAGGGCGGAGGGTAAGGGAAAGTAACCAAATGACCTTTCAAGGTCCCCGCCTTGGGGCCTAGGCATTTGCAGACTATGCCTTCGGTGCCACCTCGCAGACTAGGAACTGGAGGAGACGGAACTGCATCGCAGGCATAGTAAAGAGGGTAAAATGGGTCCCGGCAATCTGAGCCGTGCCTCGCCGGATCCACCCCAAAAGGGCAACTAGAGCTCGCTTAGTGGACTGGGAGAAATGAGGTTAGAAACCGTCCAACCCGGGCAAAGCCTCAGCCACAACGGTCAGCAGCGTCACCCAGCGTGACTAAAACCCACAAGACCGAGTCCAGGACTTCAAGCAACTTCGCGCAGGCGGGGAAGCAAGTCGGCCCGGGCCGGAGGGCTGCAGCAGAGCCCCGGGGTCGCGAGGGCAGACGTGCAGAATTACCTCATGACGACCCGCTTCCCCTTCACGTCCAGCTTGTCCAGAGTGAGCTTGTTAGAAAGCGACATCTTGGCAATACAGCAGCGGGAAGAAGCCGAGAGAACGCACAGCGACGGGGACAGCAGCGAGTGTGCGCTGGGGAACGCGTGCAGACGGCTGAGCTGCGCGCGGGCCTCAGCACCCCGCCCCCAGCCCCGCCCTAGCCCCGCCCCTTCCCGGCAGCAGCGCGGCGCGCGCCACTTACAGCAGCTGCTATTGGACGCAGCCCAAAAGCGCCGGCGCGCTTCCATTGCTCCAAATCTCTGTCAGTCTGTGAGGGAGCTAGTGGGACGTGCGGCTACTATTTGTCACGTACCGCACGCACCGACTGGGAACATTCCTGACCTGGGGCAGCGCTGGAAGGTGGCGCCGCAGGGCCCCTGTTGAAGGAGAAAGGAGCCTGGTGGCGCCACGGGAAGAAAGTGAAAGGACACATGCCACAGGCTGTCGCTCTGATCACCGCCGCCTCGCCTAGAGCAGCTGAAACTCAGCGCAAACCTACGACATTGTGGGGGGAAAGCGCCACCCCCAAGCCCATGAAATTCCCAGCAGGCCTACTGGCATTGATGAAAATGGCACCTCCCTTTGGAAAACTTCTCTGATTTCCTGGCTCCCCAAAATAGTACAGTCAATCTGGAAAACAGCTTAGCAGTTTCCTATAAAATTAAACCTACACTTATAATATAACCCATCAATCCCACATGGTTATAGCAGCTCTATTCATAACTTGTGAAAACTGGAAACAATCCAGATGTCCTTGAATGGACAGACAAACTAAGGCACATCCTTACGATGGAATGAATACTCACCAGCAATACAAACGAATGAACCATTGATAGAAGCAACAGTTTGCATGGGAATCATTTTGAATAAAAGAAGGCACATTCCAAGAGTTAGATATTGTGTAAGATTCTAAATGTATGACATTGAAAAGGCAAAAGTGGACGAAGATGAGATCATTAATTGCGAAGGACTAGCAGTGGGGGGAACGTGTGAGTACAAAGAAGTGAATGACAAACATTTTGTGGTAATGAAACTATTTTGTGCCCTGAGTGTGGAAACAGTTGCATGAATCTATCTATACATGTGTTAAAACTCATACAACTGCCCCCCCAAATAAATAAAATGGAAAAAAGAAAAATCTCTGCAGGCCAGTATTGCATGATTCAAACAGAACATGTCTAGCAGCTGGATTCACCGGATGAGCCATGAGGTTGTAACTTCTACTCTTTAGTTTGTAGTGCTGGTATTAAAATAAAGCACCTCAAAAATAAACTACCGTATGAGAAGCCAGGATACTGGTTTCTGTTGGAGAGGAGGATTGTACTAACTGACCATGCATATGAGGGCTTCTAAGGTACTGGTAATTTTCTATTTCTTAATCTGCATGGGTTAGGGTAACCAACTATCTGGTTCGCCCAGGACCAAGGGGTTTCACAGAGTGCAAGACTTTCAGCGCTAAAACCAGGACAGTCCTGGGAAAACAGGAGCACTGGGCCACCCTAGCAGTTATATGGGTTTGTTCACTTTGTTAAAATTCATTGTGCTGTATATTTATGATTGATGAACTTTCCGATATGAATGCTATACAATACTTTGCCTTGAACTGGAAACAGATGAGCTCTGGTTTGCACAGCTTACAGTAGAAATATCATTGACAGTGACCTACACTTCTATTGGCTCCACTTAAGGTTGCATTATCATTCTACTCAGTCATGTCATACAACTAAACCTTGTGGTAAATTAAACCATTTTTCACATGAACTTCTATTTGTTTTTTTTAAGATGTTATTTATTTATTTTTAGAGAGGAAGTGATGGGAATAGAGAGGGAGAGAAACATCAGTGTGTGGTTGCCTCTCAGGCACCCCCAACTGGGGACCTGGTCTGCAACCCAGGCCTGTGTCCCAACTGGGAATTGAACCGGTGACCCTTTGGTTCGCAGACCTATCCACTAAGCCACACCATCCAGGGCATGAACTGCCATTTAGACATGCTTTCCTTCATTTATAGAGATAATTTCTAAACCTAGAGACAGGTTTTTCAATTTTTCCCTATTAAAGTTCAGCCTGCTTCTACTCTTACTTTATTTTACTGAAACATGTATTTGGCTTTGGGGATTCAATGTTTTACCCCACACCCCCATGATCTTTTGCATGCTCTGAAAAGGTGTGGAAGAGCTCACCAGCCACCCAACTCTATCCCTCTCACCCACCTTTGACATTCTATATCACTACCACAATTTTTCCCTAAGTAAAACCTCCCCAAACACCAATTCAAAAAAATATATGCACTGCTATGTTCATAGCAGTGTTGTCTATAATAGCCAAGATCTGGAAACAGCCCAAGTGCCCATCAGTAAAAGAGTAGATTTTTAAAAAAACCTGTGGTACATATATACAGTGGGATGCTATGCAGCAGTACAAAAGAAACAATTCTTACCTTTTGCGACACTATGGATGGCTGGACCTGGAGAGCATTATGCTAAGTGAGACAAGCCAAAGAAAGACAAATACTATATGATCTCACTTACACATGGAACGTAATAAACAAAGTAGACTAGCAATCAGAGAAGAGAGAGAGGTGTGGATGCGTGGAACAGACTGACAGCTGTCAGAGGGGAGGGAGAAATGGGACTGGATGAAAGAAGGGGAAGGGACAAGCCAAGGAACATGTATGTATGTCCCATGGACATGGACACTGATACAGGGATGGCCTGAGGGAGGAGAGGTATGGGAAGGTTGGGTAGAAACGGGCAAAGGGAGAAAGAGCACAGACAATTGTAATAGCATAAACAATAAAATACAATACAAAAGAAAGGCAGAGATTGGAGTGATGCAGCAATGAGCTCAGGAATGGCAGCTGGCAGCCACTAGAGGCTGGAAAACTCAGGGAACAAACAGATCTCCTTTAGGGCTTCTGCAGGGATCATGGTCCTGCCCACATCTTGATTTTGGATTTCTGGCCTCCAGAACTGTGAGAGAATAAATTCCTGTTGTTTTAAGCCACCATCTTTATAGTAATTTCTTACAGCAGCCACAGGAAGCCAATACAATGCATCAATCACCCTATTCTTTCCGTTAATACCTTAGGACTGCACCGTGGCGGAGGGTAGGTGTGCGGCGGGGAAGCCGGGAGATAGTGTGATTTCTTAAATAACCACCAGGTGGCAGTGCTGTGCAAGGGATCGCAGGAAAACCTGTTCCAGTGTGTCTTCACGTTCTCCCTCTCGCCTCGGATAGCAACTTTCATCAATCCAACGCACTGACCCCGAAACTTCCTTCTGGCCCTAAAAACTGCACACTTGCGCCTTGAACATCCACAGGTTAGATGATGGGTATTAGGTTGAGCATGTCAGGGGGTGGTAAGCAATAAATGGAAAAATCTTTTAGTACTCTACAAAGTTTTAAGCACTGTCAACACTATAACCTTTGGGGAAACACAGGATTCCCTTCCGGATCATCCTTTAGCAAATGGCGAGGTGGACAAAGCTGGTGGCTTTCATATTTCTAGCTGCTTTTCTTCAATAAGCCCATCCTGTGACACCCATTACTCTTTCTGCCCCAGGTCCTTCAATCAGGAGGAAGGTGAATTTCATAGCTAACATCTATGAGCCACACATCCTGCTAAGCCCTGCTACACATTATTCCATTTTATCCTTCAACCGGCCTAGAAAAGCTATTTTACTTATTCTGATTTTACAGAATGAAAAGCAGATTTGGAGCCCTGGCTAGTGTGGCTCACTGGATTGAGCGCTGACCTGCGAACCAAAGGGTCACTGGTTCGATTCCCAGTCAGGGCACACACCTGGGTTGCAGGCCAGGTCCCCAATGGGGGCATGTGAAAGACAACCACACATTGATGTTTCTCTCCCTCTCTTTCTTCCTCCCTTCCCCTCTCTCTAAAAATAAATAAATAAAATCTTTTTAAAAAAAGAAGAAAACAGGTTTGGAGAGGTTAGGCAACAGGGTTACAATTCCTAAGCAGTTGAGTCAAGCTTCAAACCTTAGTCAGCTGATATTAATTGCTATACTTAGTGCTATCTGGCTTCTATCTTTGCATTAAGGCCCAGTTTCAAGACCAGGGAAAGGACAGAGGTCCGCTGTTTCCTTGGGTGGTGGGATCCAAGACACACTCCATCTCCAGGGAGGTGGTAGCACTTCAGGAAGGAACGGTTGTAACCAATCTCAGCAAAGACACAATGCCAAGCCTAGCTCAGAGGCAGAAGAGCCCTCAGGTTCCAGCGATCCGGCTTGGACAATGGGCATATAAGTGGTAATTAGTGTGGACAAAGATTGGAAAAACTGTTCTAACTTTTTTTTTTTGAAAATGCAGGAAAAAGGTCAGTTTTAGGTTTTTGCTCCTGAATGCATCATTTCTACAAAAGTCCTCCATTTTTTGTTCTTATGCAAGAGCAGGAGGGGTTAGTGGGTAAGGGTGACGAACCCATAACGATTTGAGATTGAGTTTTCCACCAGTCTAGCAGAACAGAGCCTCAAAATCAGATATCATTTGATTTAAAGAAAATTAAGCAATGTGATCTTTCTTGCATGTCCCACATGGCAGTTGTAAATTATATCCTGCTACGACGTAATATTTATCCCATAAACATCCAAATGATGACATCATTTCCCACGCAAATGCCCTTGCATTATTTTTTACACTTTTCCCAAACGTTCATCCTTTTGTATGCAATCCAGGAGACTGGGAAATGTTCGAATACACCTTGAAGGATGAACAAGATCAACAAAGTAGTCGATATCAGTTATTTGGATGCAGGGAATCCTGAAGTGATGTTTACCGTATTTCGCCATGTATAATGCATGCTTTTTTGCCCAAATATTTGAGGGGAAAATAAGGATACACACTATACATGGGCATAACAATTACATACCATGGGCATAACAATGGCCATAATAATCCCGTGTATAATGTGCACAAAAACACAGGCGCGCATTATACATGGAAAAATACAGGCTCTATGCAGGGCTTCAATAAGCCATTTTATTTTTGAGTCAGTTCTCCAGCAAAGACCCACAGGAGGAAGGTGAGAGGATGGCAGCCGCGGGACAAGCACTCACCGAGGGTGACACAATGCCCGTCTCCGTGCCCCGGATTGTTTGCTAACAGTTTAACAAAGTTCCTTCCCAAAACATGCCAAGCTTTCTTCATTTATATTACGAAGAGGCCTGGCTGGGGGCCACTGAAGTAATCATTCGGCTACCCCAGCCACTGAAAATTCTGCCCTGCGGGGTCTCTTCCTCAGCAAACTCTTCCCAGAGTCTGAGGGACCAGGGGAAGGCTGCAGGAGGAAGCCAGCAACTAAAGCAGTCCCTGTGGAGAGACAATCAGAAAAGAGAAGCATTGGTACGCGGCTACTCTCACTGCGGCTCTAACTGCAGGCTGATACTCTCTGGGACCCTGTGGTCCCTCTTGCTCCAGGAATTTGTAACACTTTTCCTGAAGGAAGAGTTCTTCCTACAGGAATGTGAAGCACTTTTGCCTCATGCAAGAGCCATGGCTCTTAAGCTGGGTGTTGCTTCCACCAGGTAGTACCTGCTACAGAACCCTGGTGTGCGTCTGGTGCCTGGAGCATGAAGTCCCAAGAGACCACGTCCCTGCCAGAAACTGCTCTATGAAGTCTGTTTTATCACAGCGAGGTGATCATTTCCCTTTTAAGAAAAAAAAAAAAGATTTTATTTATTTATTTTTAGGGAGAGGGGAAAGGAGGGAGAGAGACATCCATGTGTGGCCATCTCTCACACACCCCCTGCTGGGGACCTGGCCCGCAACACAAGCCTGTGCCCTGACTGGGAATTGAACTGGTGACCCTTTGGTTCGCAGGCCAGCGCTCAGTCCACTGAGCCACACTGAGATGATCATTTCTGAAGGCATCATTGCATGGCTAGTTCATCAAGGCTGCTTTCCATGAAGTAAATTGATGGACACCCAACTAGGACTCTCTTAACTCTTGGGCTCTGACTTAAACAGAGGAAAAAGCTGCCCTTTGGAATCTTATGCTCTAAAGAAGACTATACCAGAATTTTTTTTTTTTTTTGCCTTTATTAAGGTCCGTATGTGGTCTTTCTGTTGTTACAGATTCTTAGAAGAAGCACAGTTTGATCTATCTTGACAGGAACTGATTTGGAGAAAGTTGCCGAACAATGTTTTCAGGCACATACGAGGGCTCTCTTGATTGCCAGACTTTCAGGTGACTTGTCTTCCCAGTCTTCCCCTTGATGAAAGATATACTTTCCAGATAACTAATCCCCTAGAGTGAGGTCACTGTTCCTGAAGCTTCCTCAAGCAGCCCCCTTCACTCTTCCAATCGCCCAAGTGATCTCGGGTCTAACGCTCATAAGCATCTCATGTCATTTTCCCTGCAGAACACGTACATTCAGTCCCACCGTTAGCCTCTGCATCCCTCAGGCAACAGTAGATTGGAGGTCACCAAGACTTCCAGTCATTCAACCACAATTAGCTGCACGTTGTTCTTCTCCACGGATTTGTTGCCCAATGCATTTCTAATACGAGCCCAGAAGAGTGGCCTCTCGTGGACACTGTCTGGCCAGGTGATAAATGTCTTCCTGTTCACAAGTTTCCTGAGTCGGTGGTAGCTGGATAACTTGTAGCTTGGGATCTCTTCCAGGAAGATCAAGATGATAACGTCCTCGTGCTCATAGAACATCTTGATGCTGGCCAGCTGCACTTCGAGGCGGCACCATTCGCTCTGCAGGTAGTGGTTACTGACCACACACAGGGTCTTCCTGCTGGCGTTGATGGCATTCTGAATGTTCTCGAAGATGTCCATCCCTGGTTCAAAGTCCCGCTGGTGAAGACACAGCTTAAAGGTGGGCTGGCCGTCTTTTTCGAGGGCTGGAACAAGCTCTTCATAGACCCACTGCTCATCAGTGGCAGTGAAAGAGACAAAGGCATCGTAGATGAACTCCTTCTCTGTCCTGTGCCACCTGGCCAGGTACCGGGTTCGAAATATGTACAGCCCGTACCACAGAAATGACGTTATCTTGGCACTGAACCAAGAGAAGACCATTGTCGCGAGGACCAGACTGAAGGAGCAGAAGAAGCAAACCCTCGCCAGGTCAAAATTGCACAGAGCATCATCAAAATCCACCAACAGACTCTGAGTGTTTGGCTGCTGACAGGGGTAGCTCCAGAGGTAAGGTATGTGGACATTGGGCGTGTTTATCGACCAGTTCTTGAGCCACACATTCTCACAGTTGCACCTGAGTTTGTTCCCATAGAGATCAAAGTATTTAAGAGACTTCAAGTTCTCCAGATGACTTTGATTAATGACTTCGAGGTTGTTGAATCTTAAAGAGAAGACCTGAAGTCTTTCTAAGCCCGAGAACATACTGGGAGTCAGCGACTCAATGTTGTTGTTTTCCAGGCGCAGCATTTGTAGTCTTTTGAGTTTCTGGAATAAGGAAATATTTAAATAGAGACTTCGCTCTCCAGATTTGGTTCCTGAGATATCCAACTTTGTGAGGTTAGTCAGGCAGTCGAATTGGAGATGGTCCAAGAATACCACGGGATTTTTGCCCAGGAGTAGCTCCTGCAAGCTGCTCAGCCCTTGGAAGAAGTTGGTGGGGACAACCTGAACCCCATGCACCTGTCCTTCGAGGTTGAGTTGTTTCAAAGACTTGAGGTTCATAAATGGGGGAAAGTGAAAGGTCCTACTGGTCTCATATGTAATTTTATTAAAACCGAGATTCAAAACTTCTAGATTTTCAAGGCCCAAGAAAAAACTTGCCCTTACACTTGACAAGATATTGTATGTCAAGTCAAGGGTGTTAAGGTAAGTAAGGCCAGAGAATGCATTCGTCTCGATAATACTCAGGCGGTTCTGGGAGAGAATCAGAACTTGGAGTTTCTTCAGAAAATGAAAGGTTCTGCGTTTTAGAGTTCGAAGATTGTTGTAGCCGAGGTCTAAAATTTCTAAATTTGGAAATTGAGCAAAGGTGTATTTGTCAATTTCCACTATCCAGCACCCAGCCAGGTTGAATTCCTTCAAAGAATACAGCCCATAGAAGGCCCTGCCGCTGAGTTCTGTGATGGGATTTCTAGAGAGGAAGAGAACTTCTAAGGACCTCAAGGGTGAAAATGCAAAATCGGGAAATCCTTTAAACTTGTTGTGGCTCATATGTAAGGTGGTCAAGTTCTGGAGGGCGCTCCAGGTCTGGTTGGTGACAGAGGAAAGTTGGCACCTATCTAGTTGCAGGCTCTTGAGGCTGGGCATACCATTGAACTCGCTGTCATTGAGGTGAACCAGGTTATTGTTTTGTCTCAGGTCAAGGGACAAAAGCCTGGTACAGTTGGCGAGACGCTTTATGTCCCCTGCATCGGTGGCCTTTTTCCTAAAGACAAAAGCCTCTAACATGGGCAAGTTTCTGAGGAGGTGACACACACTGTTGATGTTTAAGTGACCACTTCTAAACTCCCAGCTGCTAAGGTCTAGTTCACTGAGATTCTGTAGATATTTGGCTGGAAGCCTCTCCAGGTTTACCAATGTGCCGCTCAGATTCAAGCTCCTCAGCTGGGGCAGAGTTTCCAGAGCCACATGCTGGATGGCTTTATGGCTGTTCTGAGAGACATCCAGAGTGGTCACGTTAGGCAGTGACAAAGCAGAGAAATTTAATTCTGTTAGCTTGTTCCCCTGCAGGCTCAGCCAGGTCAGGGAGACCAAAGACCCGGGACTGTGGTCCAAGGACTTGATGCTGTTGTTAGTAAGATCGAGGTATTCCAGGTGTGGAAGATGCTGGACGGCTTCGAGAACATTGGAAAAGTTGGTAATACTGTTTCTAGACAAGCTTAAGTGTTTCAATTTGAGAAGAGGGACAAAGGCATTTTTGTGAATATTGGTAATTTGATTATGGCTCAGGAGCAAAGTCTCCAAGTTGGACAGGCCCTCAAAGGAGTCATTCACACTTTGAATCTTATTTTCTACCAAGTTCAAAAGGGTCAGATTTGCAAGTCCCCAAAAAGCCCTCTTCTCGATCTTCCAAATGGAGTTCCACTCCAGTCGCAAATCCACCAGAGCGGACAGATTAGTAAAGCCATAGGCAGGAAGGACTTGAATTTCGTTTTGTGTCAGGTTGAGGTGAGTAGTGTACCCAGGGATGTCAGAAATGGCCTCTGCCAAGTTGGTGATCTTCTTCCGAATGCAGAAAACGTGGTGAATGTCCAATTCATACTGTGCACATTTGCTGAATCCGTACGTCTCTGCCAAAGACAGCAGAGACAATCCCATTAAAACAAGCCAGAGCTGCTGGGAAGGCTGGAAGTTCTCAAAGCCCATGGTGTCAGCCCCAGGCTTCAGAGTTGCCATGAGAAAAAAAAAAAAAAAAGGCCCTTCCCATGTATGATGCTCATTTTTGAAGAAATGGTCTTTCCATGTGGCTTTCCTGCAAAGGAAAAAGAGAAAGTTGTTTTGTTTCCATTTCTCTCTCAACATTTCCTAGCTGCTTCAAGAAAATGAAACAAAAATTCGCCCACAGTTAACTTCCACAGTAAACCCATGTCTAAAGCAATCTCTATGTGTATCCGCGAAAGACCATTGTTATTTCTCCTATGATAAAAATTGTTAGCACGCAGAGGCACAGAAGGCACTTAACTGCATATTTGATTTAATTTAAAAAATCAAGAAACTTCCCAACCCTCCTCTCAGCCCTGCACAATCAAATGCCTCCCTTGGTGTTGGAGGCTGACACCTGAAATTTCACCACTGGAGATGCGCCTGGGAGGTCTATGGATCTCAGTCCAGTTAAAAGAAACATCCATGGACCCTGGCTGGTGTGGCTCAGTGGACTGAGCGCCAGCCTGGAAACCAAAGAGTCACAGGTTCAATTCCCAGTCAGGGCACACGCCTGGTACGGGGCGAGTGAGAGGCAGCCACACACTGGTGTTTCTCTCCCTCTCTTTCTCCCTCGCTTCCCTTCTCTCTAAAAATAAATAAATGAAATCTTTAAAAAAGGGAAAAAAATCATCCATGGTAGGGGGAAAAAAACAAGGTTGACAAAGTTTACAGGTCACGCATGTCTGAACGTGAATGAATACAGAGAATACAAAGTCCTTGCTGCAGAGTCACTCATTTCACCGCAATCTGCATTCACACGCCTCAGACGATTAAACCCGTGAGTAGCATAGGACATTTCTGGTAAGCGGAAAAAAAAACAACTAACGACAATAGCTCTAGCTCTGCCAGTTTACTTTCTGATGTGTGCAGACCAAGTTTTCTCCAGCTTCGCCACCCAGTTTCAATCTGCCCCCACGGTTATGGTGCTGTACTAAAAAGACCACCAGCCCAAACAGAACCAGGCTCTAACCCTGTGCTTAAAACAGAAAAGATGCTATATATTTACTTTTAGAGAGAGGGAAAGGAAGGGAGAGAAACATCGATGTGCGAGGGAAACACATTGATTGGTTGCCTCTTGCACACCCCCTCGCTGGCACCAGGCACGCAGCCCAGGCATGTGCCCTGACTGGGAATCGAACCGATGACCTTCCAGTTGGCAGGATGACCTTCAACCCACTGAGCTACACCGGTCATCACTAATCCTGTGCTTTTGACAAACGATTTTACCCTTCTGAACCTCTTTTCTTATCCATACAATGGGAAAATAATACCTACTCCCTCATAATGTGGTTCAGATTGAACAGACAACTGAAAGTGCCCAGATTGAAGCCTGGTACACTGTCTAGCTCCATAAAAGGTTATTCCCTTCTTTTCACCTTAACGCTAGGCCACCACTTTTCACAGAGGAAGAAAGGAAATAGCACAGTTGCATTGGGTTCTTGTCTTTCCTTTGTATACATGTATTTTCATGGGCACACGTAAATATACGGCATTGCCTAGCACTATTTTGTAATTCTAAGAATCACAAAACAAGCACCTATTATAGAAACATACACCTAATAAAAGAGGCCTTTTGGGGATTGATACAATAACAGTCGCTGCGGTATTACAACAAATAGAATCACAAAACATGACTTTAAAAAGCTTTTATAAATGAAGTAAGGTACTTACTGCTTACAACATCAGTGGCACTATCCACTTCTATAATTTTGGTAATTCTTGTGGTATTAAAGTGATATCTCGTTGTCTTTTACTGACATATTTCTGAATATTTGAGATTTTAAGAATCTTTCGATATATTTGGTAGCCATTTGGACTTTTCTTTCAGTGACCTGCTTAGTTATTAGTTACATCCTTTTTCCATTTCTCTGTGGGGTTTCCCATATATCCTAGATATTAATCCCCTGTTGGCTTAATGACTTAAATATCTTCTATCTGTCACCTATCACTTAACATTGTCTATATATTCTTTGTTGACCGGAACTTTGTAATCATTATGTGATAAAAAGACTTTTTTTTTTTGGCCTTATGATTTTGCATGTGGAAACCAAAAAATTGTTTCCCTCTTTAGATTACATTAAGTGCTGTACATTTAACTTTACCTCTTCCATTTATGTCTAATTCATCTAAATCCTACTGTTGTATATTATGTAAGGTAGGAATCCACCTATAGTCCTCAATTAGCAAAGTAGTTCACTATAAACTAAAAAACAACCTGTTTCTTTTCTGATGCTTCGAGGGGCATCTTTATCATAAAGCAAATTACTATATATACTTGAAGGTATTTCTGAGCTCTCTTTTCTTTTTTTCTTGAGGCACCATTTTTTAATTTATTTTTCTTTTTAAATTAAATTTATTGGGGTGACATTGGTTAATAAAATTATACAGGTTTCAAGTGTATAATTCTGTAATACATCACCTCTCTTTTCTGCTCCTTCGTTTACCTATTAGTTCCTACACGGGTACCGTGCCATGTTATTACTATGGCTTTAAAGTATATCTTAATATCTAATAGGGTGAATCCTTTGTCTTCGCTCTTCTCTCTCAAGTTGATTAGCAATTTATGAAAATTTTTCCTTTATAAATGTAAGCCAGTCTACCAACTTTCCCCCAAAGTCTTGATGGAATTTGATTTTGGACCACATTGAATTTGCTAATTAATATGAAGTGGATTGCTACCATTATCATGTTAAATCACCCCAAATATGAACATGGTATATCTTCATTTGGTCAAAACTCCCCTAATATTTATAAAGAGTTTTTAAATGTTCTCTGTACAATTTTCTGTTTTCCGTGTTGTTTTCTAGAAACTTTTAGATCTTATTATTTTAAGGGATATCTTATTTTTTTTCCTATTTAACTTTCTAGTTATATATAGGAAGGGTGCCATAAATTTTGAATTGTTTGTGTTATTGTTAATCATAAGTAACAGAAAGCTTTCTGACCTCTCTTATTAGTTTTTAAAATGTGACTGTATAGTCTGTTAGGTTTATCTGTTAGTGATTCTATTCTGTACAAGTAATGGAATTTATATATTTCTTTTTTAAATTCATATTGAATGTATTTCTTATGCTTTTCCTTTATGTTGGTCTTATAAAATATTGGTCGCAGCCTCCAATACTACATTAAATTATAGTTTTGATAGAAAATGATTTTTGGTTAATGGGATGGTATCTATAGATTTTCCATTAATTATTTTATTTTTTGTAGGTTTAGGTATATATCAAGTCAGAAAAGTTCCCTCCTACTCCTAATTTTTAAAGGAAGAATATAGTTGAGTTTGACCAGAACACAAATGAGGGAGCAGGAAACAGAGCCATCAACTAAGGGAGAGTGTACAAGGAAAATAATTGTCTTGTGCAAATGATAAATTGGCTCTAATATGGGAGCATGAACATGGGCATGATTGACTCACTACAAAACTCAGCAAGACCAATAATCTTAACTGCATTTTATTTTCCTTACTTTTTAAATATTTTTAAAAGACTTTATTTATTTATTTATTTTTAGAGAGAAGGGAAGGAAAGGAGAAAGAGAGGGAGAGAAACATGGATGTGGGAGAGAAACATAGATTGGTTGTGTCTTGCACGCCCCCTACTGGGGACCTGGTTCACAACCCAGGCGTGTGCCCTGATTGGGGATTGAAATGGTGACTTTGGGTCACAGGCCAGCATTCAGTCCACTAAACCACACCAGCCAGGGCTTAACCTCATTTTATACATGGGGAAGTGAAAGTTCTGAGAGAGGAACTTGCACAGCATTGCACAGCTAATGTGTGACAGACTAGTGGTTCAGATAATCTCAGAACCTCATGTTCTTCCTACTATATTCTAATTCCAAAAGAGGAGTCACGAAACATTTGTGACAATATTATATCATAGGGATATTTGTGTTACCCATCTTGGTGATTGCTTTGAAGGATGCAAATTTGGTGTATAAATTCTAGAATATTCCAGAAAACGTGGTGTCATAAGTTTATGCTTACACTTTATATTCACGTCCATGACAGATAAAATGAAAAAGAAATGCTCTCATGATAATGTCAATTTCAATTTCAAGGCCTGAGATGAATAGATTGATTTAATGCTTTAAGGCATTTTGAGTTTGTTAGGCAATAAGAAAAGAAATGGTTCAAAGGAGGAGAGATTTCATTGTAAAAGCAAATATAAGAAGGAGAAAGAGGAAGAGAGGCAGAAGAGGAAGAAGAAGTAGTGTAAGTGACTATGTCTTGCCTAAGTGTTGGGTGGTATGGGAAACTAGGTAGAACAAGCACCACCAGATTAACATATTCTCTGCTCTCAGAGATGACAAGGGATACCAATAGGACCCCTAAAATCTATCCCTGTTTGTTAGAGGAAATTTTAAGTGAAGGAAAAATGTTAACATCCAAACTTGTCCAAACATCAAAATTTCCTGCCCTGACAAGAGACAGAAAGGGACAAGACTTCTTGGTAAAGTTTCCCCGAGGACAGGACTAGTGGAAGGGATTTCTTGTACCTGAAGCTGGTGGTGTGGCTGCAATTGAAGAAGCATTGAGAGCCGATGCCAGAGCCAGGAGCTGTTAGCTATGAGCCAGAGGAGAGACGTTCTTAAAGTGGTCAAAATGAAGGGATGGTGTGGAACGAAGTTTGGCATGCTGGGGAAACGAGAGCAGAGAGTAGACAGTCAAAAGAGTGAATAATAGGGAGGAACCTGTGCAAAGACCCAAACGATGCTGTGTTTTGCAGCTTCCTTGGAGGCCAATCACAGTAGATGTGATGCACAGAGCCTTTTAAAGGGCTGGAACAGAGCACAGAGCCCAAAACGCTTCTGGTTATAGCATTCAAAATAAGGCAAGGATTGTGAAGAAATAAGAATTTTTTATAGCAGACTATATATCCTACTTAATAAAATTTTGCAGTACTATTTTACTGCGTTGGTCTACTTAATTTATATACATTTTGGAAAAATTCTATCTAAGCTAACCATATTTTCTGAACCAAAAACCAAGACTGGCTACTACACATTTGTCTTATGTAGGGTTAGAATATTTTTCAGTAGATCTAACTAAAAAATCAAGAGAGATTTTTTTTTACCACATTTATAAAGTTTAGACTATAAGCATAAGCATAGGATTTAGCATTTGATTAAATATGGTATCTGTGGTCATTTTAATAAACAGTGCCATCAGAATAAGTCAGAGAAAAACAAATACTGTATAATTTCACTTACATGAGGAATCTAATGAACAAACAAAACAGAAACAGACTCAAATATACAGAGAATAGACTGATGGATGTCAGATGGGAGGAGTGTTGAGGGACTGGATAAAAAAGGTGAAGAGATTGAGAAGTTCAAATTAGCAGTTACAAAATAATCATGAGAATGGAAAGTACAGCATAGGGAATATAGTCAATAATTTTGTAACAGCTCTGGGGGGTACCAGGTGGGGACTGGAAATATCAGGGAGATAACTTTGTAAAGGGTATGATTGTCTAAGCACTATGCTGTACACCTGATACTAATACAAAATAATATTGAATGCAAACTGTAATCGAGAAAACATTTAAAAAATAACAAAACCTATTTCTCATACATGTGAGCATTGTTATTTCTTATGTGCTATACAAAGAGTTGAAGGTTAATTAGCAGTATAACTAAATAGTAATGCTGCCAGTCTCCTTCAGACAAATAAAAAAAAAATAACAAAAACTGCATAAGGCTCTCAGTTTAAAATGTAACCCTTTATTTCTAACAGAGCACAGATCCCAAAACACTTCTGGTTATAGCATTAAAAATAAGGCGATACTGTTTTTATAAGAAAACAAGGTTTGATCTATACCACTTCAATCTAGAACATCTTCCCCCTAAATGTTATAAGCTGTGGACTGCCTGGATAGTCAATTCTTTACTGAAAAATGATTTTAAAATTTTGTTTTAATTTTTTCCCAACAGGTGCTACATGCAAATATATAAAATTCAAACAGCACAAAATGTTACATAGGAGACACTTGTCTCCCTCTCAGCCCGACCCCTGAGAAACCTATGTATCTTCTTCCCTAGAGGTAACCTCTGTTACCAGTTTCTCCTGTGTCCTTCCAGAGAGGGAACTGTCAAAAATGGCATTAAGGACAAGGTATGAGGATGCTGATTGGGGCAGGGAGGAAGGAGCCCAGTGAGGGGACAGAAGGGAACACATACAGGGGTGTCCAACCCGTGACCCGTGGGCTGCATGTGGCCTAGGATGGCTATGAATGCTGTCCAACACAACATCGTAAATTTACTTAAAACATTTTCTTGTTTTTCTCATGAGTTTTCGTTAGTGTTTGTGTACTGAATGTGTGGCCCAAGACAACTCTTCTTTCAGTGTGGCCAAGAGGCGCCAAAAATTTGGACACCCCTGGTACACAAGTGAGGAAACAAGAGTCATGAAAGACAACTTTGACTAGTTTATAAATTTCTCATTACTTCACCTTTTTTAGAGAGTCACAAGCCTAAAGCTTTACTTCCTGGTAGCAGAGTTTGCTATACCAAAAGCGTGCAAAGGCTAAGCATCTGATTCTATGTTCCTTAATATTTTTTCTCCACAGTTAAAAAAAAAACTAGCACAAAAATAAAATGTGTAGATACCATCTATCCCAAAGCTGCTGTCAAAATTGTAAAACTCCGCTTCTTGAAATACCTGTAAGTTGGCCTCCCCTAGTCATTTAAGGAGCAAAATATGTGAGAAGAAAAGGAGGGAAATATATTAGCAACTGGAGAGCACATAAGCGAGCTCATAGGGTAAAACAGAAAGTTGGGTGCTTTCTCCCTTAGCCGCCAGATTTCATTCCTGGTCCTCCCCTGTCTACTCTATGCTTCTAAATTGACATTCCTGTTTGTGTCCTTTGCTCTGCTTTGGCCCCTTGGCAGCCAGACACACCCCCTTCCCCTCCCCACAAAGATGCAGACCAGACGAACCAGCCTATCCAACTTGAAGTGGGCTGCCCACACAGGGAAAAAGGAGCTGCTGTTCTCTCTGCATGGGAGCCAAGTCAACTGACTTGCAAATCTCCCTGTGATGTGCCCACTGCAGAAACTAACAAGATCAAGGGAGACGTTCAGGAAACATTCAGGGGGAGACTTCAAAATGGAAGAGGAGTGAGTGGAAGTTACACTGACCTCCTCCCAGGACCAACCTGGAATTACAACTAAATTGTGGAGAAATCACCTGGAAAACAACTGAACAGTAGCAAGAAAGGAGACTTAAAATGTCAGACAGGCAGAAGAATCAGCTTTAGCACATCCTAACTGGTAAGGAGTGTGGTAGAGACTAGAGAAGGCGGGCAGGGCGTCCACGGGTTGCAATGCCAGAGGGATATTTAAAGTATCAATTGGATCCCCCTGAGAAAAGTGGGGTCTGAACCATCAGTGGGGATCTCCAGCCTACAGCACCAGATCCCATAAAGTATACAGATAACAGCCAGTGTGAAAACTGGCAGGGTTGCCCTCTGCCAGAGAGAGGCAGCTGGAGACACAAAGAGCCATTTAAAGGGCCGATGCATAAATTTTTATTTGCAGCCACTTACCCTGGTCTCTGGCAAAGGTGGGGGCAGAGTGGGCTGGGGATGCCTGAGGAGAGACTGGAGAAGGAAGCTTTAGGGAGAGAATGGAGAGAGTAGCTGGCGGGATCCCAGTGCTCTCATTCCACAGCTGCTATCTTGCTCAGGCAGACCATGCCCCTGAGCGGCAGCAGTGTGAGTGGACACAATAACCACACACACAGGAGGGACTCTGTCCTGCCCTGTGGTACCTAAGCCTGACTGCTGAGAGCAGAGTGACTAGATTAACAACTGAAGGAGAGAGCCACAGACAGTAGATTCCTGGAAGTGTCTAGACTGCCTAAGGTCTGACAGGGTCAACAGCTGACATCATCAGAGGCAGATCCAGAAAAACAAAAACAAAAACTCAGCAGTCTCCTACCATAGAAGTTCATACCACAAAGTCAGGAAGTCAAGATAGACCAACTTAAGAAGCAGAAGCAAAAAAGAAGAGTCTCACAAATAATGGGAAGACAAAGAAACACCTTCCCCAATCGAAGGGGAAGGAGAAATCCCCACAAAGAGAACTAAATGAAATAGAGTCAAATAAACTTTCAGATATTGAGTTCAGAACAATGGTTCTAAAGAAGCTCAATGAGCTCAGGGAGCTCAAAGAGAATTACCAAAAACTACAGGGAAACTAGGAGGAACTTACTGCAAACTATATCAACATGAAAAAAATGACATAGAAACTATCAGTAAGAGGCAAGAGGAAATAAAAAATAAAATTTTGGAATTGAAGAACACAGTAGAAGGAATCAAAAGCAGACTCAATGAAGCAAACCAGCACTCCAAGATATGCTAAAGGGACTGCTTTAAGAAGATGAAGAAAAAGAGTTAGAAAGAGAGGAACACTGGTACAAAGGGAAAAAAAGGAATAAGTACCTATCAATAATAACTTTAAATGTAAATGGATCATATGCCCCAAACAAAAGACATAGGATAGCTGAATGGATAAGAAAACTTGAGACAAATAGTAGATTCATGGAAGTCTTGAATAGACTGCCTCAGGTCAGACAGGGTGAACTTCCGACATCATCAGAGGCAGATCCACAAAGTAAAAACGGCAGACTCCAACCATAGAAGTTCATACCATAAAGTCAGGAAATCAAGACAGATAAACTTAAGAATCAGAAGCAAAGAAGAAGAGTCTCACAAATAATGGGAAGACAAAGAAATACATCCCACTCGAAGGGAAAGGAGGAATCCCCAGAAAGAAAACTAAACGAAATAGAGGCAAGTAAACTATCAGATATTGAGTTCAAAACAATGGTTCTAAGGAAGCTCAATGAGCTCAGTGAGCTCAGAGAGAATTACCAAGAACTACGGGGAAACTATGAGGAACTTACTGCAAACTATATCAGCATGAAAAAGGACATAGAAACTATCAAAAAGAGACAAGTGGAAATGAAGAATACAATTTCTGAATGGAAGAACAGAGTAGAAGGAATCCAAAGCAGGCTAGATGAAGCTGAAGACTGAATCAGCGAGCTGGATGACAAGGTAGAAAAAAGCTCCCAGAAAGAGCAAGAAAATGAAAAAAGACTCAAAAAGAATGAAGACGCACTGAGAGAAATGCAGGACAACCTGAAACATAATAACATCCATATAATAGGGATTATAATACGTATAATAGGGAAAACTTCCCAAATTGGAGGAGAGAAAAAATCACACAAGTCTGGGAAGCACAGAGGGTCCCATTCAAGAGGAACCCAATGAAGCCCACTCCAAGACACATCATCATTAAAATGGCAAATAGCAAAGACAAACAGAGAATCCTAAAGCAAGCAAGGGAGAAAGAGGTAGTAACACATAAGGGAGCCCCAATACGGGTAGCAGCTGACTTCTCAACAGAAACATTGCAAGCCAGAAGGGAATGGCAAGAAATATTCCAAGTCATGAAAAGCAAAGGTCTGCAACCAAGACTGCTCTACCCAGCAAGGCTCTCCATTAAAATGGAAGGCGAAATACGGAGTTTCCCAGACAAAAGAAGACTAAAAGGATACATCTCCACCAAACCAGCACTGCAAAATATGCTAAAAAGACTACTTTAAGATGAAGAAAAAGTTTCTATGAATACCCAGTTCCTTTCAGAGTTGCCAATATTTGATATTACCAATATTTTTAATACTCGTTAATCTGATTGTGACAATGATGTTATTTTAATTGTTCCTTTACTATTTAAACCTGTTTTGTATATTTCTTGCCTATTTCTATTGTTTTTAAAAAACCTTTAAATGACTTTTTGGTATTCTTTATCCATTTATTGATTAAAGGTTTGTAGAACTTTTTTTGTAAAAACAAAAACAAAAAACCTATTAACCATGTTTTAGATGTGTTGCAAATACTTTCCTATTCTATTCCTTGTCCTTTAACTTTTTTTAATGTATATTACTATATAGTTAAAGTTTAATATAGTCATATTGTCAATATTTACTTTATAGCTTCTGGGTTTGAGTATTTTACTTCAGGTCATAAAAAATATTAGTTCTATTTTTTTCTAAACTCCTTAGATTCTACATATTGATTTTTAATTCATCTGAATATTTCTTGTATAATGTGTGAAACAGGGCTCTATATTTGTTTTATTTCAAGTAATAGTGGTCCATGCACTTATTTGCTGAATAAGCCTTATTTTACCCATTGATTTGAAATATCAGCTTAATCATATATTATATTGTTAAATAGATATATACAAAAAAATAAAAAGAAAGCTTGACTCATACATATGCTGCCCACAAGAGACCCACCGCAGAACCAAGGACCCGCACAGACTGAAAGTAAAGGGATGAAAAAAGATATTCCAAGCAAATGGACAGGAAAAAAAAGCTGGTGTAGCCATACTTATATCAGACAAAATAGATTTCAAAACAAAGGACATAATAAGAGACCCAGAAGGACACTTCATAATACTCAAAGGTAGAATCCATCAAGAAGACATAAACATTGTAAATCTATATGCACCCAACATAGGAGCACCCAAATATAAAAGGAAGATCTTGGAGGACTTCAAGAACGATATAGGCAGCAACACACTGATAGTAGGGGATTTTAACACCCCACTGTCAAAAATGGATAGATTTTCCAAGCAAAACATTAGCAAGGATATTGTGGAACTGAACAACACTAGATCAAAAGAACTTAACTGACATATATAATAAAACCTTTCATCCCAAAGAAGCAAAATATACATTCTTTTCAAATGCACATGGAACATTTTCAAAGATAGACCACATTAAAGGACACAAAACAAGCCTCAACAAATTCAGGAAATTGGAATTATAACAAACATTTTCTCGGACCACAAGGGCTTGAAACTAGAAACCAACCTCAAGGAAAAAACTCAAAACAATTTAAACTCTTGGAGACTGAATAGCATGCTATTAAACAATGAATGGGTCAATAATGAGATCAAAGAAGAAATCAAAAATTTTCTGGCAACAAATGAAAATGAACACACAACAGTCCAGAGAACCTATAGGACACAGTGAAGGCAGTCCTGAGAGGGAAGTTCATAGCATTGCAGACCTACCTAAAAAAGATAGAAACATTTCAAATAAACAACCTAACCCTACAGCTCAAGAACTGGAGAAAAAACAACAAACAAAGCCCAGAGCGAGTAGAAGAAAGGAAATAATCAAGATCAGAGCAGAATTGAATGACATAGAGACTAAAAGAACAATTCAAAGCCTCAACAAATCCAGGATCTGGGGCATAAGAACAGACACATAGATCAATAGAACAGAATAGAGAGACCAGAAGTAAACCCATGTCTCTATGGTCAATTAATATTTGACAAATGGAACAGAAGCATAAAATGGAGTAAAAATAGCCTCTTGAACAAATGGTGTTGGAAGAGCTGGACAGCTACATGGAAAAAATTGAAATTCGACCACCAACTTTAACCATACACAAAAATAAACTCGAGCCCTGGCTGGTGTGGCTCAGTGGACTGAGTGCTGGCCTGTGAACCAAAGGGTCCCTGGTTCAATTCCCGGTCAGGGCACATGCCTGGGTTGCAAGCCAGGTCCCCAGTACAGGGTGCACGAGAGGCAACCACATATTGATGTTTCTGTCCCTCTCTTTCTCTCTCCCTTCCCCTCTCTAAAAATAAATAAATAAAATCTTTAAAAAAAATAAAATTAAATAAATAAACTCGAGATGGATAAAAGACTGAAATATAAGTTGCAACATCATAAAAATTCTAGAGAAGAACATAGGCAGTAAACTCTCAGATATCCCACGCAGCAATATTTTCATCAATGTCTCCTAGAGCAAGGAACATAAAGGAAAGAATAAACAAATGAGACTTCATCAAAATAAGAAGCTTCTGCAAGGCTAAAGAAAACATCAGCAAAATGAAAAGGGAACCATTTAAAAAAATATATATTTGCCATTGATACCTTGGATAGGGGTTTGATCTCCAAAATACATAAAGAAGTCACACGACTTCACTCCAGGAGGACAAACAACCCAATTAAAAAATGGGGGATTATACCCTAAGAATCCCAAAACACCCATTCAAAAGAACCTATGCACCCCAATGTTCATAGCAGCACAATTTACAATAGCCAAGTTGTGGAAGCAACCTAAGTGCCCATCAGTAAATGAGTGGATAAAAAAACTAGGGTACATTTACACAATGGAATACTACGCGGCAGAAACAAAGAAAGAGCTACTGCCCTTCGCGACACCATGGATGGAACTGGAGAGCATTACGCTAAGTGAAATAAGCCAGGGGATAAAAGACAAATACCATATGATCTCACCTATAAGTGGAACCTAATCAACAAAACAAACAAGCAGGGAAAATATAACCGGCAACATTGAAAGAAAAAAGAAACCAACAGTGGTGAGGAGGAAGGAAGGAGGAGGGTAACGGGGAAAGGAAAGGGAAGGGTCAAGTCCAGGAACATGTATAAAGGACCCATGGGCAAAGCCAAAGTGGGGAAGGTTGGAGGGTGGGAGGTTAGGTGGGGGAAAGTGGTGGCGGGAAAAAGGAGACAAATGTATTTGAACAATAAAAAAAAGAAGAAGAAGAAAACAATTCAACCAAGGTTTTTCAAGGCACAGATAAGATTGTGCCTAAAATAAGCACCCAGGAGATTCTAAACCTTTTAAAATTTCCTCAAAACTTCACTTCAGGGTAGGACATTTTAACGGATAAAAGGGAGACATAATTTACTTTGTTTGCAAATTAAACTTTTTATTTTGAGATAATTGTAGATTTATGTGAGTTGCAAGAAATAATACAGAGAAGTACTTTGTATACTTTGCCCAGCTTCCCCCAATGAGAACATGTTGCAAAATTATAGTACAATACCACAACCAGGATATTGACATTGATACAGTCCACCCACCTTGTTCAGATTTCTCTGGTTTTACATGCATTTATGTGTGTGTGTATATTTAGCTTTATAAAATTTTATCACATCTGTATGTTTGTATATCCACCACTCTAGTCAGGATACAGAAAAATTGTATCACCACAAATAACCACTAATTTGCTCTTCAGCTCTATAGGTTCATCATTTCAAGAATGTTACATACCGGTAATTGGAACCATACAGTATGGGACCTTTTGGGGTTGATTTTTTTTTTTTCACTCAGCATAATTCTCTAAAGATTCACACAGGTGTATATGGGTAGTTTGTCCCTTTTTATTTCTGAGTAGGAGTCCACAGAATGCATGTACCAGAGTTGGCTTATCCATTCATCAACTGATGGACCCCTGGATTGTTTCTACTTTTTGACTATAACAAATAAAGTTGTTATGAATATTCATGTACAAGTTTTTGTGTGAACGTGTTTTCATTTTTCAGGGCTAAATGCTAATTAACTTTTAAACTCAGCCATTTTTATTAAGAAGGACAAGTGACATAAAAGTTTTTCATAAACACTGGATTCACTTGTCAAACTGTGAAAGACTAGCCCATCTCTATCATGACTCAGCACAAACACTGAAAAAGAATATGTTTAGAGAAGTGAAGTGATGTGTTGAAAGAAAACCCATGAGAAGAAATCAAGTTTCCTGATTTCTGTTTGCTTTCCCTTCCACCAGGTTGACCAAGTAGGTTCCAGTCTCACAAGAGAGGGCAACGAAATTTCCACTAGAGATGATGTGATTTTGCAAGATGGCTGGCTGGCACACAAACAAGTCTTGATGCAGGGATTCCTTAAGGATAAGAGCAATAAAAAGGGAAAAGGGGACAATTCTCTCTTAACAATCTCATTGCCACATGACTTCATATATTTAATACTAATTCTAATCATATATTGGAACAATATATCAGCAAATCGAATCACATGATACACCACATAAACACAATTAAGGATTAAAAAATCACATGATCATATCAATAGATGCAGAAAAAGCTTTTGATTAAACCTAGCATCCATTTGTGATTAAAAAAACTTTCAGCAAAATGGGAAGAGAGGGAACATATCTCATTATAATATGGGCCATATATGACAAACACACAGTTAACGTCATAATCAGTGGGGAAAAACTAAAAGTATGTCCCTTAAGATCAGGAACAATACAGGGATGTTTGCTTTCACCACTCTTATTCAACATGGAACTGGAAGTCCTAGACACAGTGATCAGGCAAGAAGAGGAAGTAAAAGCCATTCAAACTGGAAAGGAGGAAGTAAAAATGTCATTATTTGCAGATAACATGATACTGTATATAGAGAACACTAAAGATTCCACCAAAAAACTACTACAACCTATAACTTCAGTAAAGGAGCATGATACAAAATAAACATCCAGCCCTGACTAGGTAGCTCTGTTGGCTAGAGCATTGTCCTGATTCGCCAAGGTTGTGGGTTTGATCCCGTGTCAGGGCACATACAAGAATCAACCAGTGAATGCATAAATAAGTGGGACAAGAAATCAATGTCTCTCTCTCTCCCTCTTGCTCTCCCTCTCTAAAATGAATAAATGAAAATTTTAAAGAAAGTACGTATACAGTAATTGAATACATTTTTATGCACCAATAATGAACTATAAGAAAGGGAAACTAAGAAAACAATCCCATTCACAATTGCACCCAAAAAAATACATAGGGATAAGTTTAACCAAGTGGGTAAAAGACCTGTACTCAGAAAATTATAAGACACTGAAGAAAGAAATTGAAGAAGATACAAATAAATGGAAGCATATACCATGTTCATGGATAGGAAGACTTAATTAACACTGTTAAAATGCCCATACTACCCAAAGCAATCTATAGATTCAATGCAATTCCTATGAAGATGTCCATGATAAGACACACTTAGAGGAGAAGGAGATGTGAAGACAGAGTTTGAAGTGATGCCATGATACACCGAGGGATGTTAGGCAGTCCCCACAAATTAGAAGGGGTAAGAAACAGGTTCTCCCCTAGAGCCTCCAATTAGAGCACAACCTTACTAACATCTTGATTACAGCTTATTGAAACTTATTTTGGCCCTGACTGGCATGGCTCAGTTGGTTGAGCATCATCCCACAGAGCAAAATATCTCCGGTTCAGTTCCCACTTGGGGCACACACCTGGGTTGTGGGCCCACGCAAGTTGGGGCATGTGCAAGAGGCAGCCAACTGATGTTTTTCTCTCGTGTCGATGTTCTCTCCCTCTCTTTTTCCCTCCTTTCCCCTCTCTCTAATAAATAAATGAAATAAACAAAGTCATGGATAAATAAAATCTTTTAACAGAAAAGAAACTTATTTTGGACTTCAGAACTGCGACAGAATAAATTTCTGTTGTTTTAAGCTGAAAAAAAATCCATGACATATTTCACGGAACTGAAACAAATAATACCAAAACACTTATATTGAATCCTAAAAGGCTCTGAATGACCACAGCAATCTTGAGAAAGAAAAGCAAAGTTGGAGATATCACACTACCTAATAACAAACTATACTACAAGCCCATAGTAGTTAAAACAGCATGGTACTGGCATAAAAACATATAGATCAACGGAACAGAATAGAGAGCCCTGAAATAAACCCATGCCTATATGGTCAATTAATATTTGATAAAAGAGGGAAGAACCAAGAATGGGGTAAAAACAGTCTATTCAATACATGGTATTGGCAAAATTGGACAGAAACTAAACCAATTCCTTATACCATATACAAGAATAAAAGGGATTACTAAGAACTTGAATGTACATCTCGATAACGTAAATTCCTAGAAGAAAATATAGGCAGTAAAATCTCAGGCATTATCCATAGCAATACTTTTTCTGATATATCTCTTCATGCACGCGAAATGAAAGAAAAAAATAAACAAATGTGACTATGTCAAACTAAAAATTATTTGCACAGGAAAGGAAACCATCATCAGAATGAAAAGACAGCCTACTAAATGGGAGAACTTATTTACCAATTATGCATCTGATAAGGGATTAATATCCAAAATTTATAAAGAAGTTATAAAACTCAACACCAACATTCAAACAATACAATTAAAAAATGGGCAAAGGACCTGAATAGACACTTCTCCAAAGAGGACGTATAGGTGGCCCATAGACATATGAAGATGCTCAAGGTCATTAATCATCAGAGAAATGCAAACTAAAACCACACTGAGATACCATCTCACACCTGTCAGAATGGCCATCATCAATAAATCAACAAATAACAAGTGCTGGCGAGAGTGTGGAGAAAGGGGAACCCTTTTGCACTGCTGGTGGGAATGCAGACTGGTGCAGCCACCGTGGAAAACAGCATGGAGTTGCCTCAAAATATTAAAAATGAAACTGCCTTATGACACAGTGATTCTACTTCTGGGAATTTATCTAAAGAAACCCAAAACACACATTTGAAAAAACACAAGCACCCTTTATGTTCATAGCAGCATTATTGCTATGTCTAATCCTTGACAATAGCCAAGATTTGGAAGCAGCCCAAGTGCCCATCAGTAGATGAGTGGATAAGAAAGCTGGGGTGCATTTACACAATGGAATGCTACTTGGCTGTAAAAAAGAAGGATATCTTACATTTTGTGACAGTGTGGATAACCCTGGACGGTTATTACGCTAAGTGAAATAAGCCAGTCAGTAAAAGACAAATACCATACGATTTCACTTATACGTGAAATCTAAAACACGAAATAGACTAACAAAAGAGAAACAGACTCATAGATACAAAGAACAGACTGAGCTGTCAGAGGGGAGGGGGTTGGATGACTGGGTGAAAAAGGTGAAGAGATTAAGCAAAATACAATAAGACGGACAAAAACTCATAGACCCAGGCAGCAGCATGCTGATGACCAGAAGGAAAGAAAAAAAATACGCAAATGTGACTATGTCGAACTAAAAAGTTTCACGTGTGGAGGGAGGTAGAAGAGGGTAAAGGAGGGATACATCGTGACAGAAAGAGACTTGACTCTGGGTGGTGAAACAAAGAAGAAGAAAAAGGAGAAGGAAAAGAAGAAGGAAAAGAAAAAAATATTAAAAACAAGAACTGAAAGCAAAAGTGCCCCGTCCGGGGTCCCAGACTATGTGTCCGGTGCATCTTGGATTAGTTGGGAGATGATGAAAGAACAGAAGGAACTAGATATATCCGGTTTGAAATAGGGAAGATTCAGGGACTATGGTGGTTGCATTTCAGCAACCACCTCCCCCAACCCCCACCATTCCCTCTTTCTGCAGAGCTTCTGTTTCCAGGCCTGTATACAGTAAGCCGGAAATTGTTTCTTCAAGACCCCTAAGGGAGGAGAGACAGAAGAGCCTACTAGGTAGAGACACACTAGCTTTCTTACCAAGAAACATAGACTTCACTCTTTGCCTAAGCGTTGATTCCATCACAGAGGCAGGCCCGGGCGCCAGGAAATGCCTTCTAATCCTAAAATTGTGACCTGTAACCCAGGCAACAGGATGGAAGGCCCATGACCAATACTGGGCATAGTCCTGAGTAATCTGTCCATAAGGAGAGAATGTACTTGCGGTTCTCAATCCCGCCTGAGCAATGGAATGAATCACCTAGGGTTTAAAAACGGGGATATCCTGGGCCCCTCTCAAGAAGCTGTGTTTTAAACAAATGCCTAAGTTATGCAGCCAGGGATGAAAAGACCTTAACCCAGTCGTTCTCTGGTTTCAGCTTGAATCAGAATCACCTGGAAGGCTTTTTTTAACTTTATTTTTATTGTTGACACTATTGCAGGTGTCCCTGTTCCCCCTCCCCCACATTTGCCCAAGGCTCTTTTAAAACTTGAATGGCCGGGCTCAACCTCCAGAGTTTTAGATTCATTTGGTCTGAAGAGGAGCCCAAGAATTTGGCATTTTTTTTCCGTTTCCCAGGTGATGTTCCCAGGTGATGTTGAGTTACTGTCTCAGGGACTACATTCTATAAACAACTGGCATGGCCTATCTTTTTTTCTTTAGATTTTATTTATTTATTTTTTAGAGAGATGGGAAGGGAGGGAGAAAGAAAGGGAGAGAAACGTTCATGTGTGGTTGCCTCTTGCATGCCCCCTCCTGGGGACCCGGCCCACACCCCAGGCATGTGCCCTGACTGGGAATGGAACCTGTGACCTTTAGGTTCGCGGGCCGGCGCTTAACCCACTGAGCCACAGCAGACAACACTGGCATAGCCTATCTTAGTTCTATCTAGATGTCAAACAATTCCTATGGCTTCTTCCTCTGTAGGTTCCTGCACAGAACAACTGCTGAGGGAATTGGGAGCGGCCTCAATGCTCTACTGTACCCATCACTGCAGAAAACGATCATCTCCCAACTTCCCCAAGGTCAGTGAGGTTAAGCGGAGGGTGACACACATACACACACCTCAAGCCTCTTGCTTCATAATGGAGAATTTCTCCTGGACAACCTCTGGCCCCTGCACAGCAGGCCTGGCCCAGCAGGGAGCCACAGGCTTTGACCTACTACACAGTGCGGCAGAGGGACCCGAGTCTCCATGCAGATACGTCAGCACCCGAATCAATTGTCCAGTAGTAGATAAGCTTAACTCTGATACCAGAAGCCTTATCTTGTCCCGTTTACAAGGGTTATCGTGCCTCTGAAGAACTCTTGAGCCCCCTTTTTTAAGGCTGATGACCCTACTGCTTTGACCCACCCCTGACTGTGTCCTTCAAAGGCATCCTCAAGCCTGTGCAAAGGGGCAGGAACAAAGGACTTTTCTCGGTACAATATGGGAAAAAGTTCTGGTGAGGATTTTTAGAAAACGGGGTTTCATGACTCACCCAGAACCTGAGAGTATGACACTCCTTCAAATAACACTCTACACTACCTGCACTCTACCCAATACTCTCACTTGAAATCTTGCCATGAATTAAAATGCATGTGGCTACCCTGGGGGTGTGGCTCAGTGGCCTGTGAACCAAAGGGTCGCCGGTTCGATTCCCAATCAGAGCACAGGCCTGGGTTGCAGGTCAAGTCCCCAGTAGGGGGCGCACAAGAGGCAAACACACATGAATGTTCCTCCCCCTCTCTTTCCCCCTTCCCCCTCTCTAAAAATAAATAAATACAATATTTTTAAAACTAGAAATAAAATGCATGTGGCTTGTTATTATTACCTTTACTGTATGATGTTTTCTTTGTGAAATAGGGGGAAATGGATGTTTCCATTTCTGCTCTTGGAAGTTGTGTGGCAGCGCTAGTACTTGAAAATGCGGCCTGGGCTGGGGGAGATGAGAGAGGGGGCGATCCACAGTACATGCTCTAGTTTGAAGGGGTCTATGGAACTTGAGGGCCAGAAAAGAAACCTCACAATTGCTGAGCACTTTACCATTCACTGTGCTGTCACGTAAGGCCCGTGGAGTTCTACAGAAGAGGAAAGCCGGGCCAGAGAGGCAGCAGGGCTTGGCACTGAGTTAGTAAACGGTATGTATGCTTGAGTTTCAAATGCAGACCTCTTGACCTGCAACCCGGGCCTCTCACCGCTTACACACGAGTGGTCCAGGCACAGGCCTTGATGCCTGATGCCCAAGGCCGCTGAGTGCACTGCGGCCCAGAGCGCTGTCTAGAATTCCACCCCTTCCTTCCATCGGCCTCCGCCTGGCAATTCTGAGGCTTGACGAAACCCAATCAAGGATCCCTGCGGTGGTCAAAATGAAAATTAACTCTAAACTTGCACATGTATCTTAGAGAGTTTATTGGATTGAGAGTGGAAAGTTTTAAAGTGATAATCTGCACACCATATTCTGTGCCCACAGTTACAGCAGCACGTGACTTAGGACGTAAGGGGGATCCCACATTCTTTTCCTCCAGTTTTATTGCGATGTAACTGACATATAACATTGTATAAGCTTAAGGTGCAAAATGCAATGGCTTGGTATATGCGTGTGTTTTGAAATGATCAGCCCAGTCAGTTTAGTTAATACCCATCACATCACAGTTAGCAAATTGTTTTCCTTGTGATGAGAACTTTTTAAAAAAAACATATTTTATTTGTTTTTAGAGAGAGGGGAAGGGAGGGAGACAGAGAGGGAGAGAAACATCCATGTGTGGTTGCCTCTCGCGCACCCCCAACTAGGGACCTGGCCTGCAACTGAGGCCTGTGCCCTGACTGGGAATCAAACCTGTGACCCTTTTTGGTTCGCAGGCTGGTGCTCAATCCACTGAGCCACACCAGCCAGAGATTCCTTGTGATGAGAACTTTTAAGATCTACTCTCTTAGCAACTTTCGAATATACAAAACAGTATTGTGAGCTAGAGTCATCATGTTATACATTGCACCCCCCAGAACTTATAACTGGAAGTTTGTACCTTTTGACCATCTTCAGCCCATTCCCTTACCCTAACCCCACCTCTGGCAACCACAGATCTGATCTCTGTTTCTATGAACCTGGTTTTGTTTTTTTTTAGATTCCATATATAAACAAGATTATACAGTATTTGCCTGTCTCTCTGTAACTGATTTCACTCAGCATAACCTCCTCCAAGTCCATGCACGTTATCGCAAATGGCAAGATTTCTGTATTTTTATGGCTGAATAATAATCCATTGTACAAATATACCACATTTTCTTTATCCATTCACCCACTGTTGGACACTTAGATTGTTTCTATATCCTGGCTATTGTAGGTAATGCTGCAATGAACATGGGGACACAGACACCTCTTCAGATCCCAAATTCTTAAGAACTGCCTAAGTCACTGGGAACAAGTCTTGCACACTGATACGAAAATACATGCTATGCCACCTCCATGTAGTACCATCGTCTGTGGTGACATTTCTCAATGAGCTACTTTAAAGAAAACCTTATTTTCCTGATCCCTCAGACCCTAATAATGCCATCTGTCTCTTGGGACAATTCTGGGCAAGGATTTCTTTCCATAATTCTCTGTATATTGCTGGTATGCTAATCAAGTTTTGAAGAAAATGACGTACCTGCAAGAGGCTCTCAGTACACATTCCTGTTGCTCATCTTTCTGTAGTCAGATTGCTGGAGAATAATGAAATTCTTTCTTGGGGAGTTTCAGAACTTGAAGATGCTCACTCTGAGCTCCAAAGACATGTGACCAAAACTAAGAAGCATTTCTTCCTCTTCAGACTTCATGTTTTTTGTTTTGTTTTGTTTTTTTATTTGCTCATTTTGGGGTAACTAAGGGAGTTTCATCAGAAGTGCCAAAATCCTGCTTGGTGTGTGTTGCAAAACGCATTTATGGTGAGAAGATGTTATCATGTGCCCATCACAAGTTCCTCCAGATTTCTTGCTCCCTGAGAGGTCTTGGGGTTGCTCAGCTGGTTCGAGCCCTGTGTTGGGAGCAGTTCCAGAAAACTTGCCCGGAATTGCACATGTAAACCGGTAGGGAGAGGCCTCTGTTCTTTTATTTTCTTCCTGGAACTGGTGAGCTTCTCCGGCTAGGCCTCAGCCAGGTCTGAGCCTTGGGGTCAGGCTGTGTAACCTGCTTCCTTCTCCTCCGACTCCTCCTTTTGGCCACAAGCTTGACTGCCTCATGAAGAGATTACCCATGTTGCACTGCCTTTTCTTTGGTTTGGGGTGCGGAATTTGTTCCTTCCCCCTAATTATCGCCAGAAGGAGCTTGTGAAGAGATTGAATTCTGGAGAGATTGAATCCACAGTGTTAAGAACCGATTCAAAACATCTATGCTTTTATTTTTGCGGGAAGAAGAAACACCACAGAAACCCATTTCCAGGGCCAGCCCTGACCAGAACTGAGGAATTTCTAGCCGGGTCTTGGCAGTTTAACTTTAGTTAACGTCTCTATAGTATCGGGGGGTGGGGGGGGACATGGCCTTGTACCATGTGCCACACTCAGAAACTTGGGTATCTGCCGTCTTTTGACAGTCCTGTGCTCCTTATGCTTAAGTACTGAAACCACGACATTTAGGTAGAGGTGCCATGCATAAAAAGACAAAATGCAGAATAATGTATTTTACAATAACATCGTAATGAGAATGGGGTGGACTACAGCTGAACAAAATCTTTATTTCTTTTTGTTTTTTGGCAAGGGGGACTTCCCTTTGCAGGATTCCTGAGACATTTCTTTCAGGCGGGGGCCTGTCTTTTGGCTTTTTTCTTTTTCTTTTTTTAAACATTTTATTTATTTTGAGACAGATATGAAGGGACGGAGAGAAACATCGATGTGTGAGAGATACATTGACTGGTTGCCTGTCACAGGCCTTCAACCAGGGGCCTGGCCCACAACCCAGGCACGTGCCCTGACTGGGAATCGAACCAGCAACCCTTTGGGTCGCAGGCCGGAGCTCAATCCACTGAGCCACACCAGCCAGGGCTCTTTTGGCTTTTTCAATACTCTCAGTCATACTATGTAGCATCTCTTGAAGAATACTAATAATACTAATAATAAATAATAGTAATAATAGTTGCTGGCAAAAATTAGGGAACATTTATCATATCCCAGGTATTGCAATAAGTGCTTTGCATGTATTTACACAGATAACAAAAAACTTTATGAGGTAAATGTTATTACTTTTGCAGTTTTTAAATGAGGAAACTGAGACACAGAATAGTTACATAAGTAGGCCAAGGTCACTGAGCCAGTAATAAACGGAGCTGGGACGGTATCTCTGTTCAGCCAGCACCCGTGTGGCTTCCCTCGAGCCTGCGTACTTTCTGTTGGTGGGTTGAGCTAGTGTCGCCTCCTCTTTGGAGCTCTTCTTGCCCAAGGCACTGCTAGCTCCTTTGAACTCCTGGGTGTGCTCTGAGTCGTCTTTTTTTTTTTTTAGACTTTTATTTATTTATTTTTAGAGAGAGGGGAAGGCAGGGGGAAAGAGAGGGAGAGAAACATCCATGTGTGGTTGCCTCTCACGCGCCCCCTACTGGGGACCTGGCCTGCAACCCAGGCATGTGCCCTGAGTGGGAATCGAACCGGGGGCCCTTCGGTTCCCGGGCCGGGACTCTGCTGAGCTACATCAGCCAGGGCATACCTTTTAAAATATTATTTATTTTAGCTGAGACAATTTAGAAAAGCAGGACAAATTTTTAAACAGAAAGTCATACCAAGTAACATCACTCCTGAAACAGTCTTTTTATTCATCTTTCTGGGAGGACCATTCCCGGGAGCTTTTTCTTACTAAAAAGGGCTTTATAAGCCTACCAGCAAGACATCCACCCCTTCCTTGCCACTCAGAGATGGCTTCTTTACATATTTCTTTCTAGAAATCATTCATGACCGGTTCTCTCAACTGAGCTGCAAGAAAGGCAAGGTTAAAGCGTCCCTCCGACTCATCATGTAAGTAACTTAGAGAAGAAATTCATGGTGCTAGTAAGTGCTGCTTTTCTGGGCAAACATACCAGAATGCTGATCTAGATGCTGCCTGAATTACACAAGCTCTATCAGCCAAATAGCCTATAAGCCAGTGAAGTGTGATGCTACAAAGAACATTTATTTTATGCACTTCATTATGTATCTAAAATAATAAAAGGAATTCATTTCATCGGATCCTTCTCTTAAATTGGTGCGCAACTTACCCCTCTCCCCTGACCTTTCCCAAGTCTGACATGAGACCACCCATTTTCCAAGTCTGCACTACCAGAGAAATTATCTAGAAGAAAAGAGAAGGGAAAATAGCAGGTTTAGGATTGATTCGCTTATGGTACTAAGATAACTCCTCTTGGGAACAGGAGGAGCATGGAGGTGGCCAATTCTTGAGCTGTCCCCTACAAAATTCACAGATAGGGAAGGTGTCACTCCCTACATGATCTTCTAAGAACAGCATCAAAGTATGGGGCTTCTTATAGGTAATCCTTTGTTGTTGTTGTTGTTGTTTTGTTTTGTTTCATGAGAAAATATGGGGAAGGCATAAAAAATTACAGAACATATATTTCAAAGTCTCAGACAGCAAGCACTCTGGATCATGCATGATAATTCTATTCTCCATAGCTTGCGATTGAGTTAGGAAGAGGCACGTGATGCAGTTCTGACCAATGAGACATGAGGTGGACTCGGGGTGTCTGGAAATGCTTCCTCACTCTTACAAAGTGGTACAAGTGAGATACCCGCTTTACACCTGTTTAAACCATCCACGTTTGCTGGCAAAGATATGGAGCAACGGGAGCTCTCCTCTATTACTGCTGGGCATGTAAAATGGCAGAGCCAATCTGGAGAGAAGTTTAGCCGTTTCTTATATACGTACACTTACCATATGACCCAGTGATCATAGTCCTAGGCACTTACACTAACTAGATCGAGGTTTCTCAGCCTTGACATATTGAGATCTCGGGCCGGCTAATTCCTGGTTGCAAGGGCCTGTCCTGTGCATTGTAGGATGTTTAGCAGCATCCCTGGTAGATGCATCCAGTAGGTGGCAGTAGTACTACCCCCATGCCCCAAGCTGAGGCAATTAATTAAAATGTCTCCAGACACCGCCAAATACCCTTTCGGGGCAAAATAGTCCCTGGTTGAGATCCACATCCATAGACAAATGAAACTTATGTTTATGCAAAAACCTACTCCCAAGTACTTATAGGGGTTCTAGTCATAATTCCCAAGAACAAGAAACAACCCAAGTGTCTTTCAATTGGCAAATGAGTAAGCGAACAGTGCCAAATGCATACAATGGAACGCCACTCTGCAATAAACAAGAGCGAGCCATTAATATGCACAAACCATTTATTGGATCTGAAACGTATTATGCCAAGTGGAAGAAGTCAGTCTCAAAATTTTACAGACTGTGTGATTCTGTTTAGATAACATTCTAATTACAGTTTACATTCAACATTATTTTGTATTAGTTTCAGGTATACAACATAGTGGTTAGGCAACCACATACTTCACAAAGTGATCCCCCTGATATTTCCAGTACCCACCTGGTACTCTACATAGTTATGACATTATTGACTATATCCCCTATTCTGTATTTTACACCCCCATGACTATTTTGTAACTACCGATCGGTACTTCTAAATCCCTTCACCTCTTTCACCTGATCTCCCAACCCCTCTTCCCTCTGGCAACCATCAGTCTGTTCTCTATCTATGAGTCTGTTTCTATTTTGTTTCTTTTGCTCTTTAGATGCCACATATAAGTGAGATGATACAGTATTTGTCTTTCTCTGACTGACTTCACTTAGCATAATAGTCTCCGGTTCCATCCTCGCTGTTGCAAAGGGAAAGATTTCGTTCCATGGCCAATGTTCCATTATACATACAAACAACAAAGCTTTTATCCACTCATTAGGTGGCATTTGTTAAGAGACAAAATTGTAACAACAGAAGGCAGATCAGTGGTTTTCCGAAGTTAGGAATGAAGGGAAGGAAGGATAAAAGATTAATTAACACGAGGGGGTTCTAGAGGGTGAGAGAACTCTTCTGTTTATTGATTATGGCAGTGTGCTTGCATGTATTAAAGCTTAAAGACCTGTACAGCAAGAGTCAATTTTATTGTATGTTCATTTAAAAAGTATTTTTTAAATAAGAGGATTAAAAAAGCCATGACACAACATTTTTCAACGTTGTTAAATGAGGATATGATTCCAAGAGCTGCTATAGCCGTCTCATCCTTGATGACATCAGCAATAATCAACTTTGGAACTGGCCCTCTTGGGACCTTTTGCCACGTGAGAGAGTACATTTTCCTTACCCTTAAAGCCACTTCCGGTTTGGTTTTGTATCACTTGGCGCTGGAAAGCACCCTCTTACAAACAGATGTTAAGCGTTATTACTTAACATGTTAACATTTCACTTGGTTTTGAAAAGTAAACATTGAACTTCTATTAAAATAATTAAATGCAATATTGGAGAACAATCCAGAAGGCTTTTTAATAAAAATGACCACGAATGCTAGAGACCATCAATGCAGCTTTTTACATTTCACTGGCTCCTATGAGTAAGACAGACATCTTTATGCCATTTTCAAATTGAGCACATAATATGTAAATGAGTGACAGGTAACATGTTTATGGTCAATACCTTAACACAGAAGACTAATTAATGGTTTAAACTTTATTGTAGGGATGTGTCGAAGGGAATATTTTTGAATAGAGGAGGCTTTTGGTCCCCTCAAACTTAAGCTACAATATGCAGAAAGTAAAGAATAAAAATGCTATTGAAGAGTGTAATAAAGACAAGAGGATGAATTCTGAACTGCTAGACCTACCAAATACGTAGGAGGTGACTTTCTGAAGAGGCTGTCACTTTCCTCGGTCCATGAAAAGAAAACAGAATGATTCAAAGGTATCAGCAGGTACTAGGGTATTCATTACTGACAGGATGGTCCATTTTCAAAGACACAGAGGCAGATATGTGTAGATCTGATTTGGTGACTCAGTGTGAAATGTACTTAATGTCACTGAATCGTACGCTTAAAATACTTAAAAGAATGAACTTTACGTTACGTATATTTTACCACAATTTTTAAAGAGAAAAAAAACCAGGACTTGATTTTCTGGATTACATCTAATAACAAGATTGATAAGCCCTAGGCATCTCATAAAGAACATCTCGGTATTTATTTATTTATTTAATCCTCACCCAAGGAGGTTTCCATTGATTTTAGAGAGACAGAGAGACACGGATGTGGGAGATATGTTGATCAGTTGCCTCCCATATGTGCCCCTAGAAGGGATCAAAAACCCACAACCTAGGAGGTATGTGCCCTGACCAGGGATTGAACCTACGACCCTTCAGGTTACGGGAACACAGTGTTCCAACCAACTGAGCCACAGCAGCCAAGGTAAGTAGCAAGGTTTTAAGGCATTACTGAAGCCTGGTCTCAGACACTATACCCAAAATATAACCAGCTGGGAAAGAGTTACTGCCAGTGGTTCAATCTAATTAAAAAAATAGAGTAACCTGTTCTCAACAGAGGTAGCTGGTTCATTATGCCTATCTGAAACAAGGACTTTGCTCAACAGCTATGCTGCATGTCCTTCTTGGAGGTTAGTCAAGATGCCAAAAGAAAAGAAAGGCTGGACAATTAAGTGGACACCTCAGGTGTTTTACTCTTACTTTTCCATTTCTACTCCTATCACCCCGAACAATCCCAAGGATTTGGGAAGGGGATGAAAATTAGTTTTCCCTTACAAATGTTTACAACGCTTTTCTTAACTCAAAGAAGTGTTTGGTGTCGGGATGTATTTGGGGTCAGATCCTCAAACACACTATAGAGGACTCCCAAAATTCAAAATGTAGCTCTTAGCTCCGTTTAGCTCATTTGGGGTATATAATCTATCAAGAGGACAACGACATTCCTTTCTCTGATTTTCATCTTCACTAAAGGGTACGCAAGCGGAGTCTGGAGGAAAACAGATTTCTTCCCTCCCACTCTCAGTGAATAAATGGTGCTACCTCTAATCTTGCCTCATTGTTAACAGAAAATAAACAAACAAAGAACACTAAAAACAAAGGGTATCTTGAAACTGCTGGTAGAGGAGTTGCAAGATTTAACGAATGAGACACTGACGAAAACAATTTTTTTTTTTTTACAATACTATAATTATAAAGTTGAAGGCACATCCTTGGCAGATCAAAATATGATCAATTACATGCTTATGGAAAAACAAACTACTAAATATCTTGACTACAGTAGATGATTATTGCACAACATCACCCGCCACTGCTTGGGTAGCAAACAATCGATGTTTAACAATGTTTAGTTAAACATTTCTTGAACCAAAAAACATAAGGTTGAGACGCCTGGTTTTGGCTATAAAAGGCATTTATTATCGATGCCATTACAGAGGCTCTTTTAATTGAAGAACAATTAAAACTTCATTCTGGTTACTCATACCAGAGAAACTTGCAGAAGGACTACAAACATTTAGTGTAAAAATAGCTAATAATTTGGCATGAATCTATATATTTTTATATTTGGTAAAATACTATTTTTAATTACAGAACAGTAAGAATTAAACAAACAAAAAATCCATAGGGAGTGATTCCAGGAATGTTTTTATTCTCATTAAAATAACCAGTAACCAGATGCCTCACCCAAAGAAAATAACAACAGGGTAAAATAAATATTAAGAAAAATAATTTTAAAGCAAGATCCACAAGTAATGGAAAAAATTCTCTAAGAACATACATTCTTGATTTTAAGCTGTGTACATGAAAGATACGCACGCTTAAAGTTTTGGAAACATCTGTCTACAGTGTTATTTAAGCATTCTGAACAAAAGAAGAACTTTTAAAAAGTTAAAGCACAATATAAAAGTATTTGTTCACAAGGCATCAAATTGAACACTCTAAAATGTCGATACTAAACTAAGAAAAATAACATTTCTATTTTCACAAATGACAACCACACTTCTTTAGACTACGACACTAAATACTTTAGGTGTGTTTTAACCTTTGAAGTTCAAAAGGCATCTTTGGATATTTAAGATAAAATGCGCCCCATAGTTGAGTCTGAACAAGCAGTGAATATCAAAACATCCTTGTTCACTTCAGCCTGAGGACATGGTTGCTGAGTGAATACAGAAGAACGATAAATGAGTAACAATTAAAGAACTTCAAATATCAGATCCAAATACACAGTAGTCCCTACTTACCTGCGGTTTCACTTTTCCCTATCAGTTATCCACAGTCAACTGTGGTCTGAAAGTCTTAAATGAAACATTCCAAGAAAAAGACAATTCATGAGTTTTAATCCGTGTGCCATTCTGAGTATTGTGATGAAACCTCACGCTGTCCCGGTCTGCGCCACATCTCCACACTGTATCCACTCCCCACCCACGAGCCACTTAGTAGTCGTGTCAGTTATGGGGTTGACGGTTGTGGTGTCAAAGTGTCTGTTGTCAAGTCACCTTCCTTTTACTCTACTAACAGCCCTAAAGTACAAGAGTAGAGACGCTGGCAATTCAGATATGCCAAAGAGAAACCATAAAGTGCTTCATTTAAGTGAAAACGACACATGATAGGGAAAAACATAGTGTATCTAGCGTTCAGTTGTATCCAGAGTTTCAGGCATCTATGGGGGTCTTGGAACATGCCCCGCTTGGATAGAGGGGACCTACTGTCACGATGCTTTCTTTCTATATGGTAATGTGTGTGTATACATATGTGTGTGTATTTAGACCTGTATATGAATAGACATACACACATATACACATTTATAAAATTTGTTCTCACTAGCTACTAGTTAATGAATGCTAGTTACAACTGAAAGCAATGGTTTTGATTCCCTCCACATATTGCCTCTCTCTCCCGTGAATACAGTTGCTCTGGGAAGCTCATGGGCGCTCGAGATCACAAACAAGACGTGTGGTAGGGAATTCAAAGAGGGCTGCGGCATTTAAAACAAGATGCCTTCTAAAGAGCGTGTTTTCTGCTCTCGCAGTAAGGGCTGAAATTACGTCCTTGATTTTCTCCAGACCATCGGCTGCTCTTTTCACTATGCTACGACTTGGGTCCCTTGGCACATAGGGCCAAGAGCCCAGCTCAAACACACACACACAACAATAAGAGCCGTAACCGGCTATATTCAAGTGCTTCAGAGAGAGAGAGAAAAGTAAGAGAGAGAGAGAGAGGCGGGCTTCTTTTCTGAAAAGTCTTAATACACACCTGTCATATTAAGTGTTTCTTCTAGGTACGGTGGGCCACTGGAATTCAAGCAAGACACAAACATTAAGACTCAAGCTGGTAGCGTGAAAGATGGTGCAGGCACTGGTCTAAGGAAGGGCCTAGACCTACGAACTCATTCTCACTTCATTAAAATGGGTTTGCCTTTCGAGAGTAATAGCACCTTCATCAAGTTTCAGTCCTCTCTTTAAAATAGCTGAGATAAAAATGAGTTCTTTTCCAAATCTAAAAAGACAACATGGAATGATGCTGTAAACTTCTTGCGTGTGTGCGTGCGTGTACGTGTGTGTGTATGGGGGTGTATGTATGAAAAGATAAGAGAGAAAAGAAGTAGGCTGGGAAGAAACCCATGCCCAACTCCCACCTGATTTGAGACTCTGCCCTATTAAAATGAGTTTTAATCTTTATTACTGACCTCAAGCAGAGAAAAGAACTCACATTTACTGAGTACAGACCGTATGTGCTAGGCACTGAGCTAGCAGCTTTACGTATGGCAATGGGAACAAAATACTGGAAATTCATTTCTGAGTTCTCTTCACTTACGTATTCTACGTATGAAATCCATCTTACAATTAACAAGGAAATTGGAATAGTGATACAAGTACCAGATCTCTGGCCAGTGAATTAACTCCCAGGCACTTACAGGGGAATTTCTAGATTGATGTGGCAATGAGAACAAGCCCCTGAATTTGCCAATCACAGTAATTAGCAAGTGCAAATGTTTTAAACAAGAGAAAACTATAGATTTGCCTGAGAGGTAATCACAACCTAGGGAAGTTTCTCATTTCGATATGACAATTTACTGTATTTTTGGTAAAAGCAGTTTTGTGTAATAGCATTATTTTAAAGTCATTTTCAGGGGTTACCTAAAACACTAAAAGACAATTAAAATGTATTAAATTATATATACCAGCTAAGGTCTTATATTCTGTCCCCAAAAAGGACAAATTGAGTGAATCCAGGTAATTTTGTATGACCCGTACATGTTGAACATGGTTTCAAAAAATCTTTGATCTTTGAAAACAACTGTGGAAGAGGCTCAAAATCTTAAGTTTGTGGACTGAGGCCGATAGACTTACTCAAGAACCACCCAGCGCTAACCCCACCAGGAGAAAATGGGAAGTTCACACCAAGCCAGGGAGCTACTGCAGGGAGAACCTGCTCTCCTTTTCACCGCAACGGCAGGATGAGAGGCAGGGGACACTACCTTTAAGGGCTTTTGAACTACGAGATAAAGAAAGGAACAAGAAACTGGAAAAAACTGTGAGTTATTTTTATCAATGAAAAACCAGCTACACTTAGCTTACTCAAAGGAAATACAGAAGGAAACATACTGGCTCACCTACGAAAGCAACTGCAAAGATGGAGATGCAGGGAGAATAAGGCGAGGGGAATCAAGCCAGTAATAATTAAGGCACATCTATTTTCAAACAGTTTCTACTGTTTTCCTTTTAAAACTAGATGCTTTATACAGTGCTTTGAAAGCCGCCGTTCCCCACTCTGGCAGGGCTCAGGGCTTGAGAAGGTTCTTAAGATCATACTCTGGAATCTTCAAATCTTTAATTACCCTTTCCTTGAGCTTTTTTCTTTTTTCAACTAAAAAAATGCATCTGTCACTGTAGCAGCAGTTTGGCGATCTTCTATTGTAGGGCTCGCTGGCTTGCCGTAAAGCTCACTGGCCTCCTTTACCTGTTGCTGGAGAGAACAAAAATACTGGAAATTCACTCTAAATAAAGCTGGGTTCAGTGCTGATGCCCTGAAAAAGGTATTTTTGCCATTAGAAAAATGCAATTCAAATAGAACCCCTAGGATAAGAGCATGAGACCAACAGAAAATCCTTCCACAATATTTTGCGAAGTGAAGGTGACGGTCGTGAAGGCTGCGTCAGGGCGTAGGACAGGAGCTCGTGGCGCTCTCTGCGGCCTGTTACAACGCAGTGTCGTCGTCGTCTTCCCTGCAGTCTCCCACCAGGAGTGAGTGCTTGTCGGGCTCACTGGTGGCAATGCTGTTCAGGGACCGCTTATCCGACCACAGCGAGTTGATGGAGGCTCTGCTATAATTCACAAACCGGTCCAGCAAACCCAGTTTAGGAGAATTCCTTGAGGTGTCGTCTATTCCGACGTGAACGCTGATTTCTGAAGCACTTTTCTGTCCCATCTGGCTTCGGGCATGCAGTTCGTAATTCTCGTAAGTTGGTTTCCTATAACTGGACACATGCAAAAAGGACACTAGTTTGAAATAACCAGATGCGAACTAGAGGCCTGTTACATTTCAAAAGTGAAAGGAGATCTGCCTGGTGTGAAATGTGCAAAGGCAGCCGCTGCTGGGAAAGCCGCTCAAAAGGCAGCGTGCACAGTCACGTGATCAGCAGCCCGCCTCTCAGAGCCAACTACTCGGATTTTACTCCACTTGGTCGTTGTGCTCGCAACGTAGAGGCCCCATGAGGTGATAATTACGTAGCTACCATTTATATTAAGACATTTTCAGCTTATCATCGATCAACATAAGAATAAAACCTACCAAGCCTGCGGATAATAAAAGGGATATAAAATACAAATGTCAGCAAGCCAGCATACTTACAGTTTAAGGAAGAGAGAAGAAAGTACTACTGAAACCGATGAAGCAGCCATTGCAGCAGAACCCATCCAGGGCTGCAAAACCAAACCAATGGGCATGAACACTCCTAGGAAACAAGGGCGCATTAGTTAGGGCGGATGGCACTAAACAGGTCGGCAACGTGTTTCCAGCGCGTATTTATAAATCATTTCCTCGTTCAATATTTATTCAGCAATTTAGCTTCCCGTTGCTGGAGATTTATGCGGCTGCCGATTTTTCACTAGTAGAGTGTTGCTGTGAACATCCTAGTGCATTGTCTCCCTGTGCATGAGTTTGAGAATCACTCCAGAGAATACACCTAGAGGGGAAGCTGCTGGCTTATATCATGGACACGTTTTTAACTTTAGGTGGACATTCCTCAGTTGCTCCCCGTAGCAGCTGTACCAGCTCACACCACCATCAACAGGAAACAAGAGCCTCATGTCTACAAACTCGTCCACACTTGGTTTTGACAGACATGTTAATATCTGCTCACGTGACAGGGACGACAGACTTATTGTACTTTTAATTTTTTTAATTTATTATATTTTTAATTTTTATGTACTTATCTGTATTTTCTACTTTTAGTACAGTGATCATATATTATTATATATATTTTTTAAAAACCACTTGATCCATGCATTAATGTTTCCGGGTTTTGATTGTTCTTTTACTTTTTCCTCTCAGCATTTGTCCATTTATCAACAGCTTTGTAATTGCTCTCATGTCATTTTACGTCTTTCTTTGGCTCACAAACCAGAGAGAAAAGAAGAAAGTGACAACTATTTCTCTTACGTTATTACTAACTTCTACCAAGCCCCTAAGTACAGGAGATTATCAGATGTTTATTAAACAATTCAAAATTGGCTTTTCTTGGTTGTATTCCTTCATTCAATCTCTCATCTGGTCCCCAAACTGGGGGGGGAAAAAACTGTTGGCTATTACAACATTACAGGAAGAACAGAAAATTCTTTGTACCCTGTAATTACAACCATGTGACAATATAAAACCTGACATAAAAAAAAAAACCCAAGAACTAAATAGACTAAAATGCTAACAGCAGTTGTGTTTGGGTAGTGAGATTAATAGTAAATTTGTTCTCTTAAGCAAAAAAAAATAAGTAAATAGATATATACAAGTATGAGAATATACGAAGAAAGAAATGACCTAATGTAGCAAAATGCAATTAACTGATGAATTCAGGTTAGGGGCATACAGGTTTTCATTGCATCATTTTTTTCCTTGTCTATGGAAGTTTGGAATTTTTCAAAATGTAAATTTGGAGGAAAATGTAAAGTAAGATTAAAAAAAAACCTGTTAGAATACTTAGACATTCTAGACTATAATCAACATTGCTGAAAATTAAAATTGTTGATTTTAATGTTACCTCTCAGCGCACCAGCAGGCTACACACAAAAAATGAACTCAAAACTAATGAAAAGACTAAAACTTCCAGCATGATAGGTCTCTGATGACTTCAGAGGAAAAAGCAATACTAGTTAACAGTCACATACCAGCTGCTATGGGGATTCCAACCAGATTATAAATTAAAGCGAAGACAAAATTTATCCGAATCCTCTTGACTGTCTTCCTTGATAAATCAATACTTGCCACTACATCCAGAAGATCATTCTGAGAAGAGAAATATGTGTAATATTAGTGAGAGACTCTATCTTACCGTAACTTTTGCATTTGAAGCTGACATGTAGCTTAGGGTAATATGTGAATTAACTACAAATCTCAGATATTGCTAACAATTTGAGTCGGCCTTGGAAAATGTTGTTCAAGAATTTTCCTCAGGGTTTTGAAAACACATTTACGGTTGTATGTTGGAAGAGGGATTAAATGCTATTAAAATAACCTCACTATTCCATGAGGATGCTTTTATTGTTAAGCATGTTCCCAAATTTTGTCCTTCACTTTGCAAGCTTGTCGCTCTCATTGGCTTCACTGGATGGAGAGAGTCTGAAAGTGATTAGTAAGACTTCTCACACGCCTACCGTGAATTCTCCCAGTCTCAGTAACTGGGAGCAAGAGAATGAGAAGAACAGAACGGTCGCGCTGTATATACTTTATGACACTATCCCTGAGCATAGAGAGCAGACATACACTCTGCCAAGTTCAGGCTAGAGGACTTACCCTTATCAAAACCACATCGGCCGCTTCAATGGCTACGTCTGTGCCCGTGCCAATGGCAATGCCAACATTGGCCATGGCCAGAGCGGGGGAGTCATTGATTCCGTCTCCCACCATCGCTACCCGTTTCCCCTCCTCTTGAAGTTGCTTCACCTTAGCAACCTTGTGCGAAGGTAGGACTTCGGCGAACACCTTAGTAATGCCAACCTACGTCGGGGAAAATAAACACAAGTCAAGAAATATTACTGAGTACCTGAAATATAACTCACCATCAATGAGCCTTCACTTCCCATCCGCCAGAGGTGGACAGACTGATAATATCCAGTGACAGAAAGGAGAGCAAGAGGTGAGCTCTCTTACCCAATGTTGGTAAATGTGTGCACTGGTACGGTCTTTTTGGAGGGTATTAGCATCCATCAAAGTACGCGTATCACTTGGTTTAGCAATTTCGCATCTAGGTCTATTTTGGACATGCTTGTGCATGCACAAGGAGAGGTATGTCCAAGGATGTACAATACTACCCTGTTTGTAACAACAAAATTTTCAAAACCACCTAAATGCCCATCATTACAGAAATGGTTAAATAAGTTATGATGCACACCATACCATGCAATTCCATGCACTGATGTAGAAAAATAAATAACTTTATATTTTCAGACATGGACAAAGCACCAAGGCATATATATTGTGGCGTAAAGAAGCGAACTGCTAAACAACCTATGTAAGAATGATCCAATGTATGTTGAAAATACCAGAACTATACATTTGTCTAGGAACATGTACACATGTGAAATGATGTGGGAGGGGAGGACTTGGCGGGGAGCTTGGGAAAAAGGTGACAAACTCTTCACTTTGTAACCTTCTGTATTTTTTATACAAGAATGCATTCGTACATTACTTGTGTTATTTAATAGAGGAAAAGATTGATATGAGAAAAGTTTTGAGGGAAAGGCAAACGAGGGGGTCAGCAGCAGAAAAATGATAATGGGTTGACCAAAAAAATCTGTTAGTTTTTTTCATAGGATGGCTCTTAGTAGCGCTTAGTTGTCTTTAACTTCATTCAAAGCAATTTTGTTAGAGTGCATTGTGACAGCTGTCCTATCAGGGTGCATTTTTAAAAACTTATCAAAATTGGTGAATTTTTGTACAGCCACTTGAATACTAAAGATGGGAGAAAATTTGCAACATTTTTGGCATATTATGCTTTTATTATTTCACGAAAGGTAAAAATGCAACTGAAATGCGAAAAAAGATTTGTGCAGTGGGTGGAGAAGGTGCTGCAATTGATCAAACGTGTCAAAAGTGGTTTGTGAAGTTTCGCGTTAGAGATTTCTCGCTGGACGATGCTCCACGGTCGGTAGACCAGTTGAAGTTGATAGTGATCAAATCAAGACATTAATTGAGAATGACCAATGTTATACCACACGGGAAATAGCTGACATACTCAAAATATCCAAATCAATGAAGTTATTCGTGAAAATGAAAAATGTGTCTTTTATTGTACAGGAAAGACATACACGGACTTTTTGGCCAACCCCAATGTCAGGTGGCACATTAGGAAATGGTGTTCAGCATGGACTGAAGAGGGAAGTGCATGGAGCCAGAGCTGTATTGTGGGCATGAGAGGATCAGAGCCTGCCTTAGGCCGGCAGCACTGGTGAAACATATATGAACGACATTTCAAAGGAAGCATCGACAGACACTGGTACACGATATCCCTGAAGCATCTCATGAACTAAGCAAATAGATTTTTACTTATTACAGTAGCACACAGGGCCCAAATTCCTGCCTGAATAGGATGCCAATTCTTTTTTTAAGGCTGTTATTTATTTATTTTTTATTTATTTTTAGAGAGGGGAAGGGAGGGAGAAAGAGGGAGAGAACCACCCACGTGTGGTTGCAGCTTGCACGCCCCCTCCTGGGGACCTGGCTCACAACCCAGGCATGTGCCCTGACTGGGAATCGGACCTGCGACCCTTTGGTTCACAGGTCGGCGCTCAAGCTACTGAGCCACACCAGGCAGGGTGCCTGCCCATTCTTTAAGGGACCACATATGTCTATTTGGGGATAATGGAAATAATAATAGATAATATAAAAATTTTAGCATCTGAAGGCACGCAAGAAAGAAAATGTATATGAAGAATTAGGAGTTACCACACACCCCACCCCAACAACTCAGTAAGGTGATTACCTGAGAAGCAATAGATCTAGCTGTTTTACTGTTGTCACCAGTCATCAGAACGACTTCTAAGCCCATAGATTTCAGAATACGGACAGCCAGTTCAGCTTCGGGCTTCACTGTATCAGCAATAGCTATCAAGCCGCACAGCACATCTAGTACAGGAGCACAAGACAATGGGAGTTTGGAATACGGAGAAGGCAGAATAATATTCTTTTTCTTTTAGATTTTATTTATTTATTTTTAGTAAGGGGAAGGGAGGAAGAAAGAGAGAGAGAGAAACACCAATGTGTCGTTGCATTTTGTGAGCCCCCTGCTGGGGACCTGGCCCGCAACCCAGGCGTACGCCCTACACTGGGAATTGAACCAGTGACCCTTTGGTTCGCAGGCCAGCACTCAATCCACTGAGCCATGCAAGCCAGGCTCTGACCTAACATTTCAAAAAGAAAAGCATTTTGTGAAGTAAAATGGTTCAGGACTTGGCTTAACTCAAAATATCACCAAGCCCACGCAGAGTTTATACCACCAATCCTTCAGCAAAGTTCCCTATTTGGTCATGAACATTTTCACAGGGTAAGGTAGGGATTTTCAATGATGGTTAGTAACAAGAAAATAAAAGGAGAAATCTCACTGGCTACTAAAGGACCCCTTTTCTTCCCTTTGAGAACTATTGGCCGACAGCCCAAATGCTTTAGCTAATTTAAAGGCAAATGAAACTGAGAAGTAATTTTTTTCTGATGACGTACCAAGCCAGGCTTTGTATGTTATCAGAAGTCTCTCAAAAATACACATAAAACCATAACTGGCATCACAACATTGAGTCATAGCGCACTTTTCGAAAACCTTACCATCAACTGCCACCAAGACAGCAGTGCGACCTCTTCTCTCATGTTCAGTCATGCAATCATCTACATTATTATTTATGACAAGACCATTTCTAGTCATCCACTCCCGGTTACCAATGAGGACTTTGTACTGCTGACCATTAAGAGAATCTGAAAGTACAGAAGGAACATTTAGTGAGCTCATTTAATATAGTATTTATAACACCCCCATGAGGCGCATTCTCCCTGTCTAACCTTGCATACTCACTAGCGTATATTCGGTAGAACGCAGCCTACGACACTGACTGCACAATGTTTAAGAAACGTACTCTGCTCTTGCATGCCCCTGGGCCTTTGCACATACTGCGGCCTCCACCTGAAACACCCTTTCCCCACCTCCCAAAATACCAAACTCCATCATGTTCTTCAGGAGCCAGTTCAAATGTTACTTTCTTGGTGAAGATTTCCTTTTGGCCTTTCCCTTTGACCTTCCGAAGGAACTGAATCAAACTAAAAATATTTATTGTGCATCAGCAGCTGAATGTGGCTGAACAAAAACATACATCCATACTGATGTCCCGGTGTGAACGTGTGACCGTTAAGTTTAAGTGTGCCCTTCGTGCTATCTGGCAATTCTACCACATCTCCCTAGTTATAGAGTGCCCAAGCTTTTGGCGTCTCTGGGTCAAACTGGAAGAAGACAAGTTGTCTTGGGCCACACATTAAATATGCAAGCACTAATGAAAACTGATGAGCAAAAAACAAGGACGATGCGTAATTTTCGTGATATCTGCCACCAAAGATAAGCAAAAAAGTCCTCACATAATAACCCTCATTGTGCGCAGCTCTTTCGATAATCTTCTAAAATTGTCCCGTAGGTCCCAAGTTTGTGATCACTAATGTAGAAAATGTACATATCTAAGTAATAAAATATCACTGATTTTTAAAATATTTGTTATTATAAAAGTAAAAGAAAAGAGGGCAACATAAAACTAGTGGCATGTTTGACACCGTATTTGAGAAACCAGTGCACCGAAATATGGTTTGATAGAAGTAGTTGCAATTCTCAGTGACTCCTCAAGGTGCTCATCAGATTTTCTGGTTCTAATTTTACTGTTAATGTGTTTCATTCTTGAAAATAGTCGCTCGCAAATGTAGGTGCCGCCAAATAGCGATGACATGAATAAGGCGTGATTGTGAGGCAAGGGATGTTTGTCTCTGGGAAGGTAGGACCTATAAAAGTCCAGTAAAGAGACATGATCAAATTTTTCTTTAGGTTGAATACCCATAACATTTTAAGCTGAAAAATCTCATAATGTTTTCAGTAAATGTACGATTTTGTGTTGGAAAGCATTCATAGCCATCCTGGGCCGCATGTGGCCCGTGGGTTGGACACCTCTGCCCTAGTCCATTCATTCTCCATTCCTTCTAGATGTCTTCACCTACTGTCATAGCAGAGCATGACTCTGCTTCCTATTTCAGAAAGGAAATAAAGGCAATCAGAAGAGAACTCCTACAAGCTCTCATTGCCACATCTACTCAGCTACCTGTTCCTGTGTGCACGTTAATCTAGCTTCCCTTCTGTTAATCTGCTCCTATTTAAGGACAAGCTCTCCACCTGTGCACCAGCTCCCCCTCCTTTGCCTGTTCTAGAACATCTCTCTAACAATTCACCTCTCTCTCTCCTACATAATCAAATTTTCTATTTCTACTATAGATAGTCGTATCTTTTTAAAAAAAAACAAAACCCTCTCTCGATCTCACCTCTCCAGCGACTGTCCCGTTTCTCGACTTCTGTACATATAGCAAAACTTCTCAAAACTGTTAAGTCTGCCCTGACTGGTGTGGCTCAGGGGACTGAGTGCTGACTTGTGAACCAAAGGGTCGCTGGTTTGATTCCCAGTCGGGGCACAGGCCTGGGTCATAGGTCAGGTCCCCAGTAGGGGGCGCGTGAGAGGCAACCACACATAGATGCTTCTCTCCCTCTCTTTCTCCCTCCCTTCCCCTCTGTCTAAAAATAAGTAAATAAAGTCTTTAAAAAAGTGTTAAGTCTATTGGCTATCTCCAATTCATATCTTCCCATTCTCTTGTGAACACTCTCCAGTGAAGCTTTTGTTTCTAATACTTCAAAGAATTCTTCATACAATACACCAGTGACCTTTACTTTTTTATTTTCATTCATTTTTTTTTTACTGGTGACCTTTCCTTTAATACACCTAATGGCAAATTATCAGTCCTCATTTCACTTGCCCTAATGGCAGCATTTTACAGTTAATCACTCACTCCTTGTTGAAATGCTTTCTTCATTTGGCTTGTAGAACACTGCATTCTTGGGAGTTACCTCCTCACTCATTGCTTCCTCTTGGTCTTCTTTTCTGATTCTTCCTGGTACAGCTGCAGGGCTCGACCCCTAAACCTCCTTTTCCCCCTCTATCTATTCTCACTCCTTGGGGATCTTATCCAGTCTCGTGGCCTTAAATACCATCTATACCAGCGCTGTCCAACAGAAACTTCTTGGTGACGGAAATGTTCTACATCTGCTCTATTCAATGCAGTCGGCACTAACGACACGTGGCGACTGAGCGCTGCAAACAGGGCTAGTATGGTTGAAGGGCTGACTTTCAAATCCAATTTAACTGTACTTAGTTTACATTTTTAGAAGCCACATGTAACTAATGGCGACCATGTTGGACAGCACAGATCTCTATGTAAGTGGATCTTCCAAATCCCTATCTCCAACCCAGTTTCCTTGAACTCCAGGCTTGTGAAGCCAACAGCCATTTATATAACATCTCCGCGAGAACATCTAATAGGCGCTCCCACTTTACCTGTTGAAAACTGATCGGCTTTCCTCTACAGTGCCCCCCGCTGTGGTCTTCCTCTCTCATTGAAATGGTAATACTACCTGTCTAAATGGCTTAGGCCACAGATCTTGGCATAATTCTTGAGTCCTGTTTCACTTATACCCCACACCCAGTCTGTGAAAAAAAATCTATCGGCCAGCCTCAAGACACATCTCGAAATCGACCACTTCTTATGACCTCTACTGTTACCACCCTGGTCCAAGCGACCATTATCTTTCACCTGGATTATGGCGCTAACTTGTCCCCCTGCCTCTGCTCTTGCCCCTCCCCCAATAGTGTATTTTTACCAGAGCAGCCAGAGTAACAATTTTAAAATGTTAAGTCATATTCTGACACTCCTAAACTCAAAACCCTTCAGTGGCTTATGTCTCAGGGCAAGAACAAGAGTCCCTTCAACGTCCTTACTGGATGTAGCCCTGCACTCCCTGCCTCTCGGCCTCACGTCTTATCCCCATCCCATGTGTTTCCTGTGCTGTAGTCACGCTGTTCTCCTGGATGTTAATGTTAATTCATTCTCCTGGTTCAAGGCTTTTGTACTTCCCATTCCTCCTGCCTAGGATGCTCTTATCACAGATGCTCACATCACTTTCTCCCTCATCTGCCTGAGACTTTTGGTCAAATACCATCTTCTCAGCATTACTCTGCTTCATCTTCCTCCACTGGACATGCTATGTGTATATTTAAATTTCAGAGCTCACTGCCTTGTGTTCTCCCACCAGAAATGTTAAGTTCCATGAGACTGACTTTAGTCTATTCTGCTCACCGCTGATTCTTCGTTGTCTCAAACAGTGCTTAGTAAAAGTTGTCACGTGAACAACATTTTCAAAATTACACTTTAGTAGAATCAGACATGTCAATAAAGACTTTTTTCATGCAGTGTGCCTAGTATAAAAACAGACACCAAGTACAGTTATGATTTAACAGAAGAGCAACTTCTACCTATGTGTGTCAGCCAGTGTGCGCTTCGCTGAAGAGACATGAGCTGAGTCTTAAAAGGTGAAACTAAGGTCATCAGGGAGATGCCACTGTGGCCAAGGACATCACCCAGAGAAAGTAGCAAATGAAATGATCTAAAAAGCATGAAATGACATGATTTGAGGAGGAACTACACGCAGTTTCATATGGACAGAACACAGATTACACGGGCGGACAGGCAGGCAGTGGAAAAAGACAAAATGGGAAGCCACAGACACACCCTGATGAACACATCGTGAACGAAGTCCAGGGAGACTGGACTCTGTCCTGCAGGAGACAGAGAGCCAGGGAAGTTGGGGGTCATTAACGGGGGTCCCTTGGATGGGCTTTAGTATGGATGCATACCTCCAGGACAGAAATCTTCTGAGGGGTGAGCATAGCTATTATCACATTCGGCCAAAGGCTGATGATTTAAAAACGGGCTACAAGCCGCCACAATACAATGTATTGGAAAGTAATATGGTCCATCAGGTTCGCATGTTAGCAAAGTCACTCGAGCACAGATGGGTGGGGGGGTGCTGGACACTTAGGCGGGTATGTTATGTTTGGGGACAGATGGACAGACCAACAGGAAACTCCAGAAACAGGCCTTGGCAGACTTTGGAGTGGGAGGGGAAGCCCCCATGTGGCACAATAACCAGTAGGCATGCATGAGATTGTACAGAGAGAACATGTAAAATGAGAAGAAGGCAAAGAACAGACTCCTGAGAGCAGGAGAAAAGAGGAATCAAGAAGAGGATTAGAAAGAACAGCCAGGTAAGTGAGAGGAGAAGCTAGAGCAAGCAGGGTCATGGAATAAAGGGAGGAGAGAGTTTTAGGAAGGACGAAATGGCCAGCGCTGTCAAGTGCTTCATCAGTAGTACGGATGGGGCAGAGTCCAGAGTGTGCAGTGAACAGGTGAATTCAGCAAGCCTAGGCTACTATTTCTAGAAGCTTGGATGCAAAGGGAAAAATAGATGGGACGGAATGCAGATGGAAATCCAGTGATTTGGATGGAAGATACGTTAGTGTGTTTAGGAGAAGGAGCTACTACAGAAAGAGAGTTGAGAAATAAAGCGGCAGCAAGAGGACAGACAAGAGAGCGAGGTCCCGGAGGAGTCGAGAGCGGGTGGGATCCAGAGCAGAAACGAGGGGATTCATTAGACAAGAGGAGGGACAACTGTTCCTCCGAAAAAGGAATAAACGTGGGAAAAAATGGAAAGAGCAAGTGTCTGGGAGCCATGTGAAAAACAAGCTGGATAATCTGCTGAAGAAACTAGGGGTAAGGGCCACAGGGTCGTGTGAAGGATATAACAGGTTTGGAGGAGCTGTGGTGAGAAAGAAAGGAAAGGTAACTGAAATAAGATGGAAGATCGGCTAAGGTTAGACTTCATCACCCTACAGTGGAATCAAGGAGCACAGCTGGGAAATGGTCTCAAGAGGCCTATGGTAAAACTGAGTGGCGAGGATGAAACGGTAAGGCCAATCTTTGCGTCTTACATAACAGTTCAGGATTATAAAGTTAGACATCTGTTAATAACTGTCCCGTCATTGGCACTACAAAGAAAATGAGCTTACTTGAGAGCTGGGCATCAATAATCATGGAAGACGAAGTTGATGACTGTTCAATACTTGCATCGATCTGAACCAGGGATGCATTTTTAACATTATTTTCCTCTATCTTCCAGTTATTCTTATGGAGCAAGCCTTCGATATTGGTGACTTTACAGCTAATACCACAGCCTGGCACAACCTGGAAATCTATGCAGGTACCCAAGGTTTCAGTGGCCAGCTCCTAACAAATAGAAACAGAAGAATTTCTCTGCTGTTCTAATAATCCAAGGTCATCATTAGTGAGATCAAAGATTACTGCTGGTTAACTGTAAATGTTTAGAATAAAATGATCACTTAGCACTGTGTACTTGATAGTGCATTTTATTATTTGTTTTTCAAAGGTTTTACTTATTTATTTACTTTTAGAGAGAGGGGAAAGGAGATAGAAAGAGAGGGAGAGAAACATGATGTATGAGAGAAACAACAATCGTTTGCCTCTCTCACATCCCCCATTGGGGACCTGGCCCGCAACCCAGGCCTGTGCCCTGACTGGGAATCGAACTGGCTACCTTTCATTCTGCAGGCCAGTGCTCAATCCACTAAGCCATACCAGCCAGAGCTGGTAGTGCATTTTAATAAGCATGAAAGGACAGGGTGTTGAGTGTAATGTTCAAAGTTACAGGCGAACCTCAGAATCCTTTGTTTTAATCTCATCCTTTAAAATGTATACCAAGTTCAGGGAAAGAAAACATGGAAGGCTGATCAACATTGTCTGCCCTTTCCAGTAGAGAATTACAAGTTAAAGATTTAATTCTGTTTTCAAGTCAGGTTTTCTGTTCAGTAGAAGGCAAAGGGTAACAAAGAACAGGGCCTTTAGTTACTAGAGTGCCTCTCTAGCACAGTTTTGTGTCCTCCGTAAGCCAAGGAATTTTGGCTCTGTATCTTCACCCTCTCTGTTGTTCTATGTGGGTGTAAAGAAGCCTGGTCGGTAATAGTACAATTAATAGGTAAAAAGGAAAAAAACAAATAAAGAAATGGCAACATCGATGGTAGAAATTGCCACATGTTAACTAAAAAAGTATGTGCATAACTCACAAAGAACTTATACAAAGCAATGAGAAAGAGGTAAACAATCATGGAAAAACAGGCCACGGATTCAAGCAGACAGGTTACAGAAAAAAAAAAATTCAAATGGCTAATACACATATGAAAAGATGCTCAATCTTATTCATAATTAAGGAAATGAAAAGCAAACCATGAATGAGTTAACATTTATGAAAAGCAAACCATGAATGAGTTAACATTTTTTACTTATTATACTGGAAAAAAAATAAAGTATTGGTAGAAATGTGGGGAAATGGGCAGTCGTAACTTCCAGGGGAAGTGTACACTGGTACAACCTTCTGCGTGGGTGTCGATAATATTTGTCACATGGGCACTGGTAATATTCATCAAAATTTAACTGCATGTATCCTTTGATCTGGCAATTACAGGAATAGGCATTTAACATAGAGATAAACTTGAAAAGCTGACAAGGATGTCAATTGTACATTGTAAGAGCCAAAAACCATCATACGATAGAATATAACATAGACATTAGAAACGGGGCACCTTCTGTATGTGCTGATATAGAAAAATCATTTAATAAATTGAAAAAACAGGGTACCAAAGATTGGTCATTGTGTGGCCTTTCTATGTTAAGTTGAAAAGACAATAAATGCATATATTTTGTTATATGCATTACAAGTAGTTAACAGACACATACTAGTGAATATATTAAAAATTACTGAACTGTACACTTTACAAGGGTAAACTTTACAGTATGTGAATTGTATCTCAATAAAGCTGTTATTTAAAAATACCAACAGCTTCACTCCTGTTAAAAAGTTTGGAGAGAGGAGCTATGGAAGTGGGCGGGAATGAGGCTTTCTTTCCCCTTTCCTTGTGTAACACTCTGAACTACCTGAGGGTTCCTATCATAAATACGTATTACTTCTATTTTAATTTTTTAGTCAAGCAGGGTTATCTGTGTAAGATTATAATTAATTTCTGTTTTCATCTTTATATTTTTTCTGTTTGAAGATTCTACGGCACATATACAAGCAAAGTAGGAAAATTCAGGTCTCTAAGCCTCATACGAACTAGTGTCTATATAATAAATCATGGTCAAACATGTTTGGATTTGGCCTGAGCAATTCCAATAGGCGATGACGACATCAATAAACAAGGGGAAAAACTGTACCTGCTTGCAGTATTTGGTTACAGCTGCTCCTAAGGGGTGTTCACTGTGACTCTCAGCAGTTCCCACAATGGCCAGGATCTTAGTGCGTGATATTCTGTTACTTTCCACTAGAACCTTTACTTGACTCACTACTGGGGTTCCATGGGTAATGGTTCCAGTCTTATCAAACACCACTACCCTCACCTGTAAAAAAGGTAAAATGCAATGCACCAACGTGACTGGATAATCCTTAAAATCACCTTTCCAGGAATGAGAAAAGGCTTTCCTTCTTAATAAACCTTGACTTAATAAACTGTCCTTGGGAGAATAAAAGGAGGGGAAAATAAGGGAAGAAATACTCTTAGTTACACCTAATGCCCCCTACTGCAGACACACGTTCAACGAGTAGAATTGTTAAAGTTTGAGTGTTAACAGGTAATCAAGAGATGCCTGTAGTGCCTCCAGGGAAAGACACGGGGTTTAAATAGTAATGAATTGCAGATCTATAGGGGGAATATGGGCATGAGGAACATAATTATAAGAGAAAAGTACATAATTAAGTTGATGTGAGCAGCAGAGAAGACCTGCTGGGCGGCTCTGACTTTACTGGGTCTAGATGAGAAGCTTGGCCTGAGAAGAGACAGCTCAGGGAATCAAAGGAGGAAAGGCAGCCCAGGCAGGAAAAAGGAAGAGCCCAGAATTAGACAACAGTCGTCTCAGAATACAACCCTTGAAAAACGAACAGCTGGAGAAACGGAGATGAAAAGGCGTGACAACTGAACACAAAGCATGATTCCGGACAAGAGAAAAAATAGCTATAAAGGATATTATGGAGACAACTGAGGAAACCAGATGACAGTACAATATCAATATCAATTTCTGGATTTTGATGTTTGTACTCTGTTTTTGTAAGAAGACGTCCTTTTTCTTAGGAGAGGAGGCTGATATCTGTAGCAAAAGGTATACCAGAGTCCTTTATACTATTCTTGCAATTTTTCTTTAAGTTTGAAACATGGTTTTAGTTGAAGTCAAGGTTGAGACTGTTAAGAAAATGCTAATGGGAGAGACACCAGGGATAGGATTATATTCCTGAAGTCACAGTTGCAAACTGTCATCTGGTGGCAGAAAGGCAAAGGCACCGCAATGTAACCTGGAGCGCTAGCTCACGGTGAGGAACGCGGACAAGAAGTCACACACAGACAGGTGAGAAGCCTGCGAGACCTGGGCGAACGCCTCCTCTGTCCTCCTGCCCTACAGACTTTTCTAGGCTGAGCTGGGGTGGGACTTCTGGTTTTCCACATCAGCGTCTGCTCAAAGAGACGAGGTCTCTAGCATTTTTAGAGATCCTGGGTAACTAACGCCGACCGGGAGCAGAACCAAAATAAAACCTTTCCTACCCTGACCCTCAGGACAGTGCCAGAAGGGGCTTCGACTATGGACCAGGCGGAAATAATTTAGGACTCTATGTTCCTCCAAGGGGTGCTACTGCACAGCTTAGATGGGACAATTCTTAGTCTGGGGCTATCTTACCTTATGGGCCATCTCCAATGGCTCGCCGCCTTTGATTAATATGCCGTTTTGAGCGCCTACTCCCGTACCCACCATCACGGCAGTTGGGGTTGCGAGACCCAGGGAGCAGGGGCATGCGATGCACAGAACTGTGATGGAGGCTTGGAAAGCAAAGCGTATGATGGTTTCGGTTCGGGAGATACTTCTGTTGTAGCCCTTTAGAAGAAATGCATGAATTTTGGTTATTGATTTAGGGCTGTACAAAAGCAAAAGGAATACGGGTTAACTCCATTTCAATAAAACCTCAATCCCACTCAGCTACCAATGTAAATGTTCTATGTATTAGTAAGAAAACACTCTTTAAATTTTATGAATAAAAGATATTGTAACAGAACTGGTAAACAAGTCGTGGTCCCCAAATCAAGATTTCAATTTCACTGATTCAGAATTACGAACTATGGAGTGAAGATAAGGAACATAAACGTCAGCGTTTTGTTTTGTTTGTTTGTTTGTTTTTTTTTGGCCTCATATTAAGAGTAAGTGTTTTCATTTGGGACTTTCAAAAATAGCTGCAGGCCTGGCTGGTGTGGTTCAGTAGATTGAGCACCAGCCGGCGAACCCAAACGTTGCTGGTTCGATTCCCAGTCAGGGAATGCCTGGGTTGTGGGCTGGGTCCCCATTTGGGGGCGTGTGAGACGCAACCCATTGATGTATCTCTGGCACATCGACGTTTCTCTCCTTTTCTTTCTCCCTCCTTTTCCCTCTCTCTAAAAGTAAATAAGTATAATCTTTAAAAAAAAAATAGCTGCAAACGTGGGACCTAATTCTCAACAAGTGTGATCCTAAACAAAAGGAATTCTGAACTTCTATATACCGAGACCATAGATCTGCCTTTCACACTATTCCCTAAGGACAATGGGGAAAAAATCATCCAGCATGCAAAGGGAGTTTAATCATATCTCAGTAACATTCTTTTGGACATAATAATGTGAACTGAGTATATCAGGTGTAGTATAGCTCTTCATGGCACTGAATACTTGCATGTGTCGGTATATATGATTGACTGCATTAGGGAAACTCTCCTAAGATCCCCTGAACTCGTGATACACATTCCAAAATGCCTCCCAGCAATCCTCTTGTCCAATGTGTGGTTAACCGACATGCATCATTTAAAGAAACTTTGAAATGTTATACTAATAGCCATAACATGGAACAGGCACACAGTTGTTATGATTCTACTTGTTCTTTAATTGAAAGGACAAACAGCATAAAAGCAGTGTACAGAACAGGACTTTTTAAGATAAAGGTAACAACAATAAGACGTTCTTAGTAGTAATGGCTTTACAGCGCTGGCTTCTTATTAAGTTCTTAAATAAACTAAGTGTTCATTTAAGAATTGTGTATCTGTACAGTAACAGAGTTACAGGGGACTTTCATAAACATTTAGGTTGATGGTTTTGTATATGTCATATGTGCATGTTTTCACCTACACTAATTCTAATCCTGCAATTTAGATGTTAATTACCACTAGATTACAGATGACAAAACTGAGGCTGAGAGGTGACTTAAAAATTAAATCTCTAAGTGAGGCGCAGTGCAGGTAGATCTACTTTACCACCTTATGACACCATACTTGAAAGACTAGAGTCTAAAGAGGGAAGGAGGAAGGGGGGAGGGGGAAAAGGAGGGGAAGGGACAAAGCAAAGAACATAGAGCAAGGACTCATGGACAAAACCAAAGGGGAAGAGTTGAGGGAGGGAGGGAGGGGGCAAGGGAAAGTGGTGGGGGGTTGGCAGAGACAAATGTAGTTGGAAGAATAAATGAATTAATTAAAAAAACACCTGAATCCAAAAAGCTGTGATATTATAGAAACCAAAATTTAAAAGGTAGTTGTCAACAAGTACTGTATTACTGAAATGAAACAAATATACATTACTGAAAAAAAAAAAGACTAGAGTCTAGTCCTATCTAAGGACTAGAGAGAGGCAGGCACCAATATTGTCTTATATTTATACAGCATTTAATAAATTACCAAGTGTTTCTAATATATCATCTGATTTAACTTTGACAACAACTAATGGTTATGCAGGATGGGATTATGAAAACTTCACTGTATACATGAGAAAAATAAGCTCAGAGAGAAATTAAGTTGACCCACGATCATGTAGGTGGTGTGTAGCAGAGCTGACATCGCAACGTGTTCCTTGATATGTCTATAGTCCTTTGTGAAGGCAAAATCAGGCTGGAAATGAGACTAGGTATGAAATGCAAAAGCTCAGTGCTTGCTTTGGGAACATCACAAGTCATAATGAAAAAAACCTTTGTAAAAGGAAATCTTTTATATTTACAGAAATGTAGATGCTATTCATATCACCTTCCTACTCCAGTCCCTTAAACATAGTAATGATTATTAAGGTTATTTTCCAATTAATGACTTATGCAAAAAATTCACAAACTGTTTTACAAATGGCAAAGAATTATCACATGTCACTTACAGGGAAGTAGGTTTCGACAACTTGAAAATGCAGAAATCCAATTATAATCCAAACCAAGAGGGTAACAATGGAAATAATAACAATAAAAGGAACAAAGTAGCCACTGAGTTTGTCTGCAAACTGCTGGATAGGAGCCTAGAATTAAATAATAATAATAATAATAATAATAATAACAACAAAAATATATAAGTCAAAGTCACCTTTTTATAATGAATAGAACACAAACAGAACTATTTTGATAAACTCCATATTAATGCAAATAGAATTAATCAAAGGAAAATACAAAAACTATAAACATATATACTGAGTGGGCCTCAAAGAAAAGATTTTGTTTCTCCTAGTGAGTTAGGTTACCTTTGATGTTTGTGCCTCCTCCACAAGTTTGACGATTTGAGAAAGGGTTGTGTCTGCTCCGACATGGGTTGCACGGATGAGCAGTGACCCATTCTGGTTAATGGAGCCAGCGATCACTGTGCTGCCAGGTTTCTTGGCCACAGGCATTGCCTCCCCTGTATAAGGCGGAAGGAAAGATTTGGGGCACATAAATAAGCAGTCGCTTCAAACACACCATCATTTGTTAACTGTTAAAAAATATCTAGAAAGGAGATTCCATCCTTTCTAGATCCACTTTCTCAATCCACTAAAGCCACACCAGCCAGAGCCAGATAAGGAGAGGATCTTAAAAGCAGCAAGGGAAAAGGAGACAGTTGCCTACAAAGGAGTTCCCACAAGACTCTCAGCTGATTTCTCAAAAGAAACCTTGCAGGCAAGAAGGGGCTGGCAAGAAGTATTCAAAGTCATGAAAGACAAGACCTACATCCAAGATGACTCTACCCAGCAAAGCTCTCACTTAGAATGGAAGGGCAGATAAAGTGCTTCCCAGACAATGTCAAGTTAAAGGAGTTCATCCTCACCAGGCCCTTATTATATGAAATGTTAGAAGGATTTATCTAAGAAAAACAAGATCAAACTATGAACAGTAAAACAGGGGAGGGGAAGGGGAAAATGCGGGGGGAAGGTACAGGGAATAAGCAGCATAAATAGTAGGTACAAAGTAGTCAGGAGGAGGTTAAGAACAGTATAGGAAATGGAGAAGCCAAAGAACTTATATGTACGACCCATGGACAGGAATTGGGGCAGGGGAATGCTGGGGGGTGGGACAGTGTAGGGTGGAGGGGAATAAAGGGGAGGAAAAAATGGGACAACTGTAATAGCATAATCAATAAAATACATATTTTAAAAAAGAGCCTTCACTCGCACAATTAAATCCACAAAGTAAAGCTGCAGAAATTGGTTTAATAGTCTTCAAAAGCACTCATATTCTCTTTGCTCCTTATTTACTTATTCCAATTTCTGTAAAAAGATCTTCACCTTTCATGCCTATTTTTCTTTTTTTTTATTATTGTTCAATCACAGTTGCCCCCATTTCCCCCCATGACTCTCCCCTGCCTTACCCACCCCCCACCTCCCACATTCATGCCTATTTTTCATTAACACTTGGACTCGCTTCATCTTCATGACCCTCTGAAAGAACATACCTGTGATGAGGGACTCATCTACCATAGAATGTCCTTCAATGACACGGCCATCCACTGGAAATTTGCCTCCTGGAACCACTTTAATGATGTCTCCACGTTGCACAAGCTCCACATCTACTTGTTCTTCACTGGATATGAGTTAAAATGAAAAGCATTATGACAATATGCTTCCGATGCTGATCTTTCCATGCAAGATTTTCCATTCATATCAAGCTTGTGGCTCCATCACTGTTAGCAATGGAAGCCAGAACCAGCATCTCAGCTAGGAACCCCAACATCGGTCCTGTTCACTGCTGGGGAACAACTCAGTACGTGGCATGAAGCAGGCACTTGAAATATTTCTTAAATAGTCACTGACCAAATAAATGAAAACTTCAGAAAATAGTGTAATGGGTTTTATTTAACTGAACAATTTACTTATTGTATAAACTTGCCTAAATAGTTTTATAAGTGTACAAATGAGAAGTTTGAAAGAATGACATCTAATCAAGCCTTTGGCTCTAACTTCTAATTTAGAGGTAACACAGGAGTTATAAAACGAGTTAAGTGACAACACAAGGGAACAAAGAGACCCATCTGGACGGTGGCATATTATACCGATGACTGATGGATGTTTCTTTAACAAGTTGATTGTACGGAGAGGGAGAACTAGGGGGGAAAGGAGGAGAGAAAAAGGGAAGGATGAGCTGTTTTAGAGGAAAAGAAAATGTAATGACTCATGGAATTTGTTTGAATTCCACTGCAAACAATGAAACTTAAACCATTTTTGGAGACAACAGGAGAAATGTGAACAGGAACTGCATATGAGATGATATTAAGGAGCTTTTGTTTATCTTACTAGATGCAACATGGTGTTACAGTTATATAAGGATATGCTTTTTTTTAGAGAGACTACAGGAATATTTAGCAGTCAAATGATATGACTGGAATTTACTTTAAAATCCTACTGCAAGAGAAACAAAGACAGAATGTACAGATGAAGTAATATGTGGCAAATGTGAATAATTATTAAATCTGGGGGATGGATTATGTCCATTTGTTACACTCTTCGACTTCCATGTATATTTGATATTTTCATGAGGAGTTAAAAAAGAAAAGTGGAAAGAATGAAGATAAATACCTCAAGAGGATATTAGCAGAGTCAAGAGTTACAATAGTTGCTTCTGTAGCTTGCAGTGAAATTAGCTTGGCAAGAGCCTCTGACGTCTTGCCCTATAAATTAAAAAAAAGTCAACAATACTAAGGAAGAAAAAGCTCAGGTCTTACCTAAAATAAAGGTATGGTCTTTAATATTTATCCAAAAGGCAGCTTTAGGAATATTAACTAGCTCAAATCAAAATATTTCACTTCAAAAATACGAAGTACACAAAATATAAAATATATAATTAGCTCTAATTTATAAATAAATCATGTGAATTAATAAGAAAAACACCAGGAACCCAATAAGTACATGGGCAAAGGACATAAATAGACAATTCACTTAAGAAGAAACATAATACCCGATGTGTGGAAAAATGTTTATCCCTGTTATTAATGGAATATGTGCAAACTAAAGCAACTCCATGATACCATTTCATGCCTATTAACTTAGCAAGAATTTAGACAGGAGTCAAAACTGATGAAGTGGTAGTAAAACTACTTCACTAACATATCCTTGCTGGCAAAAAATTGTTTCGACTTGTAGCATAAATCAGAGTGAGTTATAATTTTTAACCATAGGCCTTGTAATTTGTCCTAAGACACTAATTCAATAGAAATAACATTAAATATGTTTAACGCAAGGTTATCCGAAATTAAAAATTGGAAACAGTTTAATTGAGAACAAAACCAGAATGGTTCAGTAAATTACAGCACATTGATTTAAAAGAATATTATTCAGAAATGCCAAATAATTATCTAGACTGAAAAAATGGGAGGAAATCCTTACAGTGTTAAGGGTGCAAAGTAGCATGTAATACTATGTTTGCCAGTATGGAAAATATAAACATATGTGGAAGAAGATTAGAAACTGATTTCCATTAGAGCATTGGATTATGGGTAAAATTTTTCCATCATCATTGTAAATCCTACAGTCACATCAATTTTTCCATTAATAATATGATACAAATAAATAAAACAAGTAGTTCTCAAATGCATCTCTCTTTTTATTTAAAAAAAAATTTTATTTATTTATTTCTAGAGAGAGGGGAAGGGTGGGGAAAAAGAGAGGGGGTGAAATATCCATGTGTGGTTGCCTCTTGAGCGCCCCCTACTGGGGACCTGGCCTGCAACCCAGGCATGTGGCCTGAATGGGAATCGAACCAGCAACCCTTTGGAGCTGGCTTTCAATCCACTGAGCCACACCAGCCAGGGCTCAAATGCCTCTCTCTTAAAATAAACATGGATGTACTCTACCTACCTACAATATTAATTCCATAAATTTGGTAAATCTAAAGAAGTACTTAAAATATTGCCAAACAAAAACAAATACTTCTTTAAATAAATGATCAACTACATAAATCAATATATGCTTCCATTCATTTGTCTAGAAAATATGGTCATTTATCCACCCAAGATTTTAACAAATGTCACCTTTTCTGACCTTACCTTTGCTATATGTTCCAGCCACCGACCTAGTGCAATAAACACAAACAGCATAGGAGGTGTGTCAAAGAAAGTAATAGGGTTCACTTTGGCTTGCTCATACACTGCAACCAGAAGGATAACCAAAGAGTAGGCGAATGCAATGGTGGTGGCCAGCACAATCAGTACGTCCATATTCGCAGTTTTATGCTTCAGTGCTTTGTACGCCTGAATGTAGAAGTACCAGCCTCCGAAAAACTGTAATCGAGAAATAATAATCGCTTTTTTAAAAAACCCCTGAAAATTCACATATATACTTCAATAACTAAGGTACAGTATCAGCGTTCACTTCCTTTGGCCTTTACCTAATCCGTAAACACTAAAGAGAAATTTTAAGCTGAAACAATAGTTTGTATTTTAGCAGATATGTATGTGCAAGGATTCAAATGGCTGTCTCAGCCCTTGGCAGCTGTCCCCTAGGGTCCCATGGATGTTCCATGATAGAAATTCAGATGGCTCTTAGAATTTTCTCTTTGGTTCTAGCAAAAATAAGAACTAGGAAAAGAATTACATTCTTTTGACAAGGATTTTCTTTTTTTACATAAAACTCATCTCCCCCTTTCCAAAACTGAACTGAACTGGTATATCACAAGCTATTAGATCTTTTGCCTGGTTGTTGTTAGTAAACATAACCAAAAGGCTTATTTTTTTTTTAGTATAGAGAAACATACTAATATTTTTAGAAACTCATTATCGCTTTAAAAGAATCAGAAAAATGAATATATTTATTAGAAGTGTTCCACAGTGAGTTTATCTCAAAAGAAGGGTTGAAAACCTACAAAAAGCAATAAATTTCAGTGCTAGGGAAAAACAATAAAACTAGTAATATAGTAAAATAATTATTATAATTATTTTATTTTATACAATATATTAAAATATGTATTTAATATTAATATAAATAGAATTAATTTTAAAACATTAAATATATAAATAAATGTATTTTAGTTATAATTTTAAATATAAAGTTACATACAGTAGCGGATATAAACAGCAAATTTGTATCTGAATACAAATTAAATTCTTACTGTCTGCTTTGTCATTAAATAATATCATTAGGTGTTAAGTGGAATTTATTACCTACTTTAATCATTCAGTTTAAGATAATTTTTGTAAAACATCCACCATAAAATGACCGGCTTCTGGCTAATATCTGCTTTCCAATTGAAAACAGCCTTGCCTGCCACATTTTAGCTATTTTTCATTATCAACAAATATACTTGCTAGCATTTCACTTGCCTGCACAGGTACACACAATAAAAAGGATAGCAAGTTCATAATGGACAATCCTGGCAGGATCTGGCGCTCCAGGAACATAGAAGAGTGAATATTGACCATTTCTTCCTCACTCATGTTCTGATTATGGTGAAGACTTGCAAGGTGGTGGTCCATAACCATCATATATATCATCAGCCCCATTACAGGAATACAGAAAAACAGGCTCACAAGGAAGGACCGTCTCCATCTTAAGTAGAAAAAAAAAAGTCATTTTAGTAAGTAGCTAATGGTTAAAAAGTATATGTGCTATATGTAAAAGCAAGTTATGACCACTCTGCTGGGTCTAGGGATGCTACTGGAAACACTCACATGCTTGCGGGATGTTAAATTTGTAACAAGGAATCAAAATAGGTTTTTCACTGACACTCCAGAAGTACTTACTGTCTTATCTCTCGTTTATGGTCTAGGTGGCTTGCTGATCGATCCTTCTTGACCAAAGAAGCTTCAAAACCTAAGCTCTAAAAGAAATCCATGAGAAAACAATTATTTTACTTAAAGTATAAATATTATGTAGAGAAATTCTAAGCCATGGTATTGTCATTAAGAACAACTCAGCCCTGATTAGTGTAGCTCAGCTGCTTGGGCATCATCCAAGGCCACCCCTTCAATTCCCAGTCAGGACACATGCCTGGGTTGTCAGTTTAGTACTCGGTCGGGCACATATGAGAGCACTCAGCAAAGGAGAAGTAGAGGGAGCATACCTCAACATAATAAATGCCATATACGAGAAACCTATAGCCAACATAATACTCAACAGGCATAAATTAAAAGCATCCTCCCCCGGCCAAGATCAGGAACAAGAAAAGGGTGTCTGCTTTCACCCCTTCTATTCAACATACAGTAGTGGAAGTTCTAGCCCCAGTGATCAGACAAGAAATATTAATAGAAGGAATCCAAAATGGAAAGGAAGAAGTAAAACTGTCATTGTTTGCAGATGACATGATAGCATACATAGTATACCCTATAGACTCCACCAGAAAACTACTTGACTTAATAAGTGAATTTGGAAAAGTAGCAAGATATAAAGTCCATATGCAGAAATCAAAGGCATATTTGTACATCAATAATGAAATATCAGAAACAGAAATTAGGAAAAAACCCCATTTAATATAGCAACAACAAAAATAATTTACCTAGAAATAACTTAACCAAGGAGGTAAAAGACCTGTACTCATAAAGCTATAGAACACTGAAGGAAGAAATTAAGGAAGACACAAATAAATGGAAGCATGTACCCTGCTCATGGATTGGAAGAATTAACATATCAAAATGTCCATACTATCCAAAGCAATCTATAGACTCAATACAAGCCCAATTAAAATACCAATGACACATTTAACAGAAATAGAACAAATATTTCAAAAATTTGTGTAGAACTCTAAACAACCCCAAATAGCCTCAGCAATTCTGAGAAAAGAACAACAAAGTAGGAGGCATCACCATACCTGACATTAAACCATATTACAAGGCCACTGTAATCAAAACAGTCTGGTATTGGCATAGGAACAGACACATAGATCAATGGAACAGAATAGAGACCCCAGAAATAAACCCATATCTCTATGGTCAATATTCGACAAAGGGTGCAGAAGCAAAATATGGAGTAAAAATAACTTCTTCAACAAATGGCATTGGGAGAGTTGGAAAGTTACATGCAAAAAATTGAAACTAGACTACTAACTTAAAACATACACCAAAAAAATTCAAGATGCATAAAAGACTTAAATATCAGTTGTGATACCATAAAAGTTCGAAAGGAAAACATAGCTGAAAAATTTCAGATATCCAACACAGCAATATTTTTGCCGATATAGCTCCTAGGGCAAGGGATATAAAGAAAAGAATAAATAAATGGAACTACATCAAATTAAAAAGCTTCTTCATGGCTAAAGAAAACATCAGCAAAATGAAAGGGAACCAACCATATGGGAAAACGTATTTGTCAATGATAGCTCAGACAAGGGTTTGATCTCCAATATATATAAAGAACTCACACAACTCCACTCCAGGAAGACAAACAATCCAATTAAATATGGGCAAAGGACCTGAACAGACACTTTTCGAAGGAGGACATACAGAGGGCCCAGAGACACATGAAAGGATGCTCAGCATCACTAGCCATCAGAAAGATGCAAATTAAAACCACAATGGCATACCACCTCACTCCTGTCAGAATGGCTACCATCAATAAATCAACACACAGCAAGTGCTGTGGAGAAAAAGGAACCCTAGTACACTGTTGATGGGAATGCAGACGGGTGCAGCCACTGTGGAAAACAGTATGGAATTTCCTCAAAAAACTAAAAATGGAACTGCCTTTTCATCCAGTGATCCCAATGCTGGGAGTATACCCTAAGAAACCTGAAACACCCATTCAAAAGAACCTATGCACCCCTATGTTCATAGCAGCGTTTTTACAATTGCCAAGTGCTCGGAACAGCTCAAGTGCCCATCAGTAAAGGAGTGGATCAAAAAAACTGTGGTACATTTACACAATGGAATATACACAGGGGAAAGAAAGAAAGAAGGAGCTCCTACCCTTTGAGAGGACATGGATGGAACTGGAAAGTATTATGCTCAGTGAAATAAGCCAGCAGGTGAAAGACAAATACCATATGATCTCGCCTGTAAGAGGAACCTAACGAACAAAACAAACACATAAGCAAAACAGAACAAGAGACATGGAAATAAAGAACTGACAGTAACCAGAGGGGAAAGGGAAGGGGAGAAGGAGGGAGCGACTGTGAAGAGTCAAGTCAAGGAACAGGTATAAATGACCCAAGGACATGGACAGCAGGGTGGGGACCGAGTGTGTGTGCGGGGGTTGGGCTGGGCAGGGGAGAGCTACCGGAGAAAATTGGGGCAACTGTAACTGAACAACAATTTAAAAACAGAAGAAGGAAATCTTACTCAGCATCAGCATAGATGGACCTGGTGAGCATCACGCAAATTGAAGTAAGCCATAAACCCAAGTTCGAAACACCGTATGACCTCACTTACATGTGGAATCTAACGAACAAAACAAAGTGACGAACAAAATAGAAAGAGAGACATGGACACATGGAACAGACTGAGAGCTGTCAGACGGGAGGCGGAAGCGGGGTGAATGGAAGAAGGAGAGAGGACTAACTGAAGGACATCCACGCATGACCCACAGACACGGCCAACAGCGTGGTGACGGCCAGAGGGGAGGGGGCCGAAGGCGGGTGGAGGTGGCCAAAGAGGGGAAAGTGGGGAACTGGAATAGTAAATAATACAATAAAGAAAAATGTACGAACAAGTTTTGCCCTTATGTTAAGTGTCTTTATCACAAAACGATGGTGATCACAACGATGACGATGACGACGATGACGACAATCCTAACAGCGTGGGAAGAAATTCTGAAGGCAATGGACAGGCCGATGGCATAGACTGGGGCGGTGGTTTTATGGGTGTACACTTATCTCCACATTTATAAAGTGGTACACATTAATTACGTGTAGCTTTTTGGACATCGAAAAAAATTTAAGTACCCGTTTGAGGAGGCCATGTGATATCCAGGTGGAGCTTAGAAGAGACAGCTCGACTGGAAGGTAACTTGGAATTGGATAAGGACCGATATTATCCGAATTCAGAAAAGAGAGCTAGAGGTCACACAGAAAATTTGGCCTCCCATGTAGGGTCACCCCTGAGATACAATAAGTGAGAACGTATTATTTGCTTTGTGACTTCCTCGTCTGCCAGTCTCTGTCCCTCTTTGAGAAATCAGTTCCAGCAGAGAGCAGGGCAGAGGGGCAAGACGACAGCTTGGAGGCCCTGGCCAATCGCTGCTGGCGCAGCCATGGAATTATGACATGGAGCTTGGTTGCCGGGCTACTGCTGGAGGCAGGGGCACCTCATCTCAGATCAGAGCAGCCTCTGCCAGAAGCAGACGCTGCCTGTGAGGCTGAAGACCAGCCAGAGCTCAGAGGGGGCCTAAGAAAAGGTATGGATGGATAAAAGGGGGTGACGTGGGGGCGCCCCAACATTGGTACTGAACTAAAATATATTTAAAATGTCGTTAAATGAAGAGAAAGATGAGGGGTATCCAGATACATTAGTGATACCCAGAAAAACTCAAGATGAGTTAATTCATGTAATCCAGACGTCTTTAAACAATATAGCTATACAAATAAATAATCTGAGTAAATGTGCTGAAGATATATTTGGGGAAATATCCAAAGAGGTTGACAGGCTCTCTTTCAGAGTTATAGTTTTACAAGATCATGTAATCCAGCTGACAAATGGTATTACCTACAAAAATGAAAATGGAGAATTATCCTTGAGAATTATGAAATCAGAGACTTTTCGAAGTACAGCTATTCAAACACAGCAGGTATACTCCTCCAAGCAATTACCTGTTAAAATGTCTGAAATGCATGATACTCGTGTACTGACATTACCTATGAATAGTTCTTCTTGCCAAGAGGATACAGGAGGTTTAAAGGTGTCTCCTGATGCTTCATATTGCTTTGACCTTTACAAAGAAAAGACTGTACCTGAGTGTGAAGAAGAAAAGGGGGCAAAGCTCAAGCAAAAGAAGCATGAAGAGCATCCCAGTAAACCAGCAAGTGTGCCTCAGAGTCAACGGATGGAAGACGAAGCTTCAGCGTACCAGGTCCCAACTGCTTGGGTCTCTCTTTCATATATGGATCAACCAGATGAAAATTCCTCATTTCCCTGTTTCCCATTATGCGAAATCAATAAGTTTGTAACAAGCACTGTAGGAAAAGTGTTATCCAGCTCTCCACATCTGCCAACGCATGGAGCCGGAGAGGTTAAAAATCCCCTTCCATACGTTAGGTACGGAACTGGAAGGGGAGAAGTAATGCAATCCCAACCTCAAAATCATCTTAAAACAAAGGTGTTCGTGAGCCCTACAGCGCCAGACTCACCGCCTGAACTGCCAACTGATTGGCTGGCTCTATTAAAAGTTTCAAAGATGGAAACACCTTCCTCAAGCATGCTTCTCCCAACTCAACTTGCACCGCCTGTTTTGAGAACCCCGGCAGCAACATCTCCTACTGCCTGCCGCCCAAGTGTTCCTGGAGCAGCTGTTCCCATTATGCCACCTAAAGGGGACTTCTCTACTCCAGCATCTGAACCCTTTCCACATTATGAACTGACAGGAGATGATCCGCGTGCACCAGGTGCAGATCGGGACGTGCCTCCATCTCTAACTTCTTCTCCAATAACCTTACAGAGTATTCCAACAAGGGCCACAGTTACCCACGTAATTGGCCCTATGTCAGTTGTACAACCACCACCACCTTCAATTTCAAACTTACCAAGATCTTCACTTTCATCATTGCCAAGCTACTGTATTCCACCACCAAGATACCCGGCTATACTACTGCCAAGATCATCAACTTCACGAAATTTGATTCCACTCTCACCAATATCTTCATGTCTACAAACATCAACATCTTTGATTTCATCACCAAGAAGTTCATTTTCTCTGGCCACGAGCCGGTCAGACACCACCACCTTGTCAAGATGCTCAGATGCATGGCCATTAAGACGTTCAGTTGCTCAGTCACAAAGGCCTTCAACTGCACAATCAACAAGGCACTTGATTCCACCACAACAAACACCTTCAAGTTCGAATCCAGCAAAGTCTTTCAACCTACAGTCTTTGTTTTCTTTTGTACAAACACCATCTCACATTCCGAGCTCATTGGCTCTACCAGTGTCCCCGTCTTCATCAGCTGCAGGGAACGCCACCTTAAAGGAATGTCCACCACCTATACCAGCATTCACCAGAGTAAAGATTGCGCTGACGGAAGCAATAAGGAAAGCTATAGAAAACTGAAGATCAACGAGTGCCAAAAAGCCAAAATTGAAGTTCCTAAAAGTGAAGCAAGTTGTATTGATTTCTCATTGAGCTATGGGACATAATTCTGGTGAATCGGTGAGGCTAATTGGATGGAGAAAATGAGCAAATAAATAAACCCAGCTGAATTGAAAATAACTCTCTATTGTTTTATTTTCCACTAGTTAAGTCATTAATAATTATTTGGATTTTCTTTAGAATAATCCATGATTTTCTTTGTCCAAGAAAACTATTACCACTTACTTCACAGTAAATACTTTATTTTATTTTAAAGATTTTATTTATTTTTAGACAGAGGGTAAGGGAGGGAGAAATATCAATGTGTGGCTGCGTCTCGTGCACCCCCACTGGGGGCCTGGTCCGCAACCCAGGCATGTGTCTTGCCTGGGAATCAAACTGGTGACCCTTTGGTTCACGGACCGGCACTCAACCCACTGAGCCACACCAGCCAGGGCTGCACAGGCAGTTCTTAAAGTAGTTCTTAAAATATTTTGAAGACAACTACTATTGAAATTCTGAGGTTATCAAGGGCCTCTATTCTATTTCTGGTACTGTGTAATGCAAGTATCCAAAAGTACTGCTTCCATTACATGAGTGTATTCAGGAAGTATGTATACCATGTAGCTCGCTACACTGCAAGAGAAAAGAACTGTCCCCTTTCCTTTTCTGCTACACAGCAGCATTGTCTGGAGAGATTGAGCTCTCTCTAGGAGTTTAAAGTTTTCTAAATGAAAAATTCAGAGTTAATAACTTTTATCAAATACGGTTAAAATATAGTAAGTTTTAATACATTAATTTCACAAGTAAAAAGACGCCATGGGATTGAGTGAGCCACCTACGTTAAGACTCTAAGGAAGGGAGTTGAGGCCTGAGCTCTGAGTAACTGCAATTCTAACACAGGAGAGGTGGGGGGTCCCCAAAGCGGAGGGGAGATGATCAGAAACACAGCAGTGGCACCAGGAAGCTGGGTGCCCGAGATGGACCACAGAGTCCAAGTGCGAGTATTTCAAGGAGGGAACTCTCTGCAACGTGGCGCACGATTCAAGTAAAATCAGAAATCCTGGTTTTAGCAGCTCAGAGATCTACTGACCCCGAACAGAAGAGCTCCAGTGGGGAGTCCAGAGGAAAGAGGAATACACTGGGATGGTTTAAGTCAATGCACGGGGCGGGGGGGGGGGGCGGGGCGGGGGGGGGGTGCGGTGGAGAGAGTGGGCGGACATGTTTTCCACTAGGCTGGGTAGCGAAGAGATGCATAGAAGACGGTGCCTGGATGGGCAAGAGAGTTCACGGGGAGGAGGGGAGGTAGGAAGGCTTTGTGTGTGTTGTAAGAAAGAAGGGAGGAGGGGAAAAGTTAAATCCTCGTATCTGATAGCAATATGTCAAGGAACAATTCCTAAAATTGAAACATCGAGAAACAAGTACGATTTGGAGACATGGAGATAAATACCAAAATTTAAACAATTGAATTTATCTACAGGAGAAAATGTACTACATAAACCAAAGAGTTTAAAAGTAACAATGAGGAGCAATTTGCCCTATCAGATATTAATGCATTCTACAAAATTATAATAGTTAAAACATTACATTTAGCACAAAACTTGGTAAAATATTTCGTTAAAACAATAAAAAACCCAGAGAATATACGTATATATGGGAACTGAGTATTTGATTAAAATAGCACTTGCAATCAATATAGAAGGAATGCAAATTTCATAAATAATATTGGGGGAACAGTATAATTTTTTTCTTCATTTTTATATTAAATTTATTGGGGTTACATTGGCTAATAAAATTATGTAAGTTTCAAGTGTACAATTCTATAAGACATCATGTGTATATTGCATTGTGTGCCCATCACCCAAAGTAAAATCTTTTTCTGTCACCATATATGACTCCCCTGTTACCCTTTACTATCTCTCCAACCCCCTTACTTTCAAAAAACAAGGTCCTAACCATCCATCACACTCTGATGATATCAATCAAATCCGTATGATCTAGTGTGTCCTTTCAAGCCGCTGTCTCCTTGCTAATTTTCTATGTGGAAGAGGTATCAATCCACTGACATCAATAAGGTGTTAAAATCCCCTCGTATGACTGTATTACTGTCAGCCTCTCCCTTTGTGACCACCGGGATTAGCTTTACATAGTTAGGTGCTCCAATGTTGGGTGCGTAATTGTCCCAGGGTTCTACCCTCTTGTTGGGTTGTTCCCTTTATCATTATGGAGTGGCCTTCTTTGTCTCTTACTAGAGCCTTGATTTAAAGTCTATTCTGTCAGATGTAAGTACTGCTACCCCAGATTTTTTCCCCTTTCCACGTGCATGAAATACCTTTTTCCATCCCTTTACTTTTAGTCTGTGTGTATCTTTCATTCTGAGGTGGGTCTAGTTCCACCTTTTAGTTTCTACTTTACTTTGTTTCTTCTGATTATAAAATGGAGAGGGGTTATTTGAATAAAGTCACTTAAATATGAATTTCTAGACCTAAAATTTCACCTGATGCGTATTCTAATAATAAATACCGTTTTGTTATGAAAGCAACGTGGTAACTGATACCACGAGGGAGGGAAGGCTGGCCAGACCCCACCCCCGACTCCCGCCTTTCTTTCTGCTTTTCGACCTTTCTGCTGCTGCCATGGAGTGTTCCGTGCGCACCGCCTGCATTGGACTTTCAGCATTAACTGGCATCTCTCCGTGTCCCTAAATACCAGTGCAGGGAAGGATCTGGATGTTCCAAGGCTTCCCGGTGCAATGCTCGCTCTATCAATGCTTCCTCACATTGCAGGATAAAGCAGGATGTAATCATCATAACAGCAGCTCCCATCCATGACCGTCTTTGCAGTTGACAAAGCGCTTTCACACGCATGTCACCCCGGATTGTCCCTAACAGCAGCATTTCAATGATCCAGAGATTACGGATTCTCTAAGGCAAATGAATAATCACAGAGTGTCACAGCCGAAGAGGCTGTGTAGCCCCGTGGTTTTCCAGCCATGTGACTCTCTGCCCTGGGGGCCCTGGGGAGGGATTTGGAAGCCGGGATAGAGACCGAGGGATTCCTTCACCCCACCCACCCCACCAAAATGCAATGACCTCTGTTACATATATAGCCCGTGTAACTGCTTTTATATGTGTTGCCCGATTTGGGTTCTATGCGATTTTTTTCTGTATGAGTTTGTCCACAGCAAGGATTCTACTCCTTAAAAGTTGAAAATCCACGTGTGGGTGACAAAGTTGAAGCTCAGAGAGGTGCCATCCTGAGCCAAAGGTCACGCAGCTGTAATTAACTGTAAGTAAGAGCATGATGTGCCTGATGTGAGGACCAGCGTGGCTTCGGAGACCAGGAAGTTGCATACAAAAAACATGAAATCCAGATAGTTAAAAAAAATGAAAGATGAGACAAGAAAACAGAGGACTTTTTGAAAATAGTGGTAAAGAATGCGTAACACAAAATATACCATTCTAACCCCTTACATGTACAATTCAGTGTCATTAAATACGTTTACAATGTGTATCCACGTTGTACTCACCACTCTCTGTTTCCAGAAATCTTTCATCATCTCAAACAGAAACTCAATATTCACTAAATAGTAGCTCCCTGTCCTCCCCTCTATTCAGTCCCTGGAAACCAATATTTATTCTCTGTGTCTATATAAGTGGAATCATACAATATCTGACATTTTGTGACTCACTCATTTCACTTAGCGTAATGTCTTAAGAGTCATCTTTTCTTTTTAAGGTTGAATGATATTACCATTATATATATAGGTGTGTGTGTACACACACACACATATTACATTTTATTTATCTCTGCACCCACCAATGGACATTGGGTTATCTCCACCTCTTGGATATTGTTAATAATGCTGTTATGGATATTGATGTACAAACACCTGTGAGCTGCTGCTTTCAATTCTTTTGGGCATATACCTCAGACTAGAATTGCTGAATCACATGGCATTTCCATGTAACTTTTTGAGGAACTGTCAAACTGCTTTCCACATTGAAGTCTTTTTAAAGCACTGATTTATGAATTCAGACAATAGGCTTTCCAGATAATTTACTTGCCGTTACCATAAAAGATTTTTCTTCTGTGTTAAAGTGGTTTTTTCCATTGGCTATCTTGGTAACTGACACATAGTAGATACTCAATAATTCTAGTTTCACAAAGATGCTAATGGTACTATTATCTATTCTAATAGGATCTTATCTGAACTATTAATATGCTTTTCAGGGCTGTCTAACCTATGGCTCATGGGCTCCAGGATGGCTATGAATACAGCCCAACACAAAATCATACATTTACTTCAAACATTATGAGATTTTTGTGTGTGTGTGTGTGATTGTCGCAATGTATTTAATGTGTGGCCCAAGACAAATCTTCTTCCAATGCAGCCCAGAGACGCCAAAAGGTTCGACACCCCTGCAGATCATGAGAACACCAATGCTATATGACATTAAATTTTTTTCCCTTTTTTCCTTGTGTTTGCCACACATATGCCCACTTTCCGTTTTCTTAAGAAAGAGGTGTTTCATCGTGTAACAATCCCTTTCCCACAGAGGAATGCCACAACTGCCACCAGCAGAACAGCTGCAGACCAATAGTTATGGAAACGGCATTAAAGCTTTTAAAGCGCTTCCACATGTACTACCACTTAAGATACACTGAAGAACACAAGATGAATCTATCATGAAGAAAAGGGTTTGGGCTTTTAAATTTCTTACTTTAACATAAAAATACATCATTTGCTTTGACCTAACTAACAGTAAAGTATCTAGCAGGATGCTTCACATCTTAGTGATTCACATAAATCTTACTCATAACAAATTGTATTTCACTTACATTTTTGAAATACCTTTTGAATACCTTGTGTTTCTACTTTAAGTCTGCTCCTGATTTATAGTGCCAGTATCCCTTTGCCTAACTCTTCCTGACAAATACCAAAACAAAAGGCAAGACACATTTACATTAAACTGAGACAGATGTTGTCTAGAGTAACCAAAGGCATCAGATTTTTTCATTCTTTGTATCTCATACAAACCGGAAGCAATTCAAAGGAATACTGATTAAATAGGCAAGAACAAAGAAAGTGGCACTTACTTCAATTGTATGGATAATATCTCTGGGACCAATAATTTCTGGATCGTATTTAATGTGTGCTTTGTTGGTGGCCAGGGCCACAGAGCAGTAGAAAATCCCTCTGTGTTTTGTGAGGGTAGACTCTATTTTATGTACACAGGAGGCGCATGTCATTCCTCTCACCTATTAAAGACAGATGCATTGTTATTCAGAAATATACTTTTTCCTCCATTAAACATGAGCTATTATTTTATTATTTTTTAAAATATTTATTTATTTTTAAAGAGAGAGGGGAAGGGAAGGAGGAAGAGAGGGAAACATTAATGTGTGGTTGCCTTTCGCACGCCCCCTACTGGAGACCTGGCCCGCAACGCAGGCATGTGCCCTGACTGGGAATCTAACCGGCAACATTTTGGTTCGCAGACTGGCACTCAATCCACTGAGCCACACCAGCCAGGGCTATTATTTTCAATTAAGATAACTCTTGCAACAGGGGATAAACACACAAGATCTTTCTGCACTACGATTATGCTTTATATATGACCATTAGGACACTTTTACATCACACTGAACAAGGATATGTGCCAGCTGCCACATGTTACATGGCAGAGGATCTCATGAAAAGTCTTCCCTTTCTTGTCACTACTCTTTGCAGGGAATTTGACAAATCATTTTTTTTTTAACTGATTGATTTTAGAGAGAGAGTGGAAAAGCGGAGGGGAGGGAAAGGGAGAGAGATCAACTTGCTGTCCCACTTATTTATGCATTCATGGGTGGATCCTTAGGAATTTTATCCTTCATAAAAGCAATGAGAACACTGGCAAAAATTGTCAGATCCAACTTTTTCAGAAATTTGGAACATGAAAGCTTGCAGCAACCCAAGAAGCATTTCTTCAAGAAAATGAGATGAGCCCTGGCCAGTGTGGCTCAGTTGGTTGGAGCATTGTCCCATAACCGCAGGGTTGTGGATTTGATACCTGGCCAGGGCAAGATGCCTAGGTTATGGGATCGATCCCCAGTCCAAGTATGTGCAGGAAGCAAACTGTCCACGGTTCCCTCTTGCATCAGTGTGTCTCTCTCTCCATTTCTCTAAAAGCAATGAACAAACGTCCTCAGGTGAGGATGAAAAAAAGGAAAATCAGATGAATCCCAATAAAACAGCAACCTATGTGGCACTATAATCGCCCCTCCCCTCCAACTCTCTGGTAGTCATGAAGACCACCAGCTCACAATGAAGGTAAAAAACAGCATCAAAAGCCACCGGAGTGGGCAAAAAGGGTTGGGGCTGCTCCAAAGCCTCTTTATCAGTGAACTTTCATTATTTGAACTGAGTTCTATGAAATATTCCACTTTCCCTGACTACGGTTCAATGTGTGCAAAAGCTTTTTCCTCTGGAAAAATCTGTCAAACACAGCCAGAGGTGCCCTGGCTGGTGTGGCTCAGTGGACTGAGAGCCGGCCTGAGAACAGAAAGGTAGCCAGTTCAATTCCCAGTCAGGGCACATGCCTGGGTTGTGGGCCAGGTCCCCAGGAGGGGGTGCTCAAGAGGCAACCACACATTGATGTTTCTCTCTCTCCTTCCCTTCCCCTCTCTCTAGAAGTAAATATCATTAAAAAAAAAACACCTAAGTCTTTAATGCACTTGGAACTTATTCTTCTACATGCTATATAGGTAAGAATCATATATTTTTTAAACTTGATTTTCATTTATTCATTCCAACCCAATTCTTCTTTTTTGGTTTGTAGCAGATATATGATGATTATCTTTTACATCCATGCTTGAAAGTTACCACAAAATCATATCTTATCTTTCCATTTTCTAGTTCCCTTAATTTTCCTTTTATGTCTTATTTTCCCAACTTTAATTATCTTTGGAACTCTTTTCTGAAGCCTCTATATTTTTTCTGGAAATCTTATTAATTACACTAAAATTGTTACTTACAACAAGTTCCAAAACACCATCCCCTTCGTCGGCATTTTCTATCACAGTGGCTCCAAATCCAAGCTCTCGGATGAACTCGGCTATCATCGGGGGCTGTATAACTGCAGGATTATATCTTACTTCCGCCTTGCCAGCCATCAGAGCAACAAGCACAGAGTATATTCCTAGGAGCATGGATAAGGAAAACAACTCAGATAACACTGCTTTTGAAAAAAAGTAATGTTATAATATTTTTGTTTTCCACTTAACTGTGAAAGGATTAAAGTAAATCTGGAGACACTGATTACTTGTACATAGTCTTAAACCCAAGCCAAATAAAACTATTTGAAAAAGGGGTCTCCGCTTCTTAATTTTTAAGAATTTGTAAAATTTTTATTTTACAGATTTTCAATTATATATATATATATATAATGTATATATGCACACACAAGAGAGAACAACATAATAAACTTGATAAACTGATCGCCCAGCTTCAACAGTTAAACAGTTATCAATAATACCAGGTTGATCTTGTTTCATCCGTATTCCTAGCCAAGTAATCCCTGCCCTCTATCCTGACTGTTTTCAAGCAAATCCCAGACATCATATCATTTCACATGTAAATATTTAACTATGTATTTCTATTTGGGGGAGGCGGATAATGGTGGAAAGAAGGGGAAGGGACTAGTCCAAGAACGTGTATGAATGACCCACGGACACGGACAACAGAGCGGGAATTAGCTGTGGGAGCAGGGAGGTGGGATGGGTGGAGGAGGGCAAAGGGGGAGAAACCGGGACAACTGCAATTTAAAACATAAAATATGTTTTAAAAAAGATATTGTTCTCCTTAAAAATACCCACAATACCACTCTCATACCTAAAATAATTCTTCCATATTATCAACTATCCAGGCAACATTCACTTGCCCACAGGGGTCTTATAACTGCTGGTTCATTGAATACAGTTTGTTTTTTTTTTGTTAGAAGTAGGATCCAAGTAAGGCCCATGAACTGCAACCAGCTGAGACCTTATCATGTAAACATAAAGCATTTTTAGAAACTAATGAGACAGAGTCCTAGAGAAAGGAACTCATGAACGTAGGAAACGGCTGCAGTTGCAGCAAAAATTCCAAGAATGTGCCAACATACACATTTAATATTTTCCAATGATACTCATTTCTTATAATTCTCAAGTTTTACTGTCTGGCACACGCTAATCTAAAGTGCTCTTAATTCCTAGAGTGAAAAAGTGCCACACAACTCGTTAACAGAACAAAGGACTTCATTTTATGACAGTCACGCTGCGCTCCGGTGAGAAAGCCTTTTGTTAACAAACATTCCACTTCTCCAGGCCAGCTACCGCTGTCATTGCCAGCAAGGAAATTAATTCCACACAGCAGAAATGGCAGCTCTTTCTAGGAATCTGTGGCACTTGGTCGCTACCTGACAGGGAAAGGGCGTCAGCGGTTAATAAGTCAGCTCTGGCGGGGGACACAAAGAAAAAAATTAACCAAATATTAATTTGATACTTTGACTAAGAAAACAAAGTACTTAATTATAATCTAAGCTTTCTATATAAAGTGCTTCTCTTGGGCTGTGTGGGCACCAAATAATTTAGAGGAACAGGTCATGGTAAAGTGTCACTAATAAGAGGACAGAGAAAGTAGCAAAAAATCTTTTTGCTTTTTGGTCGAATGTAATCCATAGCCCAACAGAAATACAAAGGAAATTATGATTTTTTAAGTTTCAAAAAACAGATTTCATACTTACATAAATTATGGATAATTTTTAAAAATTCTTACTTCAAACTATAATTAGAAGTCTTTGTCTTCGTTTTTAGAAATATAATGAGCCTAAACAGCGGGAAGACCAGTGTTACTTGGTTTAAAAAACAAAAAAGTCAATGTGGTTACCCAAGCTAGGCCGATGATACTCCTAATTGGGTTAAAAGGTGGTAAAGGGGTAATAGGGAGTAACTGAGAGAATCAGCCCAATAGGTTTTTTAAAAAAAGATTTGGAGCCCTGACCGGTATGGCTCAGTTGATTGGGCATCATCCCGCAAAGTGAAAGGTCGCTCGTTCAATTCCCAGTCAGGGCACATGCCTGGGTTGCGGGTTTAGTCCCCAGTCAGGGAACATAGGAGATACAACCAATTGATATCTCTCTCCCTCTTTCTAAAAAAAAATAAATAAGTAAATAAAATCTTTAAATAAAAGATCTGTAATTTGCACAGGCACTGCTTATCTCATGAAAAAGGCTATTTCTGAGTTACCCAAAAATAGTTGGTTATAAAATTAAAGAAGAACCTCAGAGACTTTCTTTGCTATCTTTTCTTTTTTAAACTCCCTCTGAGGATGTGGTTTTTAATTTTTAAAAATGGTAATATAACAGTGTATTTCTTTGTAAAAGTCTTTTTAAAGTGTTTGAACTTTTTTTTTAATTGTTCCTCAAGTACAGTTGTCTCTGTTCCCCCCCCCAATCTCCCCAGCCCTACCCACCCCCACTTCCCATCCTGAATCTGACCGTCTTTGGCTTTGTTCATGAGTCCTGTATATATTATGTTCCTTAACGACGATCAGGACAATGCTCAAACCAGCTAGGCTACCCGACTAGTCCTTTGGCTTTCATTTGCTTGCAACCTTCCTCCTTTTCTTTTTCAGCCAATCAAAGTGTAATATAAGCTTTTAGCCTTAAGTACATTTTAATTAGACATAATGGAGGCTGAAATGAAGGATGCAGAAATGACAGAATGAAGACCAGATAATATCGAGATGAAGATGGCTCTGTGTAACATACATTTGGTTATAATGTTTTGGCCTTTATATATAAGGTGATTCTACTGGCTACAGGCCTACGTTGTTACTATATATGCTTTGAGTTATTTCCCCAGTAGTAGGGATAAGCTTATGCTAATCTTCCTTATTCAGTCCTTGTAACTAACAGCCTTTTTCTTTAAAACCTCTGGGGCTAGAGCTACCTAAGGACCAAGCCTATGACTTCAGTCTCATTAAACATAATCAGACATCTCTATGGTTAACAAATCTACTAGGCCATACTGTGAAGTCTAGCGATATGAGTGTAAATTTATAAGCTAAAATATCAGAGTGTGACTAAATGATGATGTGGAATTTCTAAGATTTTGTATCCTAGAATTAAAACTTGTACAAAATATTACATAACTTTTGAACAATTTTTACTGCAAGCAAAGATCAATGATCAAACTGTTGGAAGAGAATATATGGGGTTGGCAAGAATAGGTTTACAGCTGTGCGTACCCGAAATAGTTTATTCTTGTATTATTATTTATTATTGTGTTTTTTATTTGTATTATTTGTCATCTTCTTATTGCGATTATTTCATACCCTTACTTATGATTTAACTTTTAGGTAATGATGGCTGGTAATTTAACCTACTTCTGCCCACCCCTGTAATTCTAAACAAACCTGGTTTTAGTCTCGTATGTGGGCTGGGTATCGTAATACTGAAATCTATGGGTCCTAGTTGTTAGCTTTAAGCTTAAGTTTATCAGGAAATTTGTATGCTTCTTAAAATACATTGCATCCAAGGTCCACAAAGAATAGTAATCTTACGTATTTCTTTTTGCTATTTTCCTGCAAATTTCACTGCTGTTAAAATGTGCTCATGAAGCACGCGAGATAGGAGGTATATCTAAGAGAACAAAACACTAACAACAACTGGCTGTCAGAAAGTCAAGGTTGCCTGGTCACTGAGAATGTTTGCAAGGTCCTGGAAAGAACAATAGACACAGTAACAAAACACATACAAAAGAACAGAGTCCTCAAACTAGAATATAAAACAATGGGCTTTAAGAGTGCCTCACCTTCTTCTCGTCTTAAATTCCGTTCGATGTTTGCCACACAGGAAGCACAGGTCATACCAGTGACCTGTATGAAACACTTAGATGAAGTCTTTGCATCCTCCTTGTCCTGAACTGGTGCCATCACTTTAGTATAAAGTTCATTAGTTGAGGTCAGATGTGGCATTTCCGATGAGGGATGAGCTATTACTACCAATGGCTCATTTGCATCTGCTGGACAGAGAAAGAGTCTTTTTATTTGGGGTATTCTCCAGCTGCATCCTGGTCATTCATCACAATCCACCCCTAGGAGCAGTCAGTCCATTCCTTTAAAGCCCTGGCTGGTGTGGCTCAGTGGACTGAGCACCTGATTGTTGAACCAAAAGGTCACCAGTTCAATTCCCAGTCAGGGCACAGGCCTGGGTTGTGGGGCCAGGTCCCCTGTTGGGGGTGTGCGAGAGTTAACCGGTTACTGTTCTCTCTCACACATTGATGTTTCTCTCCCTCCCTTCCTGTCTCTGTAAAAATAAATTTTTTTAAAAAATGAGTTCCCTTGGGGAAGGGCAGAGAGTAAACAAAATTTTGGTTATATCAAGTTCTTTCAGCCATAATTTCCAGCCCAAACCCTAAGTAGAGAGCAGTTTGTCAATAGATGGCTTTTATTTTTAGAATTAATTTTTAACATCATGTTAACAATTTGCATTCTGGTGGTAAAGCATTTTGTGGTATAGTAAGTGGAACAAAGAGCAATTTACAAAATAGTACTGCAGTCCCGGAAAATCTGCTATTGTGTTTTAGTTTATTCAGTGCAGCATTAATCACCTGCCAAGAAAGAAAAATATTTTCTCTCCAGCATATCCAAGCACCTGCAAGAAAAAAGAAGGCTAAAGATTTTCTACTCTCCTGCAGAGATAAGGAGGAAAAGAAGTGATGTGGAAATTTCCACTAACCTAACTTGTTCCTTCTTCTCCTTGAGCAAGAAACTAGTTTGGGTGTATAGGAGCAGCCCCCAAAGGAAGCCCTACATGACAGAGGTGGTTTTCAGGATGCTGAGAAAGGGCATCTTTGAAGAAACTTTAACAAAAGCCCGAGCATTTCCCTAATCAATAATGATATAGACTCCTCCAGTCAAAATAATGACAGCTCTAAAATTTTAATGCACATACAGCCACCTGGGGAATCTTGTTAAAACGTAGCTTCTGATTGAGGACATGAACGGTAGGGCCTGAGATTCTGCTTTTCCATCAGAATGGGTACTGCAAAGGACACTCTGAACAGCAAAGGACTAGATTCTCCCGATTCTCTAATTAGTCAGTCTCTGGTGTTGAGTGAAGCACTCAAGATTATGAAGAGCATCATTCAGAATGCCTAGGACCAAATTTACCAAAGAGCACCGGAATGCTGAAGGACTCAAAAAGGAGGCCCATTTGCCCAAAGGAAATAGCTTTGGCTTTGGAAAAAAGGACTATTTTAATCTAGGCAGATCTTACTTAATTCTCTCATAATTACTGACAAGGCTTAATTTTGAAACTGGAATATGAGAAAAAAAAAGTTCATCTTGCAAATTGCGATATGTCTTGTTCCAGAATAAGTTATTTCAGGTACAAGAGGTAATCTGTAATTTTCACACTCTGTAAGTATTCAATTAAAATAAGTCACAGAGGTAGTCCCTTTTAAGTTACCTCGGCATGACCTCTCAACAAAGATCCATAAAACTGTGACCCCAGTTAGTATGGGAAGCAGAAGAGGCAAAGATTTTATCTTCTACTTTATATAGGCTGTAGCAACATTACTTATGTCTAAATGAATTTAAAAGGAAGGTTCATTTTCGTGCACTTGAGACACCGATCAGAAAAGATTCCAACACTTTCAAGAAAGGATTTCCAATCTGACCCTCAAAGCGGGCAGGTTCAGTATCTAAATTAACGTGAGAAATAAACACAATCAGAAAGTGGCTTCAAAACAATTATAAATAAACATCAGGTCTGCAACTTCCTCTCGAATGATTCAAAAGAAGGTATATATGTGTGTTTTTGTATATGTGTGTATATATATGTCTATCTGTCAACAGAGAAAGAGAATGATTTAAAAAATGTGGTAAAATATTAACAATTGGGGAATCTGAGTGCAATTGATAAACAGAAATTCTTCGTACTATTCCTGCAGCCTTTCTGTAAGTTTGAAATTAAAAGATAAAAAAGTTTAAATAAAATCTGTAAAAAAATTAAAAGGCGCTGGCTGGTGTGGCTCAGTGGATTGAGCACCAGCCTACAAACCAATGAGTTACCAGTTCAATTCCCAGTCGGGGCACATGCCTGGGTTGCGGGCCAGGACCCCACTAGGGGGCGCTCGAGAGGCACCCACACATGGGATGTTTCTCTCCTTCTCTTTCTCCCTCCCTTCCCCTCTCTTTAAAAATAAATAAATTAAAAAAAAAAAGATAAAAAAGTTACAAAAAAGGAAAGCAATGTAATCGAGTATTTTGTTTGCTTTAACTGGTTAGTGAAGGCTTTACTTCAGATATCATATTTCTGTTTAAGAGAATGATGAGATTGATGGTCATAAAAAGCACCCCTCCTCCACTTTTCTCACTATCTTCTTTTTTTTTAAAGCCTTTATTTATTTATTTTTAGAGAGGGGAACGGAATATGAAAAACTCAGGAATGGAGGGAGAAAGAGAGAGGGAGGAACATCCATGTGCGTCTGCCTCTCACACACCCTCCACCAAGGACCCGGTCAGCAACCCAGGCATGTGCCCTGGCTGGGAATCGAACTGGCGACCCTTTGGTTTGCAGGCCGGCGCTCAAACCGCTGAGCCACACCAGCCAGGGCTCACTAGCTTCTTTAACACGTATGGCTTATCCAGGACTAGTATGGCATGAAAGCAACAGGTACTGATCTCTCTCTTTTTGGCCCGCGTCATAGCGGTGCATATACTGTGAGGTCTGGATCCGCACTGCCACTGCCATTCAGCAGACTGGCAGCAACAATTCTGGTGACAGACACACAGAGAGAGCAGGATGACAGCTATAGGGGTGGAGGGATTGAGCAAAAAGGAGAAAGGACTCATGGACATGGACTCAATGTGGTGGCCACGAGGGGAGGGAGGGTATAAGGGGACTAAATGGTAATGGAAAAAAACACAATGAAAACACAGTTTTGGTGGCATCTTAAAACACTGATTGATCGGTAGCAGAAACACAGAATACAGTCATTTTGATGTCCACCTTTTATTCCAATAATACGGGTAGCTGTAGTCACAATTCGACCTATTCTTTTATGGTGCCATTCACTGTGAGAAGGTTTTTCTCACCTATTTATTCATCGTGGCCAGTACTGTGTTTATGAGCCCTAACAGATTCAGGGCACATGACAGTCTCCTGGTAATTATTTGTTGAATAATCGAATTCTAGGGCCCTTGACAAGAGTAGGGCAACATAAATGTCATTACTAAAAGTTACTGACCACGTTGCATTCATGGTTCTGAGGACTAGGTAGATGCTAGGCATCGCATGAGAGACTATCAAGTACTCCAGAATTGTCCTAAGGTAATTAGAAGTTCCACTTTTGCTCTTCCCACATTTGGTATATAAAATCTCCTACATGTTAGCTATTTTTAATTGTATTTTTCATGTTATATAATTATGGCATTAAATGAACAATGTTAATAATACATTTAATTCAGAGACTTTATTCAAAGAAGTCAATGCAGCCAATTACTTAGACCAGTGCTTCTCAAACGTGAATGTGTATATGAATTTCCTGGAAGCTTATTAAAAGTCAAATGTGGATTCTGGCAAAATATAGACCCAAGTGAAAAGGACAAAATCTGTTTTGGGATCCAGTCTGAAAGTTAGTGAGGTCCTTATTTATGGTATGACAGATACCAGATTTGATCATGAGAAATATTTGTTTCATACCATATGTGATATAATTGGGGTTTCTATGTATATAAGAGACATAGCAATAGCACACTGTAACGTTGACTGATACTGATGTAAACTAAACTTATTTATGCAGTGTCCATCATTGGCAACATAATGTATCATGTATGCTGAACTATTTAATTTAACAGAAACTCTGAGGAATAATTCCACATTATAAGTAAAATGTGAATTACAAATAGTGTCATTTTGAACATTTAAAAATTGTAACTGATGACAGATACAACTCAATTTTGCTGAAACTAATTTTAGTCATTTTTTATGCCTAACTCATAGAATTTCACTTCCAGTATTTCCAATTTAAATTTTCTTCTGCTTTCATAATTACTTCCTTTTTCAATTATGTATTTCTTTGTTCAGATTTTTAGTACTGGAAGCTCTTTAACATTTTAGTATTCTGTATAAACTTTCTTTTTTTAAAAGATTTGATTTACCCTTAGAGAGAGGGGAAGGGAGGGGGAAAGAGGAGAGAAACATTAATGTGTGGTTTCCTATGAAGCGCCCCCTACTGGGGACCTGGCCCGCAATCCAGGCATGTGCCCTGTCTGGGAATTGAACCAGTGACTCTTTGTTTCGCAGGCTGGCACTCAATCCACTGAGCCACACTAGCCAGGGCATACTCTGTATAAATTTTCTAATAGGGAATTATGTATCTCTTTTTAGAGCACAGGAATCTTGGCCTGAGATTTTCTTTATCAAAGTGAGAAATCTAGGTAGGAAAGTAAAATGGTACAGCTATTTTTGAAAAGAGTTTGACAGCTCCTAAAAATGTTAACATATTTACCATCTCACCCAGAAACTCAACTCCTAGGTATATACCCAGGAGAAATAAAAACATACATTCATGCAAAACATTATTCACAAATTGTTTATAGCAGCATTATTTATAATAGCCAAGGAGTGGAAACAACCTAAATTTCCATCAGTTGATGGATGGAGAAACAAAATGAGGTATATAACACATACAAAGGAATACTATAAAAGCAATAAAAATGAATGAAGTTAATGTTGTCAACGTCAAGGAACATTTGTGTACCCTGGAAACAATACGCTAAGTGAAAGCAGTTACACACAGGACAAATATTCCCTGACTACTCTTAAGTGGGACCTAGAGCTGTCAAATTCATAACAATAAAAACTCAACAGTAGGTAACAGGGACTGAGGCAGGGGAAATGGGGAGTGATTGCCAATGAGTGCGGGGTTTCTTCTGCAGGTGATAAAATGTTATAAAATTAGATAGTGGTAATGTCCACAATGCTATGTGACTATACTAACCACCACTGGATTGTTACTTTAAAGGGGTAAATTTTATGGTATGTGAACTCTATCTTGACTCTAAAAGGTGAGAATCCTGTAATTTCTACCTTCTGTCATGAATATGAGAAGAATGTTTAGTATGACTCTGGGTCCTCTTCCACTAAAACGTATAATAATTTGAGCATGGGTTTAATATGATTTTTTTACGCCTCGCAGGTTTAGTGAGCTTGGAAACAGTGTATTGTTATTTGATATCCTTCAATCCGAGCAAAAGAGCAAAGGTGAAGGGTGACAGTGTCTGGGAATCAGTGATTGTTATTTACAGCAAGAAATTTCATTAGGGCATTTCCAGTTTAATTCAAGGTTATGTTCAATTCCAGTTCCAAACAACTTTACACAGGCAAATTCCATTGCATATACATTCCTGGTTTCAGTTCAAGCTGAGAGCTGTCAGGAAATAGGAAGACTTTGAATGCTTCCATTTAAAACTATGGTTAAAATTTTATGATTTATCGATATCTTTTTTTAAAAAACAATATTTGCTTCTCCCATGATACAGGGTCCGGCAGAAGTAAGGCCTGCCTCAGTGTGGTTGGTAGGATAATAATATGGGGATAATAATTTATAGTTTCAATTTGAATATTTCGCCTAAAATGTCAAGTGACGCAATTGAGTGCGCTATTGTCATGTTACAGAAGTACATGCTTATGATTATGAAATAAAAGATTTTGTAATAAAAAGGGGTGTTATTTGTGCTGGACCCTGTATATACATAACTACATACATCCTTGTCATAAAAAAACTTAAAATACATATGAGAGCACAATGGAAACAAATATCACCATTATCCTACCACTCACGAATAACCACTGTCAAAATTTTAGTTCATTTCCTGCCAGGAATTCTAGTCATTCATATATATATATATAGCATATACATTGCATAAATCTTTATACTTGTGTTTATAAAATGATAAAACTGAATATACAGCTTTTTAGTTTATTTCTCTTCACTTAACAAAATATCTGACACTCTCCTGTGGCATTAAGTACCTTTAATACCATAATTGGTATGGCTTCATAACATTTCATCACAAGGATATATCATGATTTATTTAAGGTTTCTAGTTTTCAAATAATTATGCAAACATCCTTATGCATCTGTTTATACATTGCTGACTACTGCCATTGGATTTATTTCCAAAAAGTGGGATTAAAATGCCTATTACTCGTTTCTCATTGATGAAAGACAAAAGAATCAGCAAGCCAGAGTCGTAAAAGAACATTAGGGAAGTCAAAGAAAAAAGTGATAATTACCTGGCAAGGTAGCATCAAATCCCATGTCTTCTATTGCTTTCCTCAAAGTTTCTGGAGAGGTTAGTAGAGGATCATATTCAACAGTGCCGTTCCTATTTGCAAGGGATACCAGTATGGATTTTACACCTGCCTTTTTTGATAGGACACCCTCAATAGACTGCACACAAGAATTACAAGTCATGCCATCAATGTTTATCACGGTTTCTTGAGTCAGAGGCTGGCTAACTATGTTCAAAGGAATCCTCTGAAGAGATGAGCTGGGAGGAGAGTTTGAGGTACTGCCAACTCCACTTGCAATACTAACTCTAAATTTTCCCGGTGGTACGGCCTCTATTGCTTTTCGCAGGGCTTCTGGAGTGACTAAGTTTGCATTGTACTTTACTACAGCAGATCTGTTCTCTAAAGAAACTACTACGCTGCTTACATACTGGAGTGTAGATAAAGCACTTTCAATATTTGACACGCACGATTTACAGTGCATGCCGTCTATGCTGAACGTGGCTGTGGAATCATTGGTATATACTGGACTCCTTTGCTGTGATCCCTCTGAGGATTTGACTGGTGTGTTTTTCAGACGTTCTATATCAATAGCTCCCAATTTGAGGTACTTGGGCTGTTTTTTGATGAACGCTGGAAAGCCTGCCGCTTCAATCTGCTTCCGTATTTCCTCTGCTGTGATAAGATGAGGCTGATAAACAATAGTAGCTTCTTGGTTGTCCAGGGAAACTAATTAATAAAAAAAAAGTAGTTATTTAATTCAGCTACTCAGGGCCCGCTTCAGAAAACATTCCTTAGACCAAACCAGTATCACACAAAATCGTTTCTCTCTCTGTTATTACCCTTTCTCTTTTCTTTTTTTTTTTTTTTTTTGCTATTATCCTTTCTCAAAATAATTCTGTTCTTTTCAGAAAATAGTATTGACAGAGACTGGAAGAAAGTAAAAGATATGACCACTGTATGTATGGTCTCCAAGTTTCTGCATGCCTGAAGAGACGTATGTTAGACATAAAGAAGACTACGGTCATGCGGCATTACGAACCCTAAACTCCATGAAATTCCACCTCAACTGCTAGTTCGAGACTCGTGTAACTTTTCATCATTAGCTTTACTGACATTAATGCTGGCAGCACACTGTACCTGCGGCTTTAATGAAGCAATAAGCCTTCCCAGTCCCATGAATTCAAATCCCATGCTTGAGAAGAAGCAAAAGTTAAAAGGCCAAAAGAGCAAACTAAGCCTTATGAAGCAAACAAGTGCCACCAGGTACGTTACCTTTAATTCGTGGAACACCTTGCAGTTTCCCTATTTTCCCTTCGATGGTGCTAGTGCATGAATGACAGGTCATTCCCTCCACTTTCACCTTCAGTGTGACCTCGCCTGCTTGGGCCGTACTGTAGTCTTCAGAAGCTCCTGGCTTTTTCTCCGCAGTCCCAGTGTCTAGACTGAGATCTGGAACCAGCTCTGTTATCTGATTCGCATTCACTAAAGAAGGGATTATTGTTACCACCGCAGTTCTTTGCTGAGGGGAAACCTTAACATCTGTGACGCCCTTGGTCTTGAGCAATGTACTTTGGATATGGTCCCATGGCGGAGTCAGTGAAGCAGTAACATTTAGAAACACAGTGTCAGTTACAACAGGGAGAGGGTTAGGATTGTGGAGAACAGCATCGAAGCCCATGTCATCAATAGCTTCCTGCAGGGCCTTTGGGGTCTGTAGTTTAGGGTCATAAATAATAGTTGCATTTTTTTCTTCCAGTGAAACCTTTGGAAAGAAAGTTCAGAAGTCAGTTTAGTTAAATTACATGACGGAGAGCCTAAAAACAGTCATCACACCTCATTTAAGAATGAAACAGTTTACTCTAATGGAGCTTGTCTCTGACTTCTCATCACTACTATTACCTTTGGAGAGAAACACAAAATGTCTTGTGTACCTACAGGAATGGTAAAGCTCTATGTAGGTGCACGTGACTCTGATACTGATCAGGTATTTGAAACATACTCATAGACAAATACACCAAGAACTGCCACCATGATGGTGTGCATCTCTTTGGCTGACATCTTACACAAAATTATGATGTAGTCTCTCTCTGTCTCTCTCTCTCTGTCTCTCACACACACACACACACACACACACACACACACTCTGGGTTGGAAGTCACAAGATTTGACTTGCTATGCCGCTTCTACACTTACTAGCCAACCATACTCATTAGTTGCACCATCTGCAAAACGGGAAATATGCCCTATTACCGTCCAGGGTTGTTAAAAGGATCAGATGAGTAAACAGATAGGAAAGCAGTTCTCTGCGCCAGCGAATTACATGAAAGTAAACACTGAACAACTAATATTTATCAAGCACTTATTATACGTGTTGGGGACTGGGATTCTCAGAATACAAAGCCGAGCGTGACACAGTCACAGGGAACAATACTAGAAGAGAGAATACAGAAAACAGACAGCCATTCATTCCTGGGAGTGTGGGGGAGAAAAGGCTTCTCGGCGGAGACAATACCTGAATATTATAAGACAAACGGGAATCAGGAAACACATACGAGGCAGGGTATTCCAAACAAACGGACACACAACAGTAGAGAAAGATGGCAGGCTGGAGAATTAAGCAGCTGCTTTATTATGGGCCTCTTGCCTGCCAGTAATGCCTTGTCATTTATCCCACAGGTGATAGAGAGCCTTGGAAAAGCGAAGCAGGAGGATGACACGATCACATTCCCATTTTCGAGAAGAAGCATGTGGGTGGCCACTGGGGAAGACGATGGTGGGGCAGACGGCGTGATGCAGGGGGAGGGGAGGCCAGCTGGGGGGGCTGCTGTAAATGCAGTGGCGGCACAACAGAAGGTCTCAATTAAGGCATCAACATGGGGGGGGGAGGGGCAGCGCCAAGAGACATTTTAGGAGGGCGAAACCCAGGAAGGAGCCTACGGAGGGTACAGGAGGCAATAGGGTATAAATGTTCGAAAGGTGGTTCAAGATGGGTGGTGCTACTGCTGCTGATTCCTGGTGAAAAGCTTTGTCCCATAAAATAAAAACAACTCCAAAATATAATTAAAAGTAATTCAGAGTAGGAAAATCTCACTTCGAATCATGTACGACAGTTACACAGTCCAATCTTTTACTTATTTTAATATATGTCATAGTGCTATTTCTCCTTTACCTTGGTAATCAATGGCTATGCATTTGGGGAAATCTTGAAATGTGCTCATGGCCTGAAATGTTTCCAAGGCTGATCATTCTAGTTGGCCGGGCTGCTCTTAGTTGTGGAAGAAATTATTAGCATAAATGATCCGAAACAGAAGTAGAAAAATAATTTCTATTTTGTTTTAGAATACACTGTATGACACTTGTCCCAGAAAAAGCTGCAGAAAAGCCAAAGCACATAGAGTTCATTTTACAGTCACTCTAAAATGAAGGCTTTTGTGTCTTTGTATCTTCAGAGAGATTCTCTTTTAAACTCTTAATATCACCCCCCTGAGGTCGAGGGATTTTTCTGATTAAGAAAATCACTTTAAGAAATTTAAACATTCAAACTAAAGGGGAGAATGGAGGACAGATGGCGGGTGGGGGAGGAATGGCTATAAAAGGGCAGGACGAGGGCGTTGTGGGCGGCGATGGGACCCTGCTGTCCCAGCTGTGGTGGCAGGTAAATGAATGCTTGCGGTCAAATTCAACAAACTGAAAAAAATTATAAAACTCTACACCAAAAGAAGCCAATTCTACTGTATTGTAATTTTTAAACCAAAAAAAATTAAATAAGATCAAAAATCCCGTTCCTCAGTTTCAACAGGCATGTTTGCAAGCGTTCAATGGCCAATGTGGCCAGTGGCTGCCATACAGGACAGGGCAGATATAACACATTTCCATCATCACAGAAAGTTCCATTGGACAGTACCACTCTAGGTACTACGTGTTCTGATAAAGTACTAACATTTTTTTTAAAAATAAGGGGGACTCTTTTTCCCTTTCAGATTATATACATTATATCTGGTATCAATTAAACAAGGCCTGGTTTGAGATATCTTAAAACTTTTATTTATTTTTTAAAATTAAATTTATTGGTGTAACATTGGTAAATATTGTTATATAAGTATCAGGTGTACAATTTTGAAATCCATCACCTGTATGTAGTAGCACTGTGTGTTCACCACCCACAGTTTAGCCTCCTTCTAATATAAACGGTATATTTTGATCTCCTTTAATCTCTTCATCTGCCTCCCGCCTCTTGAGCTAATCCCGCCCCCCCCAAAAAAGTCAATTTACCAACAAACCTGATGAGAAATTGCTCTCAAAGCTGATTTTAAAAGCGAAATTTACTTTGTCGCTAGACGATTTGTGGTACTTTCTACTGCTTTAGCCTCCCTTCTAATGATTAAAAGGACATAAGGAAATAAGGCAACTATGGATAGAAAATAATATACAAGAGGTTTTATTACCCAATGGGTCTTTCATGCTGCAAACTGGAAAGCATTTCCTGATTTAGTAACTTCTATGTGTATGTTTCAAAGCCAGCCAACCACACTTAGCGCACCCAAAAATGCTCCCCGCCCCACTTCCCTTTTGGAATAATAGCACTCTTCTCTAAATGTTAGCAATCAGAGACTTTTCACGCCTAAAGCCTCAAAAGGAACAAAAACAAGCAGGTCCTTTGTTTCCGTTAAGAGGAAATTCATAGTGATTATCACAATACTCTGTTGTGGATGCCAAACCCTTGGGCAGGAAGCTAAAATAGCATTTATTTATTCAACAAATATTTACCGCGTGCCTATTAAATGGCTGGCGCTGTGCTGGCTGCTGGGGATACAATGGTGAAGAAAAACAGGCACAAACTCCAGTCTGACTGCATCTGCCCAGCTCTTTCTTCTTTCACGGTTCCCCACCCACAAAACCACCTCTGCCAATTCCCCACATCATTCCAAAGTTTCTACAGCCTGTCTTTTTCTTAGAATCTTTCATTAGGGACCAAAGCTGGTGTTTTTTTTTTTTCAGACGGACTATTTTTCCACTGTATCAACAGTTCTTCTGAAAATAAGCACAGTCTACCGATTATGACTGTGGTTCCTAGGAAGGACTCTAAGTGGAGAACTATTTGTTGTATTTAGATGAAGGCAGGAGTTGAGGAGTAGAAAAGAAACCGGATGCTCGCAGTGACCTCGACAGCATTAACAGTGGGCAGAGGCCCTAACTGTCCACACAGATTGTGAAGATCCATTATTTTAATGCGTATGGTGTTCTTTATCGACCGAAATGCCTAAAGCATGAAATTCAGGCACAGCATACCTTATCTGCATGCAATTTCGGTACAATTTGCATAAATATACAAAGGCTGCAGAAGCTATTCTCAAGCAAGATGAAAGCTAGACCTTGGAGACATCTCCTTAATTGCAGGAGCTGCAGTTTCTTGAGAGACTGAACCAGATAATCCTTTTGAGCACTAACTTCCCATAGAAGCTAAAATCTGTGTTACTACCATTTCTTGGGTTGTCATTAGCACATTTTTCTCTTTTGTATTCCTTCCCATCTGATAATAAAAGGTGATCCAGTTTCATTTATGAAGTCTAGGAAACGGAACTCATTGCCCAGAAAACTCAGAAAGAAAATGAAAGCTATGATTTAGATGGAGGTCTAACTCCAAAGTCCATTTTCTTTCTATCTACACATGAAAAGGCTAGATGATCATCAATTTCTTTCAATAACTAGAATTCTATGCCTGCAATGTGAGGAACGTGTGGTTTATAAGTATAAATTGTTTTCTAGTGTTTAAATCAAATTTTGGTTCTGCTTGTCTTCCCTCCTACATTTGCTATCTTCTCCCCTACTGGTTTAAATTAAAAATGATTTAGAGAATATATTTCTTTGGGTTTTTAATCAGGATTGACAATCAGTATAATCTAAAATTTTATTTTTAAAAGTGAAATGATTCATCAATTATCTTGAATTTCTAAGGTTTGATTCACCACTTACAATATATTTTTCAAACTTTTTTTTTACTGATTTGAGAGACAAAGAGAAACATTGATTTGCTGTTCCACTTAGTTATGCATTCACTGGTTGATTCTTGTATGTGCCCTGACTGGGGATCGAACCCACAATATTGGTGTATCAGGACAACACTCTAACCAACACAGCTACTGCGCCAGGGCTACAATGTATTTTTGACTCAACTAAAAACTATTTTAATACATAATAGGAATCTCATATTATATATATTTTAATATGAATTCTATGTTAAAATATGTGTGTATTTTAAATAATACTCTACTGTGATGTCTCAGTATAGAATACTAAGAATTAAAATATCATAAAGTGAAACATCCAGCTCTGTTTACACATACTTTTTGACCAATCTCAATAAAAGTTACCAGTTAAAACAATTAAATCAACTTATTAACTAGAAAAAGACAGTTACAATATAAAAATTCAAAAACCCAACTATTTTAAAATGAAAAAGATACTGAGATTTTGTCAGGTTTTTTAAGTTGTACCATTAATTTCATGAATTATCTGTAAACTGAGTGCTTTGTCAGAATTTCATCGCTAATATATTTTCTTTTTACTTCCAAAATTATACAACTAATGCACAATTATTGATTATAAAAATTAAGTAAAAGTTATAGAAAGAAAATAGTGAAAGCCACTCTTCACACCATTCCCCCACTGGTAGATTTTTACCTTGGGCTGGACCTTTCTTTGATACTTGGGGTAAAGTTCTACTAAATTAGGACCCTAAGCCTCCTTGAACAACTGATTCTACATCTTCATGGATGGATGATTATTACCTAGGAATTTAAATTAAGCAAAATGCCTATATTACTTTAATACAGTAATTGAAAAAAGGAAAGTCCAATGTTCAATACACTATCATTTGTCATAGCAAAAATTAAGAAATAGAAAAAGTTCCAAATAGAAATCAAAATCACTATATGCCGACATGGAACAATATCTAACATATATTTGCAAAGTGAAAAAAAGCAAGGTGCAGGATAGTATACAATATCTATAGTATAATTCCATTTATATAAAAGGGGATATATATATAAAAACACACATATAGAGATGCATATATACGTATAACCATTTTAGAGTTATAGTCTTTCTGAAAGGATATATACATAGCAAGCTGGTAACTGCTTTCCTTTGAGAGAGGGATTTTACTCTGTACATGTGTTACCTTTTCAAGAATAAAAAAAAGAAAAGTTAAATTTAAGATGAGCAAACAACGTATAGATCCACGGGATGAATTGAATTACTGCTAGCATCTGGGTGGTCATTTTTTAAAAGGATAGTCTGTATTAGCAGACTGGATGGCAAGCCTTTATCTACATAAAGGGAGAAAGCACTCAGATTTAGCAGTTTAAGTTTCAAGGACAAAGTAATTTGCTAATAAAGCATTAACCTTTGGAGTCATTCAGTACTTATATCTAATTAAATTTGTTTTTACATTTCTACTTTCAAAAAGGCCAACCAATCCCAGAGAAAGACCTTCACATTATCAGCCTATTTCATTTCCCCCCTGAACAGACCACTGGGGTGATTAAATTAAACTTCAGGTTAATCCCTTTAAAGTCTGCAGTCTTGACAGCGACAGGAACAAACAAGAGTGCTCCACTCGCTTACAAACTTTACAATTTAAGACAAAGTTCCCAAAATGTATTTAAATGCAGAAGCTGCAGTGAGAAATAATCATCCATTCTACTTACTCTAAAACTAGAGACTCCTTGATTATTCACTCTCCTTGAATTCTGTTAAAGCTCTAATCTGTTCCACCGAATCATTTTTTTTTCCAATAAAGCAACCACACTCAACTTAATATCACAATTACATTACTTTATATCAGTTTTATTCCAAATACTACCAGAACTTCTTAACTTAGCCAAAACAATGTCCTCTCCAAACCTGGTTTCTACATTGACTGCACATCAGTCCCAGTAAATGTCATCTCAGAAACTAGGATCTAGAAATGTTAAACACTGACATTCTCTAAAATGCGACCAATATTTATGTATTAACATGTTGAGGTAAATTCTGATTATAAATTATGTTTGGACATGGACGATTTTCTGTATGGTTCCTAGAAAGAGGTGCATCTGCCTTTTGTAACCACTGGAACGTAAACATTTTGGGGGACCTTCTTTAAGAAAAATGACCCAAGGCCAAAAAAATTAGTTCAAAAGTAAATATTCTGAATAAGTCATAAAGTTATAATTTACAAAGTTTTAAAAGCTACTAAATACCATAAAATCCATAAAAATAAAATATTTTATACTAATGCCTGATACACTTACCTCGAGTATTTTATTTTCCTATATTTTTGCCTGTATACTCTGCTGCTTCATTTAGCAATGCTTTTGTAAAAATATTTTTCAACACAGAGAAAAGAAAGATAACTGTCCTTCCCACAGGTCAAAAATATTTTTTATTAATGAGAGTATAGAAAAGTTCCTTTCAACATCATCAATGACATTAATATTGACAAATTTTTGGAGCTGCCGTCAAATTGAGGAACACTATCCAGTTTCATATATGAGCTAAAAGGTTTCAAGGCATTTCAGAAAAGTTTACTTGTGCAGTGATTAATTTTAAATATTCTTTGAATTAATAATAGTCATTGAGCATTTTTACATTGGGTCCTACAGTTTTCTGCCATGACACTGGGTGAGTTGGTGGTATTAATATTACTGGAAGCCGCTCCTATACCACAATTTCTAGCAAAAATGTCACTGTACACACAAATGACTAAGAACCATATATAGCTAAATATCCTACTAACCTCGAACTAAATATATCCCCAACTCAACCTCCTCTCAGTCAGATCCTCCAAATTCCCACGGCACATCCAGTACCACCCAGCACAAAGGGGATGTCTAACGGGGTGAGTCCAAGTGGCAATAGAAAACAGACATAAAGGATTATGGTTAAAATATTTTACTTTTGCAGAAACATGTAACCATGTGAGCACACGGCTAACACTCCGTCCAGGGTCTCTGAAGGGGTCGCTGTACGTGAGGGGCTGTGAAACTTCAGCTTCATTAACTTCACAATAAATCTCTTTCTGGGCCTAGAAGACTTAACACTTAGTAAAATATTTTTTATTAAATATCATTGGGTAACACTGGTTGATAACATGTAAATTTCAGGTTACAACTTATAATTCAACATCTGTGTACTCCCTTGTGTTCTCACTACCCAAAATCTAGTCTCCTTTCGTCACCTTGCCTTTGACCTCCTTTACCCTCTTCATCCTAGCCTCGCCCAGGAAAATATTTTTTAAAAAAAGAAAAAAAGAAGAAAGGTCAAAATTCTACTCTATATCATATGGGCTTTTGACCGAAGGCACAGAGCTGAGCTGAAAAAGGCAGAGAAAGAGTGCTTCCTTTTGTTTTTAGCAATCAAATTGTGAATGTGCCCTGGAAAGTATAGCCTCAAGTATCTGTCCCTGGGATCCCTATAAATCACTGTTGATAACACAAAGTGCTTTCACATTATACCGCTGCTACTTTTCCTTTATGCTTAATCCAATTCAAAATGGTTTTTCTGATCTTAAACCGGCTTTATTAACAGAAGTGAGTTCTGGGAAGATGCAGTAGAAACAGCAGCCTTACAGACGAGTGCAGTGCAGTAGGCTTTAAAAAAAAAAATTCTATACAGGAACGTGCATGCAAACGTGAAAGCAGGATTTAGTCCTCCATTTACACATGGAGAAGTTGGCGACACAGGTATTAATCTAAAATAGTTTGCCAGACAAAGAGTAAGCACCTAAGTCACTTGGAGAAAAATTATGTGAACTAGTTTCTTGATGGTGAGTAGCTTTACTGCAATTAGCTAAGACAATTAGTAAAATTTAGCTTCCATTCTTTCCCCCAGCACCAGCCACCTCAGGTCAATTGGAGGACGTTTACTTGGTTTCATGTGAGGATAAAATCAAATGCAGGTGTCACACTTCTTACTCAGTGAAATTAAATGACTTGTTTTTAAAGCTTTGGGACCAAAGGTGGTAGTTACTTTGGCCATCCTCTTTTCAAATCAACAAACTGCGAAATAGCTGCCTAATTTCTGGATAGCGTACAAATTAGTGAAAAAAAAATTACTAAATGGTTTTCATAAATTTGAATATTTTGAAGGCAAAGTAGCTTGACAAAACCTTCGATGAAGTAAATACTGTCATTTCTCAGCTTTTCCAACTTGGTGGTCTCCCCAAAGCAAACTAAGGAAAGCGGGACCTTTGCGAGGGGTGTGGGGCGTGGGGAGAGGCAGTAAAGAGCCTCTAAGACTGGAGTTATGTGCAGGTAGACGGTGAATATAAAAGAAAAGCCTACTTGTGGAGCATACGCAAGTGGAGAAAACTCATATCTAAGTATTCCTATGGGCACAACACTTTGCAGAAGGCTTATCATATTATGTAAATAAAGCATTTTTAGGCATTGAGGCAAGATGGCAGGATCGTGGTGAGCAGCTGTCAAGGGACGAAAATAGGTATGCCTAGAAGCAAATTTTAAAAGCTTTTTCTCTTCAAGTCATCTTTTTCCATACCACCCGATACGCATCTTGATTCACCATGGCAGGAGCAGCAGTGGAAATGGGCAGTACCAAACAGAACTATCTTGAAACGTTTATTTCCATTTCAAAATGGACCTTTATATTGTGTTTGTCATAAATCCACGTATTCTGCTCTTCCAGATGACTATAATTGCAAAGTAGAGCTTGCTTTGACATCTGATGGCAGGACGATAGTTTGCTACCATCCTTCTGTGGACATTTCGTATGAACACACAAAACCTGTCCCTCGGCCCGATCCTGTGCATCATCATCAAGAAACACTAGATCAAGTACTGAAAACCAGATTAGAAGAAAAAGAGGAGCACTGGGAGCAAGGACCTATGATAGAACAACTTAGCAAAATGTTCTTTACTACCAAGCACCAGTGGTAGACGTTGTAAGAAATTGAATCCTCCAAAACACAGATGATACTGAGGTTTTCAGTAATCAAAGAAAAGTGTTTTCCTGTGTCTCATTTGCCATTTGAGAAAATGCAATCAAGTATATTCACTACTATGCTATATAGCAAAATAATAATAAAATGTTTTCTCATCTGTTAAAAAAAAACAAACTGTTTTTAGCTACAGCCACCAACACAGTCTTAGCTGACCAGAGTGTGTGGTATAGACAACAGATGAAAGAAGCGCTGCTTTCCCACCACGCAAACAGTGAGAATGAGCCCTGGCTCGGTGGCTTGAGTGCCAGCCTGTGAACCAAAGGGTCGCTGGTTTGATTCCCAGTCAGAACACATGCCTGGGTTGGGGGCCAGGTCCCCAGTAGGGGGCGTACAAGAGGCAATTAGGCACTGACATTTCTCTTCCTGTCTTTCTCCCTCTCTCTAAAAATAAATAAAATAAAATCTTTTTAAAAAAGTGAGAAAGGATCCAAAGCTTATTTTGCCCTCTCTGGCCAAGATGAATATGAAACTCAGACACGGGGAAAAAATCCCCTACAGTTTCAGGCATGGAAAAGAATTCCCCGCATATTGCCACCGCACTTCACATGACTCCTGAATGAAGGAAATTTGCATCAAACTGCATAAAGAATCACTACATGCCAATGAGCCAATTTTTTGTCATGAAAACAAGGCAAACTGACGTCAATTTGCTCAAGATCTTATGAAGCACAGACAAGAATACTGTAGAGACAAGAAGTGTAAACCCTTTACTTCACTGAGAAGCCAAATCCATTTTGAAATCTCTGACTTCACTAATTTCCGAGGAGTAACTTACTTTAATGTGATGTACACCATTCAGTTTTCCAATATGCTGCTCAATGGTCCAAACACAGGAACCGCATGTCATCCCCTCCACAGAGATGTTGACAGAACTCACACGCATATGTGGATCCATTTTGATTTCTTCTTTACATTCCTATTAGTGAAAATGAACTCATTAATTTCAGCCGTGGAAATAATACTTCCTCAACTCTACCCCACCTCCTCAGCTGAAAATACACTGCTAATAAAATACAGTTGGTATTCTTTTCTTTCACCTCATGTTACTCCCATTTCAAGGCCTTGGCTTTTGCTATTCTCTTGGTTGTGGGCTTGCTTCTTCCAGATAATTTGCTTTGCTAACTTCACCGTCTTTTTACAACCTAACCTTCTTAATGAGTCTTACACTGGCCACCCGCTTTTATTTCTTCTTTTTGTCTTGTTTGCAGTATCATACATGATCACCAAACTGCTGCTAGAATGTTCACACCTGTTACTGCACATTCACAACCCAGGAAATGCCCTCCTGGGGATTTACTCTGCGTCAGGGTAGGGCTGCCTGATACGGGGCGCACCCACAGCTGGGCGGGTTCAGCAACCAGGAGCCTTTCCCCGGACCGTTCCACTCTCTTTTAAATCGTAACCCACAGAACTTCCACAAACACACGCTGATTCCCCTTCCCTCTGCTATGCTTTTCTTTTTTCCTAGAACTTACCGCATTCTGATGTTTCCCGTAATTATTCTGTTCACTGCTTATTATCTGTCTTCCTGTGATGGTTTTAAAATATGTTCACAGATTCTTTGTTATTCCTTCCTTCAAGAGGTGGAAATTAACTCCTCTCCCCTTGAGTGTGGCCTGGATTCAGTGACTTGCTTCCAACAAACAGAATATGGTGGAAGCAAGGAGGTGCGACTTCCAAGACTAGGTCTTAAAGAGCGCTGCAAGGAGCAGGGAGGAGTCACACTGTGGCTTCCTCCCTGTCCTCTCTCCTGGATCACCAGATCTGGGGAAAGTCACCTGCCACGTCATGAGGTTTATGTGCGAAGAAATTGAGGTGTCCTGTCAACAACCAGCAGAGACCTGAGGCCTCCTCCCAATACCCAGGTGAGTGAACTGTCTTGGAAACTTCCTTCAGACTGTTAAGCCTTTAGATGCCTGCAGCCCCAGCCAACAGATTGACTACAACATTATCAGGCCTTGAGCCACAATCACACAGCTATACCTCTCACAAATTCATGCCCCATAGAAACTCTGAGATAATAAATGTTTGTTGTTTTAAGCCACTCAATTTTGGGGTAATTTGTGACACTGAAATCATTAACTAATACGATTCCCACTAGAATGAAAATTCCATGAAAACAGGAATCTGTTTTTTTCACTGGTATCAGTTTGAACTGCATGAAACTGTCATTAGCGCTTATTAAAATAGTTGAATATTGGCAATTTCATATGGATCAACCTAAAATATCCCATGGAAACACTGGTTTCCTTTGGTGAGGAAAACTGAATGGTTAAGTGTGAGAAAAAGAATTTTCACAGTATAACCTTTTATACCTTTTATAAAAATTGAGATGTAACTGACTTATAACATTGTATAGTTTAAGATGTACAATGTGTCAGTTTAATACATTTTTTATATTGCAATGTGACTTCCACCACTAACTCTCTGTCTCATCACTTAACATTTATTTGTGGTAAGAACAATTAAGATCTAGTCTCTTTCGTACTTTTTGAATTTTGTACCATGAGAATGTATTATCTATTCAAACACAAACACGGACGCAAACACACATAAAAAAACCAGTGGACCCAAAATACTAGAAAACAATAATATGAATGGGACTTTTTAACTGAGGCAGTCTAAGATCCTTGGTTTTCTTCACAGTATATATAAAGACAAAACCTAGATTTTGTTAAGAACACATGTTAAAACCTTAAGGATAACTGGTAGGAGACTAGAAAACAATATATAGCTTCCAAAACAGAAGAGTGAAAAAGGGAATAAAGAAAATTAAACAGACAGCCCTGGCTGGTGTGGCTCAGCGGACTGAGAGCCAGCCTGGAGACTGAAAAGTTGCTTGCCTGTCGAATCCCAGCCAGAGCACAAGCCTGGGTTGCAGGCCACGTTCCCCAGTAGGGGGCGTGTGAGAGGCAACCAACAGACATCTCATACACTGATGTTCCTCTACCTCTCTTTCTCTCCCCCTTCCCCTCTGTCTAAAATTAAATAATAAAGAAAAGAAACCAATTAACAGCAAGGAAGATGAATGAAAAAAATTTTAGAAACAACTAAGAGTATATTTCTGCAAAACTTTTTTGTTTAGAGGCTAGTATGAAAGGAGTGATAAAAGCAGCACAGAATTGGGCTTAACAAATTATTCAGGAAAAAATAAAGAGACTCTCCAATACATATACATCTGAGGGCCTCTCTCAGAGCGCCATAGATTATTCATGTTTAGGTAAACTAAAGGGTGTTAATTAAAATATTTTTAATTCTATAAGAAAAATTCTATTTGGAAAAATACATTAGCTCAATGCAAAGAACTTGCATTTATCTTGCAAAGGTTGCAAATTACATAGAAAAATACCAAGTTTTATGTAAGAGGCAGAACAGGCATATTTAAGTAAAACCGTCACCCAAAGCAGTGATGAGGGAAAGGAAGAGGAGCAGAAAATACACAGTTATTATGAAGATACTATCACCTAGAACTGAAGTAGAAATAAAAATACAAGTCTTAGGTCCAATAACACATATCCAATATTCATTAGCGGGTGTCCTTGCCCTTGGATAAAGGTCCCATTGTATGAGGATAGTCAAAAATTACAGACACCAAAATTTTTTAAAATACTCATTTGTCAAATTAATGGCCAACTACAGAACTCAACATGAGTTTACAAATACTATTTCCCCCCAAAAGTCACTTTTTAAAAAAAAAATGGTAACATCAGTTACCTCCTGGGAGGGAAAGAAGGTGGCAGGAGAGGAGGATTAGGGGAAACTTTTGGGTTTTGAAATATGTTTTTGAGTTATGTGAATATAAAACCAGTTCAACATAAGTAAAATTTATTCAAAAATTATGTAAACTAAAACATTTCTTTGCAATTAATTTATTTCAAATGGTATAAAAATGATCACATCATCTTAGCTTTGCTAGGCTCAGAGAAGCAAACAGAAACTGCTACTGAATCACATCCTATGCTCCTAACAGAGCAAAATGAACAGCGGACTCTTCTCATCTCCTTAAGTACTTTCTGTGGAGCTTAAAACAACTGGATCACCAATAAAATATCCCACTATCTCAGATCGCAGAAGTTGCTTGGGGGTAATTATTTTCCAAATGGTAACTGGTTTTCAGCATTTATCTTTTCCTTATACATACTTTTTTTTGAGATGTAATTCACACACTATAAAAATCACCCTTTTAAGGTGTACAATTCAGTGGTCTTTAGTAATATTCACAAGGATGTGCAACCGTATTTGTAATTGCAGAACATTTTCATTACCCCCAAAAGAAAACCCACGCCCAGCAGCAAACTCTTTCACTGAGCATATTTTCAGGGTTAACAATGTGTGGAATGTATCTGTACATCCCTGTTTTCACTTTCTTGATGGTACCCGTTGAAGCACAAAAACTTTTTGCTTTCATCCTCACCGGACAAGCTTACTGGTTTTAGAGAGAGGGGAAGTGAGGGAGAGAGAAAGGGAGAGAAACATCGATGGAAGAAAGAAACATTAACTGGTTGCCTCCCGCACATGCACCGACCAGGGACGGAACTGCGGCCTTTCAGTTTACGGGACGACACTCCAAGTGAGCCACACCAGCCAGGGCACTTTTCATTTTTCTAAAGTCCAGTTTATCTATTTTTTTTCTTCTGTTGCTTGTGTTTTTGTCGTCACAGCTAAGAACCCATTGCCATATTGAAAGCCATGACGATTTACTTCTATGTTCTCATCGAAGAGTTTGGGAGTTTCGGCACTTACACATAGGTCTTTAAATCCATTTTGAGCTGTTGTCTGTGGTGTGCGGTAAGGATGCAACTTACATTCTTTTATATGTGAGTCCAGTTCTCCCAGCACCGTTTTTTAAACAGCTTTCTTGAAACAGTTCATATATTGAAATTCACACATTTAAGGTATTAGTATATTAGCAGTATAGTCAATAGGAGTGAGTGTATTCACAGACATGTGCGACTATCACTGCAGTCGATTTTACAACAATTTCATCATCTTAAAAAGAAGCCCTACGCCCTTTTGTAATCACCCTTCAACCTCCTAAGCTTCCCACCTCCAATGCTAGGCAATGACTAATCTTTCTGCCTGCATAGATCTTCTTCTTCTGGACATTCCATATGCATGGAATCATCATAATATGGGATCTTTTGTGACTGGCTTCTTCTTTATTATAACATACGTTTTCCTTATTTTTATTGTTGACATTGTTGCAGATGTCCATATTTCCCGCCCCCCCTGCCCCTGCCTGCCTCCACCCAGCCCCCTCCCCGCTTCCCTCTGGCCATCACCACACTGTGTTCTGTGCCTGTAGCTAATCCCTTTACCATTTTTCATCCATCCGCTTTCCCCGTCCCATCTAACAGCTGGTGACTAGCTTCTTTCACTTAGCACAATGTTTTCAAGTTTCATCCATGTTGTACCACATACCAGTGCTTAGTTCCTTTTTATGTCTGAATAATATTCCATTGTTTATATGTTTTTTTTTCTTCACCCATTAGTCAGCTGATGGATATTTAGGTTGTTCCCACCTTTCAGCTACTAAGAATGATGCTGCTATAAAAATTCATGTGCAAATAAATGCTTGTGCTTTCATTTCTTGTGGGTAATACTTAAGAGTAGAACTCCTGAGTCACATGGTAACTCTACGATTAACTGTTTGAGGAACCACCACGTTTTCCACAGCGGCCCCATTTCACATGCCCACTAGCAGCTGTGAGGGTTCTCCTTTCTCCGTCTCCTCCCTGACACTTGTCCATATCCGATATTTTTATTCTAATCATCCTATATGTTAAGTGGTTTCTCATTGTGGTTTTGATTTGTGACTCTGATCACTAAGTGATGCTGAACATTTTTTTCATGGGCTTATTGGAGATTTGTATATATATTTTGGAGACATGTCGATGCGAATCCTTTACCCAGATTTAATAGGGCTTTGGGGTGTTTGTTTTGTTTTGTTTTGTTTTGTTTTGGTTGTTGTTGAGTTGTAGAATTTCTGTATATATTCTGCACATTAATCCTTTATCAGATATGATTTCTGAATATTTTCTCCTATTCTGTGGGTTATCTTTCTATTCTATTGATAAAGCCATTTGATGCCCAAAAGTTTTTAATTCTGATGAAGTCCATTCTATCCATTTTTTCTTTTGTTGCCTCTATTCATTTTTAAATTGAGATATAACTGCCATATAACATTGTATTAATTTTAGGTGTACAACGTGATGATTTGATATATGTATACAGGGTCTGGCAGAAGTAACGCCTGCTTGAGTTTTGGTAGGGTGATAATATGGGTGTAATAATTTATAGTTTTTATTTGAACATTTCACCTAGAATGTCACATGGTATGCTTGAGTATGATATTGTTATGCTCCAGAACTACATGCTTATGTTTTTGTAATAAAAGATTTTGTAATAAAAACAGGGCATTATTTGTGCTGCATAAATAACCCTGTATATTGCAAGGTTTTACCACCATAAGCTTAGTTACCACACAGTTACATATTTTTTTCTTGTGATGAGAACTTCTAAGATCTACTCTCTCAGTAACTTTCAAATATCTAACACAATACTGTTAACTATAGTCACAATGCTGTACATCACATGCCCGGGACTTATAGCCACAAGTTTATACCCTTTGGCCACCTTCACCCATTTCGCCCACCCCCAGCCCCTGTCCTCTGGCAACGAACCAACCCTCTTCTCTGTATCTATGAGGTCATTTTCTTTTTTGGATTCCACATATAAGTGAGCCCATATAACATGTGTCTTTCTCTGACAATGTCCTCAAGGTCCATCCATGTGTCCCAAGTGGCAGGATTTCCTTGTTTTTTACGACCATTCATTCCCTGATGGACACTTAGGTTGTTTCCATCTCTTGACTATTGTAAATAATGCTGCAATAAATACAGAGGTGGAAATATCTTAGAGATAGCGATTTCATTTCCTTTGGATAAATACCCAGAAGTGGAATTACTGGGTCATATAGTAGTTCTATTTTTGATTTTTTGAGGAACCGCCAAGCTGTTTTCCATATCTACTCATTTTTTAAATATAAAAAATCTTAGAAACATTAAAAAAAAAATTCTTCCTTAGGCCCACCATACTCAGTCTTAATTTCAACTAGCACTAATTGTGGAACTGTAATTTAGAGTGTGACCTGATCTGAAATATTCATAATTATTAGTCTGTGTTATTTACTTTTAAAGTTACAGCTAAAGTTACTCCAAATGCAACTGTTAACAATTCAGTTATGTCCACAGATTCGGCTTATGAAATTAGTGTTAAATTATTACCTATTCTTACATAAAGAGACTTAAAATATCTACTCAATATAAAAGAATAAGTTGATCTGATTTTTGTTTTTAATGACCTCAAGTAGCCTCCATTCAAGGTCAAAAAAAATTATTTTCTCTAATGAACCACACTGCCTAAGATTTTCACATTCTGGTAATATATGATTTATAAACGATCTATATGGAAAAATAAGATGTCGCTGCCCTGAGAAAGTCCATCTTTCTTCCTCTAGCCAGAGCAGCAGTTGCCAATAGGACAAAATCTGAGTCTTTGAATGAATGAAAAGCGGAGTAAGGGAAGAAGCTATAGAGCTGAATTCGTTTAAAGGATCTAGAAGAACTTTCTACTCCAACTCAAAAACAAATTCTCCATACTGCCTGTATTTCCACTGTGTGATATTTCACGATTTTAGAGATTATATTAACACATATCTTCCCTTTTCCAAATTTTTATTATGAAAAATTTCAACCACACATTAAAGCTGAAATAGTACAATGAACATCTATCTGTATATCCTCTGCATAAATTCAACAAGTGTTAACATTTTGGTATATGTTCTTTTATTCTGGACTATTTGAATATAAGTTTCAGAAATCATTCCACAACCACAGTACTATTATCATGGCTAAGAAAAAATGGTTATACATCATCTAATATACATCCTGTACTTAAATTATCTCAAATGTGTCGTTCTCTGACAATGTTCTCGACGTCCCATCCATGTGTCCCAGGAGTACCCTTTAGAGCCTTTTCTCACCCAGCTCAAGATCCAGACAGGGTTCACACACACCATTTGGCTATCTCTTTTGTCCCATTTAATCTAGACCAGACCCTCCCCCATATCTCTTTCCCAATGAAGTGACTTTTTGAATAATATAGGCCAGTTGCTTAATGGACATTGTACCCTCTTTTTCAAATACAAATTCCTCTTTGATAGTGTAAGGTGCCGAGAGCTGGAATTCTACCTTCATAAGATCAGTTACTACAAGGGAACAGAAGCCCAGCTGGACAGGAAAGGCAGGTAACTGTGAGCAAAGGATACTTGGGCTGAAGGGAACTCGCAGGCCTAGGTGCAGAACCCACGGTGGGGTGCTTAAGGCAAGCATGAGGCATGGGGGGGTTAGGGATAGGACCACGGGGAAGCAGTGACGGGTATGAAAAGGGAAGTGGAATAATGTCTAAACAAACAAATCCTATCAAAATTTTACCTACGGTTAGTCCCACGCTTAAGAAAGTAGACTCCTATTTCCTCCTTCAGGACAGGACACTCAGACTTAGCTCAGACATTTTATAGCTCAGCTAATATATAGCTCAGATATTTTGTGGGTCAAGTGGGGCTTTTGAGGGGTGATCTAGGTCCATTAGTAGCAAAAAGGAGTACATTGTTTTATGGGAAAGTGTCAAGTTCAAACAGCAGAATTGCTTACAAACTTTTGGAATACAATACACTCAACAAATGAGGGCTAGTTTACCTGATTAGCTAGGAATGTAAAATTGTAATCAGTTTTATTATAGTGTATGCCCCAAAACAAAGTACTGGAGCATCCCCCAAGCTTACTGAGAAGCTGAGGGAGACTATAAAGCAGAAAGCCACTTTTAAAGTAACTGGAATATTCAACTTGGAAGTATATGTTAAAGAAGAAAAAAATGTCTGAGCATAAATGCAAATTACATTAATACAGCCACATTTCCCACTACATACTAATATATGCACGTCCAATCACCTATGAAAAATAAATATTTATTTTTGCCTTCAAAATTCACCTGTTTTTATTCCAAACTTTACTTAACTTGGATCTTACACGTGAAACCTCAGAGGAATTCCAGCTCCCTCATGCCACGCAACTTTTTATATATATAAAACTGTAAGTGACTTTGTAATATATGTTATGTCCATCTTTTGAATTTTAAATGTCTCAAAGACAGGTACACAGTCGGGAATGTTTAACCTCCCGCTGCATTTAGCAAAGTGACTCAGAAAACAGAGTAAGAGCATAAACAATTTCATATGGTACAGAGAAAAGGCAGGCTTCTGGGAGACCACAGTATCAAAGAAACAAATCTGGCATGCAGCTCTGAGTAATGAGGCAACTCTGAGAACAAGAGCATCCAACACCACTGAGGGAAATAACGTCTCGATTATTAAAATATTTTCGAGTCACTCCCTAAACACAGATGATAATCACCACTGGTAATAACATTCCCCAAAGGAGGAACAGTATTATGACTAGGTCATCATCTCTGACTGGAAAACAGAAACTGCAGGGGATGAGTACAAACAGGAAGTCTGAGCGCTCGAAACTTCTTCATAAAGCTGATCACTGAAGTTCAAACCTTCATAAAATTCCCCTAAAGACAGTTCTCATAATTTAGGAAAGGTTTCTAGATTCACAATAAATTATACAGTAAAACTTAACATTCTTTTTGGATACAGCTCCACCTGGATACGTTTTCTCACTACAGTAATCAAGGAAATGCAAATTAAAACTAAAATGAATATGATTTATACCCATAAGGTAGAAAAAAATGTGAAAATCTGACAATACCAAGTGTTACTGAGGGTGTGGAGGAACAGGGTCTCTCTAATTCAGCAGGTTAAGAGTATAAATTAGTTGTATTTTACTTGCTTGTTTTGTTGATTAGGTTCCACTTAGAGGTGAGATCATATGGTATTTGTCTTTCACCCCCTGGCTTCTTTCGCTTAGCATAATGCTCTCCAGGTCCACCCATGCTGTTGCTAAGGGCAGGAATTCTTTCTTTCTGTTGTGTAGTATTCCATTGTGTACATCTACCAGTTTTTGATCCACTCATTTACTGATGAGCACTTAGGCTGCTCTCCGCACCTGGCTATTGTAAATTGTGCTGGAACCTAATCAACAAAACAAGCAAACAGGCAAAATATAACCAGACACATTGAAATAAAGGACAAACTGACAGTAACCAGAGGGGAGGGGAGAGGGGGATAACCAGGGAAAAAAGGATAAGGGTCATCAAGGAACATGTATAAAGGACCCATGGACAAAGCCAAAAGGAGGTAAGATTGAGGGCGGGGGGGGGGAGAGTGGAGGGGGGGAAATGGAGACAACTGTACTTGAGCAACAATAAAAAAAACTAGTATAACCCTGGCTGGTGTGGCTCAGTGGATTGAGCGCCGGCCTGCAAACCAAGGGGTCGCCAGTTTGATTCCAGTCAGTGCGCATGCCTGGGTTGCGGGCCAGGTCCCTGGTCGGGGGCGCGTAAGATGCAGCCACACATGGATGTTTCTCTCCCTTCCCCTCTCTCTAAAAATAAATAAATAAAATCTTAAAAAACAAAAAGAGTATAAATTAGTACAACAACTATGGAACCTGCCTGGCAATATCTGGTAGAGTTGAAAACAGGCATATACCAGAACACAACATTTTCACTCCTGGGCATATTTATTACCCTGCAGAAAGTCTCACGCATGTGCGCAAAGAAACATGAACAAGAATGCTCATTACAACAGTGCTCCTAATAGTTAAAACTTTGGAAATAAATGTCTTAGTTAACCTAAGACATTTAGGTTATTTCCAACTCTTAGAAGCAGAGACTAGAATGGTGGTTACAGGGCCTGGGCAGAGGGGGAAATGGAGAGATGCTAATCCAATTCTATAGATCTAACATACAGAAAGCAGGGTGACTATAGTCAATAATACTGTGTTATAGACTTGAAATTTGGTGAGAGAGATCTTAAGAGTGCTTAACAAAAATTGGAAACTATTTGAGGTGATGGATATGTTAAATAGCTTAATTGTGGTAATCATTTCACAATGGATATGTATATCAAAACATCACATATTATGCCTTGAATATATATAATTTTTGTCAGTTATACCTCAATAAAGCTGGAGGAAAAAGATTTTTAAAAACCAGTCCACTTTAGGGCTAAAAAAAGAAGAAAAATATAGGGAATGTGCAGAAATTAAGAGGGAAGTTTCCAAAATTGGCATAATTCAGTAAGTGAGACCAATAATAAATTCCAACATATAAGCAGTCAAAATCACCCAGCCTATTTTACCAGGGTTTTAAAAGCACCAATTTGTTAAACAGATTCATGATTTCAAGCTTTGCAAACAACAGTGAACTAGATTTGCATTCAAGGTAGCTACGTAATATTTCCAAGTAAATTTAATTTTTTGTACCTGTTTTATTTAAAATCACTGCCACATCTAAATTGAAAAGAGGAAAGCATTAGCTTATCTATTACTTTATATAATTCACCTAATTCATTTAAATTATGTAAGCCTTTAAAATGAAAATTGATCTTACTCCTTAACCTGTTTTCAAAACACTGAGTGTGCCTAATCTCATTCATCAGACAACTGTCATTATATAAACAGAGGACAAAGATTCCAGATGAAACAGCTGGAGTAGACAAGTGTATGTTCTGAAACATAATTGTTCTTTTCCTTTGATCATTCCCAAAAGATTAGGAGCCAATATTTAAGACAAATTAGTGAGGTCAAAAAACAACAGAACATTAAAATTAAGAAAGGCAATGTGCTTTGCTGGCCTTGTTTGTTTGTTTGTTTTGGCTTTTGGTAATCGCTTTCTAAAAAAAAAAAACAACAAAAGTTGTCCTTGTGATAACAATACATATATTTCATATTCCTATAGCATTAGAGTTGACAAAACTTTCATAGACATGAATTTCACGACAGCCTGCCACATAAATAGGGTAGTAGCCTCCTTTTAAAATTAAGGAAGCTCAACACTCAGACTTACCCACACTCAAACAGCCAATTCAGGCTGCAGGCCAGAGCTAACAATAGCCTCAGGCGGATTAACTTAATAGGGTACTGTTTGCAAAAGGCATAAAATAAAAATGGCCAAAGGTGGGAGTAGAGTAGAAAAAAAAAATGCTTGAAAAATAATGGTCCCCTGCAATAAACACAGGTGGGGACAAGTTCCTCAGAAACTGAGAAATAGCCCTCCAGTTACTGGTTTCTTTCCCACCAGGGGCTGTGCCTCTGCTGCCATGTCAATAATAGACTGGAGGGGGGGTGTTTTTTAAAAGTATTTATTATTTTAGACAGAGGGGAAGGGAGGGAGACAGAGAGGAAGAGAAACATCCATGTGTGGTTGTCTCTCGCACACCCCCTACTGGGGACCTGGAGTGCAACCCAGGCCTGTGCCCTGACTGGGAATCGAACCAGCAACCCTTTGGTTCACAGGCTGGCACTCAGTCCACTGAGTCACACCAGCCAGGGAAAAAAACATGTTTTGTTTTGTTTTTTTAATAGGGATGAAACTTTTCTTGCCTCAGATAAAACCATTCTAATCTCTGGGAAGTAGAGGGATGTAGAATTCAATTACTTGACATTAAAATGTGTCAGCTACTTTTCAACCATATTATGGGTTAAAAATGGTCTTGGCACAGTTGTCTACCTCAGATTCTAAGAAGACTGGTAGTTGGAACACTTTTTTCCCCATTAAAACAACCATCTAATTTAAGCATGTCAGATACAATCTGCAGGTAAATCATAGACTACTTATAATGCTATAGCTTTCTTCATAAGGAAGAGTCCATCTTATACATTTTTTTAAATATTTTATCTATTTATTTTTAGAGAGAGGGGAAGGGAGGGAGAAAGAGTGGGAGAGAAACAACAATGTATGGCTGCCTCTCACACACCCCCTACTAGGGACCTAGTCCGCAACCCAGGCATGCGCCCTGAATGGGAATCGAACCGGCGATCCTTCATTTTGCAGGCTGGCACTCAATCCACAGAGCCACACCAGCCAGGGCTCATTTTATAAGTTTAGCTCTAAGACAAAATAAGTGCCCCAAGCCCCTGAGGAAAAGAAAAAAATTTAAATACCTATGAAAAGTAAAAACAACTGTATTTAACCATTTTATGACGTTGAAAAAGCATTTATTTAACATTTGCTATAACTGATTTAAGGACAAGTAAGCTATAAAATAAACGATAAAAGTCTGTCAGATCTGAAAATGACAAGTCAGCTTGGGCAAACTTCTCAAGTATGTCATTAATTTTATTTTTAAAATTACTAACAAATAATATTAATTACCCTATCAGACATTAAAATGTCTTTAAATGTATTATTTAAAAGTTCTTATACTGATGTCAGAATAGACAGATGCTTGCAACAGAACAGAAAGTCCAAGAAACAGACCTATGTGTATATATGAGAATACAGTGCGCACAGACAACGGCAGGGTGATCACCAGAGGGAAAGGGGGTGAAAGGAGATAGAAGCGGGTATGGGGGGAATAAATGGTGATGGAGGGAGAATTAACTTGGGCGGTGAATACACAATACAATATACAGATGATGTATGTATAGAATTGCACACCTGACACTTACAGAGTTTTATTAACCAACGCCACCCCAAGAAATTCAATAAAAATAAATTTTAAAAAAATAATGTAGTATATAATAAAGGCAGCATTTCCAATCAATGGAGAAACCATTAAGTGGTGTTAGCATCATGCGCTAACCATTTTTTCGGTGAAAAAGGAAACTTCATCCAGTGCAAACAGCTCAATTGTGATACAGCATGCCTGGGGAACAGCTCGGTATGTGCTAACCATCTGAGGGGAATGTTTTCAGATCCCATCGTGCACCAAAATTACTCCCAACCGAGTTAAAGACTGAAATGGAAGAAGAAAATAGAAAATGCTACAAAGATATAAAGGTGAATATTAATTAACAATAGCAACAACAAAACGTAGGGTGGGGAAGGCCCTTCTAAGCAGAAACCAAAAAGGAATAGATATTAACATTTAATGATAAAAAAATGTTAAAATTTCATGTGGCAAAATATACCATGTAAACATACTAGAAAAACATACATGGAGTTTCTGTTGGGGGTAATGAAATGTTCTGGAATTAGACAGAATATCCTTAAAAAAAAAACCCCACTGAATTATACACTTCAATAGAGTAACTTTTAGGATATGCATATTATACTTAAGAAACCCAAATAGTTATTTATAAGTCAGGCAACTGACAAGGTAAGAAATTCAAAATACCAATAAACACATGAACATTTACATTTAAAGTTATAAGTTAAAACAACAATAATAAAACACTTTCTCCCTACTAGGTTAGTAAAATATGACTATTACCATATAGCTTAAAACAGAACAAAAATAGGCAACAACCTAAATTTCTACATTAGGGCATTACTGCCCCCAATACTGAAGCCAAAGCGGGAGTGAGAGATATTTTCTTACCCTTCATCCCTGAAGCTGAGATGCTGCTAAGTGACTCTAGACCTGGCTGGGCAGATGCTTCTGCCCAGGGTTTTGAATCCAGAGGAAGTTATACAAATACACGGTGACAGTCACAGAGAATTCACGGCAGTTGCAGCCGCAGCATCAGGGGGCCAGCAGCAGTGATGGCCAAAGTACTGAGAAAGCCAGTGTTGTTGGACAGGTCCCCACCAGACTGTTGTTATGGTATGACCTTGCCCTGGTGTAGCCTCGCTGGATTCCTGCCCATTTTCCAAGCCTGGCTGACCATCTTCCCTGTTGACTCCATAAGCAATCCTAATAGCCTACCAATAAATTCCTTGTCTGGTTAAGTGAGTCAGAACTGTTTTATATTGTTTGCAAGCAAAACCTTGGCCTAATACATGTATAATACCATGTGGTCATTAAAAACAATGATGTAGCCCTCACCGGCGTGGCTCAGTCAGGCAGCGGTCATACCGCAAAGCTGAAAGGCCGCAGGTTATATTCACAGTCAGGACACGTGCCCAGGTTGTGGGTTTACTTTGGTCACTGATCTGAGCGCGTGCAAGAGGTGGCCGCATTGGGGTTTCTCTCCCTCTCTTTCTTCTTCCCTTTCCCTCTCTATAAAAATAATTTTTAAAAAAACCAAAACAAAACAATGATCTAGTCCTGGCTGGTGTAGCTCAGTGGATTGAGCACCAGCCTGTGAACCTAAAGGTTGCTGGTTCAATTCCCAGTCAGGGCACATGCCTGGGTTGGGGGCCAGGTCCTGGGATAGGGGTGTGTGAGAGGCAACCGACCGACGTTTCTCTCGCACATCAATGTTTCTCTGCCTCTCTTTCTCTGTCCCTCCCCATCGCTGTAAAAAAATAAATAAAACCTCTTTAAAAACTGATTTAGATCTCCATTTACAGACAGAAAAAAAGTTCAGGACACATTAAGTAAGAAAAAGCAAAATTTTCATGCTGCAAAAAGTTCTCTTAACCAACTTCCAGTGGATTAACTGATGGTCTCGCTTCTATCACTATAATATTCAGATGCCCACAGCATCTATCACTATAATATTCAGATGCCCACAGCATCTATCACTATAATATTCAGATGCCCACAGCACGCTTATACGCACTCCCTGCCTCACCAGGAGTATGTTGGCCTACTGATTCCCCTGCGTTTGCTCCCAAGCCTGTTTATGCCCACTGAACTTCTCATAATCATGTGATTCAATGAAATATTATGTAAACTAGTGAAATATGAGTATAAAAGAGAGCTATTCTTTCTATGAAAACAAAGGTAAATGCTTTTAGAAACACTCACTAAAGGCGAACAGTAAACTGCTGAAACAGCTATACATGAAACAACTTAGCGATTGGGGGGCGATCATAAAAATCTAAAAGAATTCTGTTCTCTACTCACATGAAACTAGACTAGAGACTGGAAAGCTGGAATAAAGCAATATGGATGTGGTATGTGCAAGAAAGAAAAGAAAGAACTCCAGAGGACCCATATGCAAAGAGCAAGCTTTGGCCCTACAAATAACAATTAGACAATGAATAAAGACATTCTAGGTTTTTAAAAAAGTAATAAGCCATATATTCACAGTTTTTATGGTTCCTTTCTTCAATTCGCCACCACTGAATGGTTAGGAAAGTTTTTAGCATGGGTCCATTTTTTTTGTGTGAGATAAGACTCTACAATAACCCACAGAACAAAGAGGAAAGAAATCTGATTCCACTGTGTTTTAAAAGGGCCCTCATAATTTACATTTTCAGCCGCGCCTAAAATTTGTCATAAGCCAACTTTTATAAATAGTTGAATGATCAAGTAGAACTGAGCCCTGACCAGTGTGGTTCAGTTAAATGTGGTGACAAGGAAGTAGGATTTGACATTATGTATTCCAGAATACTTTGACTTTTCCCAACATCCATATTTTTCATAAATTTTCTCTTTTTGGTAGACCAAGGTCCAAAGAGCAATTTTTAGCATGAAGCAAACATTCCATAAACATAGTCCCTATCTATACTCCCACCCACACCCAACCCCTCAATTCTTTTAATGTCCTGTTTTATAGACTTTGGTTAATAAAGGTGAAAACCTGATAACATTCTGTCCTGTTCAAAGTTGAATCACTATCAGAACAGGTTAGGATGAAAAATTATGCACTGGAAATGTGTGGGAGCTTCAGTTCCTTTAAAAAGGAACTAGCAATTAAAAATTGTTAAGGACACCTGTTAAGCCAGGTATTTTTATACATATGAATGAGAATGAATTCAGAGAAGGTTTTCATCATTCCAGACATGTAAGAGGTTTTTTTTTTTAAAAAAATAAAGCTTTCTTTTTAAAAAAATTAATCTTGGGGGGGAGGGAGAGAGAGGGAGAGAGCAACATTGATTTCTTGTTCCACTTATTTATCCATTAAGTGGTTGCTTCTTGTATGTGCCCTGACCGGGATCAAACCTGCAACCATGGCGTATGGGGACAATGCTCTAACCAAGTGAGCTACTCAGCTAGGACAAGGGTTTTTAACTGGCAAGTTTCAAGTGCTTTGTTATCACAAACAAGCAAAAGCCCTAATATTGATGGCTCTATCAAATCCACTGAATTGCTGGGGAAAATATTATTAGAAGTCCATTGCACATTTATTGAACAAAAATCTATCAACGATATGTACTATTTTGGGAATTCAAAGCACAAATTCTGCCCTGGCTGATGTGGCTCAGTGGATTGAGCGCTGGCCTGTGAACTGAAAGGTCACAGGTTCCATTCCCAGTCAGGCACATGCCTGGGTTGTGGGCCAGGACTCCAACTGGGGGTGCATGGGAGGCAACCACACTTGGACGTTCCTCTTCCTCTCTTTCTCTTTCCCTTCCCCTCTCTCTAAAAATAAATAAAATCTTTTTAAAAAGAATTCATTCCTCAGTTCTATGATTCTGTGTTTTCTTAGAAAGCACTAGGATGAATTTTGTCATCTCACAAAACTAAGATTCTAAAATATGCTGGAATCTTTAGAAAGTAGTTATGGTAGAGTAAAAACTATGTTTTATCTACAGGGGAGCTATTTCCCCCCATTTAAGGCATGTAATTTTCATAAAGTAAATGCTTTCCTTCCATTAGTTTGCTTTAAAAGGGATTCACCTTTTTAACGCTGAAAAATCTGTGAGTCAAGCTGTAACTAAATTCTAAAGTTTGGTTTAGTATATTCTGTTGGGTTTTTGAAATAAATTGTTAAAGTGCCTCTTCTCTTGCCTTACCTGCCCTTTTTTCCTCTATTTTTGAAGGGTTCATGTGCATAAACATATACATACAAATAAGTAAGACAGGCTGAACTTAAGTAATTAATATCTTCCAGCTAAAAACTAATTCTGACAACACCTCCTATGAATGTAGGGAATTAAAGTTGGACACAGCACAAAGAAAAGTAATTCGATCAAATCAGGATAAGTGTAAGCATCTACATTCAAAGATGACACTCCCATACTTTTCTCATGAAACAAACTGTAAGTGGCCAGATTTTTGCCAATCAGTCTCTCCAACATGCACACACAATAGTGAGCTTGATGGAAATGGCTGAATTAACCTGCAAAGCTTAATAATTATGAGCCAAGTTCCTAAAGAGTGGGTAGAACTTGGACAATATAAAAAAAATTTAACAAAACATATGGACCAGCCAAGATGAGGGCGTTAGGTAGACATGCTTCACCTCCTTGCACAACCAAAAGAAGGGTAACAACAATTTAAAAACAAAACACAACCAGAACTGCCAGAAAATCACACTGTATGGAAGTCGATAACCAAGGAGTCAAAGAAGAAACATTCATGCAGACTGGTAGGAGCGGTGGGGATAGGCAGCCAGGGTGGAGAGGACACGTGGCAAGAGGGAACCTGGGGGACCAGCCAGGAAACGCAGGGCTGGCGGACAATCGGTCCCACGTTCACATGCAGATAAAAACCAGGAGGAACAACTGGGGAGCGAGAAAGATTGTGCAACACAGGGTCCCAGTGCCGGTAAATAAAGCCTCATAACCTCTTACTGGAAAAACGTGTAGGGGTTGTGGCAGTGAAAGAAACTGCCAGTCTCTCAACAGAATCCGTTGGAGGGGCCCACGGGGTCCTAGAACGTACACACGCCCACTTACTCAGGAATCAGCACCGGGGCAGCACCTGGAAGGGCGCCATTCACTTGGGGGAAGCAGGGAAAGTGACTGAAAGCAGGGTGAGAGCCAAGCAGGCAGCATTGTTCCCTCTCTGACCCCTTCCACCCGACACAGCACCACAAGCAGGGAAGTGGGTTGCCCTGCCCTGGAGAATACCTAAGGCTCCGCCCCTCGTGATGTAACAGGAGCACCAAGACAAAGAAATATGGCCCAAATGGAAAGAACAGATCAACGCTCCAGAAAAAGAACTAAGTGACAAGGTGATAGCCCACCTACCAGATGCAGAGTTCAAAACACGGGTAATCAGGGTGCTCGGAGAAATGATTGAGTATGGACACAAAACAGAGGGGAAGTGAAGGCTATGCAAGGTGAAATAAAGCAAAATATACAAGGAACCAACAGTGAAGGGAGGAAACCAGGACTCAAGTCAATGATTGGAAGCAGAAGGAAGAAATAAACATTCAACCGGAACAGAATGAAGACATAAGAATTCAGAAAAATGAGGAGAGGCTTAGGAACCTCTGGGACAACTTTAAACATTCCAACATCCGAATCATAGAGGTGCCAGAAGGAGAAGAGGAAGAGCAAAAAACTGAAAACTTATTTGATAAAATAATGAAAGAAAACTTCCGCAATCTGGCAAAGGAAACAGACATACAAGTTCAGGAAGCTCGGACAATCCCAAACAAGTTGGACCCAAAGAGGGCCACACCAAGACACATCATAATTAAAATGCTAAAGATCAAAGATAAAGAGAGAAAAGAAGAGAGTTACCTACAAAGGAGTTCCCATAACACTATCAGCTGATTTCTCAAAAGAAACCTGGCAGGCAAGAAGGGACTGGCAAGCAATATTCAAAGTGATGAAAGGCAAGGACCTACAACCTAGATTACTCTTATCCAGCAAAGGTATCATTTAGAATGGAAGGGCAGACAAAGTGCTTGCAAGATAAGGTCAAGTTAAAGGAGTTCATCATCACCAAGCCCTTATTATATGAAATGTTAAAGGGACTTATATAAGAAAAAGAGAAGATCAAAGCTATGAACAGTAAAATGACAACAAACTCACAACTATCAACAACTGAATCTGAAAAACAAAAACAAACTAAGCAAACAACTAGAACAGGAACAGAATCACAGGAATGGAGATCACGTGGAGGGTTATCAGCTGGGAGGGGAGGGGAAGGGGGAGAATGGGGGTAAAGGTACAGGGAATAAGAAGCATCATTGGTAGGTACAAAATACACTGGGGGAGGTTAACAATAGTATAAGAAATGAAGAATCCAAAGAACTTATATGTATGACCCATGGACATGAACGAAGGGGGCGGGAAGGCTGGAGGGAAGGGGGGCACCATGTGGATGGGGTCAAAGGGGAGAAGAAAAATGGGGCAACTGTAATAGCATAATCAATAAAATATACTAAAAAAAAACATACAGAGAACTAACGTGCCAGTTGAATAGAGAGAAGAAATATTGTGCATAGGAGCAGGAAAGCCGGTTTGCCTAGTCAGGATCAAGGGTGTGGGTGGGAATGTGGCAGGAAAGGAATCATAATAGCCTATCTTTACATTCACTGAGCATATTTTTGTTTACACAGAGGCCTTTCATAAATTTATTTCATTGAAAATAGCAGGTATATACATTAGGCAATTCATTAATTCAATATACATTAAAGAGAACATTGTTGGCATCAGACAAACTTAGACTTGAATCCAAATTCTGCCACTTTGTAGTTGTGTGATCATAAATAAGCAAATTGTTTGATCTCTCTAATGCTCAGTTTCCTCATCTCTTACCAGGTAATTCTTACCCAAGGGACTGCTGAGAGGAATATATCAGACAACATATGTAAAATTCTTTGCGCATAATTTGATATTGTCTTTGCCTTACTGATATTGCTAAGAGCCTAGTGTCTTTTAGGTCCTGTGCCAGGCCCAGAAAGGTGAGTGAATAGGACACAGGCTCTGCCTTCAAAGGGCTCAGGGATGCATGGTTACTATAGTAACCTAAAAACAAAGGGAGTTGAGCAAAGACTTCATAGAAGAGATGCTTTAATTGTCTTTTTCCCCTTTAAAATATAAGAAAAAAGTCAACTGGAGAAAAACAGAAAATATAGATAAGAAGTATTTAAAAAAAGACAACAAACCAGTGCACCATCAAGAGAGAACTAGTATAAACATTTGGAGGTAGGGATGTATACGTGTGTGTTTCTGTGTGTGCATGTGTCTTTGTAAGTTTAGGAGAATATTTTATATATATATATACACACACACACACACACACACACACACACACATGCATTTTTAATAAAGTGATACACTATTGCTTTATAATATGCTTCTTTTTATTCACTGTTATAATGAATATTTTCTGTCAGTAAATTGTAATATATAACAACACCTAATACTTTTTACTATTTTATCCTTCACAGCCCAATGTGATAGATAGCAGTACTATCTTCATTTTACAAATAATGAAACTGAGACACACAGAGGGTAAAGCACTTTCCCAAGGCACCCAGCTAGGAAGTGACAAAACTGAAATTTGAACCCAGTAAATCCAGTCCATAGTCTATGCCATAATTTAAAAAGGCAAAATAGAAGTCCATTATATGACTGCACCATAATCGAACCAAACTGCTATTGTTAGGTAAACTGGGTCATGAAGGTTGAGTAGGAGTTCTCCAGAGGAACAGAAAGAAACTCCAAACAAAAGGGCCAAGAACAAAATAAAAGGTGTCACACTGTGGCACCTTTGAAGGAGTGCTTTTACTATGACTGGGAATATGACATGAGGTGGGAAAGACAAGGAGACTGAAAAGGTAGGTCAAGTCATATCATGAAGGATAAATTTGAAAAGGACAAGCCTAGAGTCAGAAAGACCAGCTAAAAGTCTGTTGTCCAATAACGGAGTACTATTCAGCCATAAAAAGGAATGAAACTCTCACATATACTTCATCAAGGATGAACCCTAATGACGTTATGCTGAGTAAAATAAGCCAGATAAAAAGGAAAACTACTGCATGATGCCAGTTATAAGAGGTACCAATTGAATGTGGGAGGTGGGGGTGGGTAGGGTGAGGGAGAGTTATGGGGGAAAATGGGGACGCCTGTAACTGAACGACAATTAAAAAAACATACTTAAAAAGAGGTATCTAGAAGAGATAAATTCAGAGAGACAAAAAGCAGAATAGCAAAAAAGAGAGATGTAAAGCAGTGATCTTGGTCACTAAGAAGGACATCCGTAGCACCTAATTGCATGGTGGCGACTGGGACCTACAGGAAAACTCAGCAAGTGGCTGTGATAAAGGTGGGAAAACAAAGAGACCAGTCACTTGTTTGAGATGGAAGTGTTAGTAGAGGAGCCATGTCTTCCTATCTTCTGACTCAGGAGTATCATACCCAATAGGCTATGTGGTCCAATGTATGCACATAGCTCCAGACTGTCTGACTCTCCAGAGTTCTGCTTGGATGTCCCCTGCAAATGCAAGGTAAGTTCAGGCCTCCAAAAATAGCTGCATAAACACTAGCCTTAGCCCTGGCTGGTGTGGCTCAGTGGATTGTGCACCGGCCTGCAAACCAGAGGGTTGCTGGTTCAATTCCCAGTCAGGGCACAGGCCTGGGTTACAGGCCAGGTCCCCAGTAGGGGGTGCACAAGAGGCAACCACACACTGATGCTTCTCTCCTCTTTATCCCTCCCTTCCCCTCTATCTAAAAAAATAAATAAAATGAAAATCTTTCAAAAAAAAGACTAGACTTAGAAGCAGGTTGTAGTAAACCCTGACATTTGTTTTTTTCTTATTTGTAATACAAATGCTTGACTTAGCTTTGATTGCTGAGAAATCCACTTCAAAGACTGCTATCTCTAATAAACACATTGTCAGCCACAGGACTAGATAAAGCTCCAGTCCCGTCCACAACCCAGGCTGCTGCTTTAAGATTTTTGAAGATTTTATTTATTTATTTTTAGAGAGAGAGGAAGGGAGGGAAACATCAATCAGTTGGCTCTTGCATACCCCTCAACCAGGTACCTGGCCCATGATCCAGGCATATGCCCTGACTGGGAATCGAACCAGTGACCTTTTGGTTTGCAGGCCACTGCTCAATCCACTGAACCACACCAGCCAGGGCTAATTTTTTATATTTTTAAAATAATGCAATTCTTTCTTTGATTGCACATTTTATTTTAAACTCTCCCCGTTACCATCTTCACTAACAGCATATTCAAAACTTAATGTTGAGTTGCTGTTAACTTTTTTTCTGGCTACAATTACATTTTTGATTATTTTATTCACTTTTGAATTTTTTTAAATTATTATAGATTAACAGGAATTAAAAAGATAGCAAAGAGATTCTGTGTATCCTTTACCCAATTTCCCCAAATGTTACATCCTGAATACCTATAGTACGACACCCAAAATAAGAAAATTTACATTGGTACATGTGTATGTTTAGGTCTCTGTTTAGAAATCTTGGTTCATTTAGATAACTGATCACGGGTCTGCTTGTTTTTCTATTCTGTGCTTTAATTTCCACTCGTATATTTTAAATTTACCAGTAGAGAGTGGACTCGTAACACCAAAGGAAAAAAAAGCAAGCAAGCAGAATAGATGTTACCAGGGATGGGAGAAAGGGCAGTGAGAAGTCATTGTTTAGTGGGTACAGAGTTTCTGCTTGGGATGATGAAAAGTTCTGGAAAAGAATAATAGTAATTAGGCCCTGGCTGGTGTGGCTCCGTTGATTGGAGCATCGTTCTGTAACCAAAAGGCTGCAGGTTCGATTCTAGTCAGGGCACATGCTTGGGTTGCAGTTCGGTCCCCCAGTCCAGGCGCATTCAAACCCTGGTCCAGGAGTGTGTGCGAGGCAACCAATCAATGTGTCTCTCTTGCATTGATGTTTCTCTTTCTCCCTTCCTCTCTCCCTCTCTTTCTAAAGGCAATGAAAAAATGTCCTCAGGTGAGGATTAAAAAAAAAAAAATAGTGGTTTAAGAGTTACACAACATTGTGAATGTACTTAATGCCACTGAATTGTACACTTAAAATGGTTAAACTGGCCCTGGCTGCTATGATTCAGTGGATTAGGCACCGGTCTACAAACCAAAGGGTCGCTGGTTTGATTCCCAGTCAGGGCACACGACTGGGTTGCAGGCCAGGGCCCCAGTAAGGGGTGCGTGTGAGGCAACCACACATGGATATTACTCTCCCTTTCTTTCTAAAAATAAATAAAATCTTTAAAAAATAAAATGGTTAAACTGGTATTATATTACATATATATTTTACAAAAAAAGAACAAACAAATCTATTGCCCGGAAGGGAAATGATTAGGTCTGGAGACAGAAAGGGGGTGGGAGGGGGAAATTGAGAAATATCAAGAACTTAACAGATTTGGTGATTGACAATGTGAGGTGAGGAAAAAAATATCTCTCGGGTTTCTGGGTATAGAGGAGTGGCAGTTTAAGTTTCCTTTTATCATAAGGAACCAAAGGCCCAGAAACACAAAGTAATTTGTCCAACGTTAGTTTGTTAATAGCAGAACTGGAACTTAAACACCAGACTCCTGATTCAAATTCAGTTCTCCTTCTATTACAGCACAACACATCAAGAAAGAATATTATCTTACATTTATATAGCACTCTATAATTTAAAAGTACTTTCACATACATTATTTCATTCAATACTCATCGCAACCTATGAGTTAGAGCAAATTTCATCATAATTTTACAGATGAGTACACTTAAATAGAGTAAGAAAATTGATGCAAGTCTTTAACATCCTCAAAGATCTAAATGTCTTCTGTTTGATTAGAGGAGAGCCTTAAGGTGGAAAGTGAGATGCAAATGATGAACTTGGCACAACCGTGCTGCTGTATGTAGTAGATACTGAGGGGAAATTGGGGCCAAAAGTAGAAGTGGTTTCCATAGGTTTCTGGGCCGCCATATTGCATAACTCCATGTCATAATTTTTATAGACTCATAATGTAACTGCTGCCCCCTGGAGTTGTGTAAGACAACAGCCCTGGGTGAAAATAAAGTGGGAGTCTCCAACCTGCAAATCAGGATCTACTGGCAGGTTGAAACCTCACCTCATGGAGCGCCAAGCTGGTTTCCAATAATGGCTTCTCTCTGCTACTCACCCTTTCTGCCACAAGTCTCAGCCAGCATATTCCCAGAGCGAAGGGGAGAACAGCACAGCCAGCAACAGCTTCTCAAGGACTGCAATGCTTGTATCTGTCCTGATCTCAAGACTCAGATTAAAAGAAGCTCCTCCTTTAATAAGGTTGGCCTTCACCATAATAAAGGATTGGGAGGAAACAGAGATGGTCCTGTGTGATCATTTCTACTTGTCTGGTGTGGAAAAAATTCTAAAAACTGCCAGGATATTGCTGTTGAATCTTCTTAGAATATGATCATACCAACATCAAATCCAAGGGTAACGAGAGAATAAGGCAGGTCATAACAGGCGTTCATTTGGCAAAGCACTCATGCCTTAAACCAACTTGAGAGAATACTAACACAGACTACAAACAAAACTAACTACACAAGCCTCTGACAGAGTTGTATCTAGGTACCACACAAGAACTAGGACACAAATGGTCTAGGCTTCAAATACAGAATAGACTCTAAAACTGACCAGATGCTTCCAATGTAGCACAGAACCTAAAACAATGACCACTGGTAGTCCTCAAATGGCCAAGTCAAATAACTGCAGTTACGTTTCTCTTCTCACAGAAAGACAACCAAACCCCTGGCTGGTGCCTCAGTGCCGAACTGTGAACCAAAGGGGGCGCTGGCTGAATTCCCAGTCAGGGCACACACCTGGGTTGCAGACCCGGTTCCCAGCAGGGAGCGCACGAGACGCAACCACACATGGATGTTTCTCTCCCTCTCTTTCTCCCTCCCTACCCCATCTCTAAAAATAACTAAATAATATCTTTAAAAACAAACAAACAAACAAACAGAAAGACAACCAAAACCAAAGGTTAGGCAAATGTGGTCTGTTTTGCTCGAAGACATTTCTGATGGCATTCCACCAAGCATCACAGAACGTATTTCCTTGCCTTGCCTAACCTTCTTCTACTTCGCCCAACTTCTTGGACTTCCCACTGGCACTTCATGTGTACGTTGCTCTCCACTGTTACCCGGTGTCACTGTGGTTACTGACCGCAGCCGCTCTGCGTGAATATCATGTTATTGCCTTTATACTTGTGTCCCTGGGAAAACTTAATACAACATTCTAAACTCAGGAAACACCTAAGAGCGGAGATGGTATCAAACGGAGCCGGCATGACTCCAAAGCCCATGTTCCTAACCTTCTCCAAAACAGGGTATCCAAAGGAATTTAGCGCAGATTAAATAGCTGTTGAAAGCATTCAAAAGATGACGAGTGTACTGGAAAAACCCAGCCTTCCCTCCCGTGTTTCTCCTCTACTCTCACACTACTACCGCACTCACAACACTTCGGACACCAGATGGGTGGGGATTTTCCCCAAGCCATTCTCTGTGACACCAGCTGAGTGCCCTGCAATTTAATTAACTCTGACACTGTCCATCTGGAGATAGTGTCAGATGTCATGGGTTAAGAGCTCAGTCCCACAAGGCTGCTCTACCCCACTTCCCATAGCTGTTTAAATCATTCAAAAGATGGCCCGCATCTATCAATTTCAACACTCCTCTCCGAGGTTAAACTCTCTACTACAATCAGGCAAGTGCCCTCACTGCCACGCGGTCCTTGTTTGCCACCTCTTTCTATGATTTTATTGAGATGATTCTCCTCACCGAGAGTGTTCTCTTCCACACATTTAAATCCTATCACGTTACTTGTCTGTAAACTCCACAAAGCAGGACCGTATCTGCTGTGTTCACTACGATATCCCCAGCACACTGCACACGGTACCTACTCAAATAATTGTGGAGTGAGTCAATGAACCCAAGTCCCAACTCCTCCATGAAAAGCATGTCAAATACTTGTACCCACCCCCTTTTTGAACGCTGGATACCCTTGGAATAACCATCACAGTTTAGTACCTAATTTCTCTGTAATCGTTTGGTATTACACTCCTTTGTCTGGCTGGACATTGGAGCATATGCTTTGTGCTTCTTTGCATACTACACAGAGCTGATGTAAACACTAGATATATGAGAATATAATAAGCATTTATTAATTGGAATGCTGATATAGTTCAATATAAAAATTCAATTTGCACACAACTTCATAAAAATTCAGTTATTTTGCAAAGTAGGTTAGACGTGAATGAAGCCTTTTCCATTTTACATATCAGAAACCATTCAGCAGAAGTATGGTCAGCATTTGGCAATTTGAAAAATAATCTAGAAAATCTCCACAGCCCAGACAGAGTCTGTGTCTTATTAATTCTACAAGAAGACTGGTGAAGAAATAGAACGAGTACATCAGGGTGATATGACTTGCTAGCTGTCATAACGAGTTTTGAAATAGCATGCCAGCATAATGTACGTGCATTGCAGGCTACTGTACCCTCCTAGTCTGAGGTTTCCACTTTCTATGGCGCAATGTAGAAATCGAGTTGGCCAAAAAGTCCGTATAGTTTTTTCCATAAAGTAAAACACGGTTTTCATTTTCACCAGTAACTTTATCGATTTGGGTATTTTGAGTACGTCAGCTATCTCCTGTGTGGTAGAATGTTAATTGTTCTGAACAAGTGTCTCAGTTTGACCACTATCAACTTCAACTGGTCTCCCCGACCGTGGAGCATCGTCCAGTGAGAAGTCTCCAGTATGAAACTTCACAAACCACTTTAGACATGTTTGATTAGTCACAGCACCTTCTCCATACACTGCACAAATCTTTTTTGCATTTCAATTGCGTTTCTACCTTTCTTCAAATAATGAAGCACGGTATGTCAAATATGTCACTTATTTTCTTCCGCCTTTAATGTTAAAATGGCTACACAAAAATTCACCAATTTTGATAAGTTTTTTTATGCATGCTGATATGACAGCTGTCACAATACAATCTAACAAAATTGTTTTGAATGAAGTTAAAGACAACTAAGCGCCACTAGAGCCATCTTACGGAAAAAAACCAAATGAACTTTTTGGCCAACCTAATTAAATACTGTTTCCTGGTACTGACTGATTAGTATATTGCTCCTATAGTCTACTAATTTATGGTACAGCAAAATTATAATTTAAAATTTTATTATACAGGTTGCTAAAACTATGTTTACAGTAAGTAATGTCTTAAAAGAATAACAATAACTAAACTTTGTGTGTTCACTACCTGCCAGGCACTGCTTTGGGGCTTTACCTGTATTAACTCACTGGCAACCCTAAGAAGCAGGTGTTGTTATTGACCCCGTTTCAGAAATGTGGAGGAACTGAGGCAAGAAAGATAAGAAACCCGTCTAGGGTCATACAAGCAGTAAGCAGAGGAGCTGCGTGTGATTCCAACCCAGGCAGTCTGGTGCCACAGACGCCATTCTTAATTCTGTTATAGTGCCTCTCTAAAATAGCACATCGCGGCCTGGGAAATTAAGATGCCTTCAAGTTATCAAGAGAATAATATCCAGTAGTCCAGAAAATGTAACCAGCACATGTTCCAATTTACGCTTATCACCTTTTATTGCATGATCTCTTAGTACAGTTTAAATACACATATTATTATAAACATCAAAGTCCAAATGAAGTTCAAAGATGTGCTCACTGTAAAGATAATAAAACAACTATAGCTCTGGCTGGGGTAGCTCAATGGCTTGAGTGCCCACCTGTAAACCAAATGGCCGTCGGTTCGATTCCCAGTCACGCACATGCCTGGGTTGCAGGCCAGGTCCCCAGTAGGGGGCACTGGTGCAAGAGGCAACCAATCGATGTAACTCTCGCACATCGCTGTCTCTCTCCCTCGCTTCTCCATCCCTTCCCCTGTCTCTAAAAGTAAATAAATAAAAATTTAAAAGAAACCAAGAAACATAAACCATTTCTATTCTCTTCCTGAGACACTCTGAGAATACAAATAAAATAAGACTAACACCATTTTAAACATTAGAAAACAAAACTATGAGTTCTTACTCTTGAATTTAGTTTGAAACTCCCAAGGGAATATTGAGCTACCAATATTTTAACTTTTAATCATCAAATAAATTTGTTCATTCACATTTCAAAGAAGGCAACTGGGCATTTCTCTCTTTAGGACAAACAAGGCACTCTACACATTAGCCTGAATTTTGCTCAAATGTCTATGTTCTTTAAAAAATGCAAAGAACAAACTGACTGTAACCAGAGGGGAGGGGGAAGGGGGACACCTGGGGAAGGGAGGGGAAGGGACAGGTCAAGGAACGAGTACAGAGGACACATGGACAAGGAGAAGGGGGGATTGAATGTGGGAGGGGGGAGGGCAGGGGAGAGTAATGGGGAGAATGGGGACAACTGTAGTTGAACAATAAAAAAATTTAAAAGAAAAAATGCAGTTCATTTTTTTTGTTGTTAGATAAGAGCATAGGTTGTTACGCCAGACTGAGTAGCTAGTCTCAGTTTAGCCATTTGCTAGGTCTAGGAATAAAATTTTGCCCTATGAAAGCATATGTCAACTCTTACCAAGGTAGAGAAAACAGACAAAGTACCAGATTTATTTTTTCACAACAGACAGGGGAATGGCTCTGGTCTTCATTTATATGCAACAACAACAACAAAACCAGTAAAAAATTCAGGGTCCCATGATTCACCATTTGCCCTAAAGTTAAGAAACAAGAATTTGTGGGTTACTTTGTAATAACACAGTAAACAATCATAATCATAACTTGGCACTCAAGGTCAAATAATACACTGTACTAAACAAATTATTCCTTTATCCATCATCATACATGAATTTAAGGCTTTAAAACTATGTGAAGACTACAAAGGTTTATCCTTTTATCACCTAGGTAGAAAAAGCAAGAAAAGACTGCTTTAGATGGATGATACTTGAAGACATATGACACCGATCTGATTGCTGATACATGAAAATGAACTTACAGTTGTGATTAGAAATTAATAGTAAGATATTGTGACTGTAAATCGGAACTAAAAAATGATATTTAGAACTAACAATAAAATGGTATAGTAAAATAAGAGAGCATTTATTGACCAAAATGAAACTAGTTGCATACAAATGAATTAATAATATTGATGTTTTAATATAATTAATATATTAATAGTCAATATATACTTTATATTATTAAATTAATATAATAATTCAAGTAGGATCCTTAGAGCAAATAATTTTAGCATCACCAAAAACAATTAAATGTCTTCTTTTTTCCCCTACTATTGTTAAGTGCAAGGATCAACAAAGGAGATTACATTTGTAACTCTTTATCAGCTAAGCTCTCTGTTAGGCTTTTGTTAGCTGAAAAATCAACTCTTTTTTTAATTGATTTGAGAGAGAGAAAAACATCAATTCGTTCTTCCACTTAGTTATGCATTCATTGGTTGATTCTGCATAAAACAAAACACTTTAACTTTTACAAACAAAATCAACTAAGGTAAATGGCCCAACTAAAACAATTTCCCTAAAATGTGAAATAACCCATTTATTTCAATCAGTTAATTATTAAAATGCACTTCTGATTATAGGTTTGGAAAACTGAAATTCTATACTTGAGGAATTATAAAGTAAAAAACAGATGAAAAAATTAAATCCCCGAGCCATAGCTGTATAATTCTAAATGTGGGCAGAAAACTTGGGACAAAGTGCACCTAATTGGTTCAAAATGGGGATATTTTATTGTCATTTCCTTCAGGGAAAGAAGTACCTGTGAAAATGGATGTAACCTATCAATACCCCACACATTTCAGCCCACAGGATAAGGAAATCACTTAAATTTTCTAACAGTGCTGGAGAAACTAGGAACAGATTTATGAAACCAGAAACAATCTACGTTTTCACTTTAATGAAACACATTCCAAAGGTATTGTGACATATTTCCTGCCACACTATCTCAGCAAGTAAGTTACAGCACATTAAATCAACCTGAAGACAAATTTATAAGTGAAAAACGTGACTGCTGGGATGGTAAATTGAAATGAATAGGCCTGACTGTTGCCTGCCTCCCTGCTCCCTGCCCCCATCTTGATTCATGTCCTAGGAAAGATCACTGTGTAAAACAAAAGTCTGTGAAACCTTTCGATGCTCTACTGCCCTTTAACAAAGATGAGTAGAGAAAATCTTGAGACAAAACTCCCAAATATTATTCTTCACCTCTGTTAGTACCTGTAGCATCTCAGGCAAACCTCTTCTCAAAATTCACCAACTGACAAATGCAGATTATTTTCAGTGATTTGAGATGTCAAAAGTAGTGACTCAATTTGTCAAATATATATTTATATCGAGGATTTTTAAAAAGGAATGTATTGCCTCAGAGCCCCCAGAGAAGTAAAAGTTGTAGCGTGTTAAGTTGGGGTTTTCTCTTGCTCTTTGCTGTCATTTTCAAAGAAATTTTACTGCTTCTGCATGTACTTTTAAAAGAAGTACATGCATTACAGACCAGAGATTTTAACCTATCCTCTAGAGGGGTTACTGTTCCTAGGGATTACTACCTAGAAGCCACAAATCTATGACTGGAGGGAGAGAAGAGTGGAAGAGGGTATAAGGGGGATATATGGTAATGGGAAAAATACAATAAAAATGGGGGGAAAAGACTACGATTGGAAAAGAATAGTTTCTATCACATTAAAAACTAGTAGAGAAATCAGTTTAGAAGACAAAAGGAAATGCAGAAATTCTTTGGTGAAAACCTGGAACAGCTTCTGACTTTAGACAATGTTGTTATTCATTCCTAACAATGTAAAAAATGAGTCTATGGAGGAGAGGGGTCTAAGGGGACTAAATGGTAATGGGAAAAATGCAATAAAGATTAAATAAAAAACAGAAAAATGATTCCAAATTATATTTACACACAACACTCAATCAGAATTGAAGTATAGCTAGCGTCACTTCTTCCTCTTTTAGAGTTTACATTAGAAATAAATACCATACATTAACAGTCTTTGTCATTTCATGTATTTTTACTCTATATAAGCTTTTCTATGGATTAAATGTTTAATGTTATAAAGATTTGAAAATCTCACCAATACAGAAGAACAAAAAAAAAAAAACCCTTAAAAAACAGTGGATATATTGCGAAGTGAAGGAATTACGGGTGATTTCTATTTGTTTTTATTTTTCAATTACAGTTAACATTCTACTCCACCGTCTTGACTGGATGTGTATAAGCTCTTTAGTTGGCTGCAGGGTGGTTGGATACGGTTGTAAGGTTACCAGTTTTGTATTCTGTATTTTTTTCTCTTAACCAGTGAAATCTTGCAAGATGTGGCTCTGTTAGAAATAGGGGTGTTGATGCACAGTTGTGTTCTTGGATGTCCTGCATGTTTTTAGCCCCTCCAAGGCTTGGCTCACACTATTTTTTCTACCTGCCCTGCCATCCCTTACAAAGGTAAAGGCTTTCCATTTTTCAAGGCCTAGCTCAAATGCTCCTTTCCCTCTACTCTGCTAACACTTTCTGCTCTAATATATGTTGAGATTAAAAGGGTGTATCAGTCTTCCCTACTACATTGTGAGACCTTCCAGTATTTAAAAAAATCAAAAACAAAAACCTCTCCTGTCGACTGTAGATATAAGAAAGTTTGAAAGATAAAATATAAAATCTCAGTTCAAAATATCCTTTA